>NC_133769.1:83253754-83493614 GCF_003597395.2 Chelonoidis abingdonii
GGATCCAGATGAGTGCCAAAATTGCTAAGGAATAGCAACAGTTTCTCTCTGGCCTAGTTACTGTTTAATTATGTGTACAATGTGGAGTAACTCCAACTCCAGAGATGGAAAGAGCACCTGCCAGAATAATCAAATATCCTATGGTTTGGGGCACTCATGTGGGATGGGAGAGATCAGGGTTCAAGTCCCTCCTCGAATCCGGCATAGCAAAGACTTGAACCTTCCTTTCTCATGGCTCCTGCATTTCAGAGGAGTGCCATGGTTACTGGCTGTAATGGGATGGTACCTTTCTCCGCAAACTTTTTCTTCCTCTGAGCAGTGGGCCTACCCTGTCCTTGGTCTTCCTCTTGCTTCTAATGTATTGATAAAAAGTCTTCTTGTTTCCCTTTATTCCCATAGCTAGTTTGAGCTCATTTTGTGCCTTTGCCTTTCTAATCTTGCCCCGGCATTCCTGTGTTATTTGCCTATATTCATCCTTTGTAATTTGACCTAGTTTCCATTTTTTATATGACTCCTTTTTATTTTGTAGGTCATGCAAGATCTCGTGGTTAAGCCAAGGTGGTCTTTTGCCACATTTTCTATCTTTCCTACCCAAGTCACAGCCATTATGAGTATTGGAAACAAAGGGTTACATATCAAATCACAATATGCATTCTAGAGTCTAATAAGATGCTCTCATATCTAATAAAGTATTGCTCACTCAAAATCCATATAGTACTTTACAGCCAGACAGCCTGTGAGCCTTCTTTCATGAGACATGCACAGGATCACTTTGCCTCCTAGGTGAAGGATTCAGTTCTTTTGCACTACAAGGTATACTAAACCAATCCAGTGTCTTTATTCAAAAACAGGAACATGCTTCTCTGCCCCGCTGTTTCTTTCATCCTCCAGATTTCACAATCTCTCCATTCACAACTGGTTCAATATGCAAGTTGGCATACAATACACAGTGCACTAATGGCTGGAGAGGGAGACAGATGTCAGTTACCACCTGCGTGAAAGGAACATCTCCAAGGTATGTCACCTCCTGTTGACTTGTCTTAACGCCAAGACCTTACAAAGCATAATTTTCAGGATAGTTATGTAACTCCTTAAATATTATCGGTACATGCACCTCATAATGATTATGACGACCAGTGAGCTACTAACCCTCAGTAAATCTCACATGCTATCCTTTGGTGAACTATTATGCACATATCTAACCCAGGGGATCCCTGTACAATCCTATTTAAATTATTTAGTTGGGGATTGATCCTGCTTTGAGCAGGGGGTTGGATTAGATGACATCCTGAGGTCCCTTCCAACCCTGACATTCTATGCTTCTGTGCACCCCTTATGACTCTACCAGTTGGCATCAAGGGGTCTGTGGGAAACACCATACTCTGCCTGAATCAGAGCAGAGACTTGAACTTTAAATCTTTCCATGTTACCTGCAATGCAGGTAAGTGCCATAACCATTGGCTATAATGGAGAGTACTCTCTTCACAGCACAAATTCCATCCTGGACCTGAAAAACCTGCCCATTTAAAGTTTCATTAAAACTACCCCTTTCCCAAGAAGAGTTTTGCATTTGATTAATTGGTATTTATCAACAAAAAACTCTTCTGTCAAAAAAAAATCCCAACTAGCTCCAGTAGTTGCTTGAACATTGAATTCCCATGATAACCAACTGGTTAGGTTACCTAGAAGTAAAAGGCTTTTCCACATCCCACAACCAGTCCCCTGCACTATCCAGTCAAGACTATCTACAACCAAAATTCAATCTGTTTCCTTTTTGGAGGAACAATCATTTCAATAATAGATTCTGTACATAGCTGTGACTAACTCATGAACCTAAAACTAATGTTACTAACCCATATTTCTATTGATTAACATTCTTTTCTTATAAGAAAAGGTTTTGAAACCTTCAGGAGTAGCTGAAGGTTTCAAAATCATTGAACATCTAGTCAAACCACCAACTTTAGAAAATACATTAAAGCTATGTTAAAAACAAACATCAAATGAATCTAGAATTTTGTTGGGCATTCAATATAAGCTATCAGAAAAATAAGATTAATCAGAGCAGAAAGTGAGAACTTTTTTCTTCTACATACACAATCAATAGTATTAATTTTTAAATAATTACTACTAGGGCTATGGTGGCACCTAGTGGTACACAATATATAATGGTATATGAAATAACTGATCAATTATCATTTAAAGAAACTATTGTTCTCTCTTTCAGACAAGGTTCAAGTGTTGCATTACTTTAGTGTTGTATCAAACACTTGACTATATGAGGGGGAAATCTTAAGATTAGCATCCTAACATTTTTAAGAAAACAGCTTTTAAAAAAAGGAAGTTGTCAATTCTGTTGCTGCCGCCAAATTGGCATATTTTGCCCATATGATAGAAGAAATAGACTTTCCAAAATATATTTCCCCTTTTTCCCACTTTTTTATTGTTCTCTTCCCTTATCTCCCATTCTCTGTTGGAAACACACAAGACCAGATTCTTGATTACATCTAAGCTGTGGACAAAGGCAGCAAGAAGTGAGGAACCACCTAGGAGACAATTATGTCTCCCTGATCCTGAGCTGCCCTGCCTCAACATGTTAGAGCTGCTCCCTTGCTGTTCTAACTCACACCACTGCATTCTCATACTTGCCTCCTGGCACTGGAATGCCCCCTCCCAGGGCCTACATCAAGGGGCTTTTCGGTAGATGAGTGGCCTACTCTGACAGAGTGTTCCTCTACAGTAGGGAAATTCTTTGCTGGCCATGTCGAGTCCACTTTTACACAGTCCAAGGTGCAGAGAATCCAGATCACCAACTTAAATATATTTGTCCTTTCTTTCCTATTACTACTAGAGGCTATAGCAGGTTTCCATAGCAATTACCAATAAATGTCTGATGTACTCAATTTTTCAGTTTAAACTTACACATTTTCACACCGCTGCAGCTTCTGAGCCAAAATTTATACACTCCCAGACCCACTGCACCTCACAAAGGGTTCACACCATAGAAAGCATGCACCTAGCCCTCCTTTAGAATATCTGTCACAAAAAAGCAACTTTCAGCTCTATAGGCTCCCCATTGGTGGAGAATTCAGAGAAGATGTATACAAACGTCCCCTGGTCTCACACTCTCCACCCAGTACTAGCAACTGCTGAGGCTGCACTGGAAGCTTTCAGGTCACCCCTCAGCACAGAGGAAATTGTGGACTCCTGGTGCTGTCACAACCCTCTGTATTTTCTGCTGCTGGAAACCAGTGTCATGTTCCTCAGCAAGAGAAACT
The DNA here is from genome assembly GCF_003597395.2 of Chelonoidis abingdonii. Taxonomy (NCBI): domain Eukaryota; kingdom Metazoa; phylum Chordata; order Testudines; family Testudinidae; genus Chelonoidis; species Chelonoidis abingdonii. Next base: position 83,257,030 of record NC_133769.1, read on the forward strand.
GGTAAAAGTCCTTGATGATTGATGATCACTCAGATGATGGCAGTGTTTTGAAATATCAATATACGCAATCCTCTGTAATACCCATGCATCCCATTTTACAAGGGAAATAAAAAGGGATTTTTTTAAATCATCTGCTTTTTTGAACGTATTCAGAAATTCAGAGAATAGAAAGTAGAATGGCAGAAGGCATGGAGGGGAATGTAGGAAAAGTGAACAAATGGAATATCAGTTCTGGCACATCACTGGCAAAGTACAGGGGATGTAAGATAGGGAGGGGCAGGTACGTAGGGTTTTGAAAGCGATCACACAAAGCTTGAACTTGATAGGGTAAAGAACACGGAGCCGGTGAAGGCACTGATGGATGGTGGTAGACAAGGAGAAATAATATGACTCTTTTCTCATTGAGCTATGCCTACATTCTTCATTTCATTAATGGAGACAAAAATCCCAGTGTAGCTAATAGTTAAGGATCATAGAATACCAGGGTTGGAAGGGACCTCAGGAGGTCATCTAGTTCAACCCCCTGCTCAAAGATGGACCAATTCCCAACTAAATCATCCCAGCCAGGGCTTTGTCAAGCCGGACCTTAAAAACCTCTAAGGAAGGAGATTCCACCACCTCCCTAGGTAACTCATTCCAGTGCTTCTCCACTCTCTGAGTGAAAAAGTTTTCCTAATATCCAACCTAAACCTCTCCCAATGCAACTTGAGACCATTACTCCTTGTTCTGTCATCTGCTACCACTGAGAACAGTCTAGATCCATCCTCTTTGGAAACCCCTTTCAGGTAGTTGAAAGCAGCTATCAAATTCTCCCTCATTCTTCTCTTCTGCAGACTAAACAATCCCAGTACCCTCATCCTCTCCTCATAAGACATGTGCTCCAGCCCCCTAATTATTTTTTGTTGCCCTCCACTGGACTCTTTCCAATTTTTCCAAATCCTTCTTGTACTATGGGGCCCAAAACTGGACACAGTACTCCAGATGAGGCCTCACCAAAGTCGAATAGAGGGGAACAATCACATCTCTCGATATGCTGGCAATGCCCCTACTTATACAGACCAAAATGCCGTTAGCCTTCTTGGCAACAAGGGCACACTATTGATTCATATCCAGCTTATCATCCAGCTTATCATCCACTGTAACCTCTAGGTCCTTTTCTACGCCATTCGGTCCCTAGTCTGTAGCAGTGCATGGGATTCTTCCGTCCTAAGTGCAGGACTCTGCACTTGTCCTTGTTGAACCTCATCAGGTTTCTTTTGGCCCAATCCTCTAATTTGTCTAGGTCCCTCTGTATCCTATCCTACCCTCCAGCGTATCTACCACTCCTCCCCAGTTTAGTGTCATCTGCAAACTTGCTGAGAGTGCAGTCCACGCCATCCTCCAGATCATTAATGAAGATATTGAAAAAACCGCCCCAGGACCGACCCTTGGGGCACTCCACTTGATACCGGCTGCCAACTAGACATGGAGCCATGATCACTACCCGTTGAGCCCGACATCTAGCCAGCTTTCTATCCACCTTATAGTCCATTCATCCAGCCCATACTTCTTTAACTTGCTGGCAAGAATACTGTGGGAGACCATATCAAAAGCTTTGCTAAAGTCAAGGAATAACACATCCACTGCTTTCCCCTCATCCACAGAGCCAGTTATCTCATCATAGAAGGCAATTAGGTTAGTCAGGCATGACTTGCCCTTGGTGAATCCATGCTGACTGTTCCTGATCACTTTCCTCCTCTAAGTGCTTCAGAATTGATTCCTTGAGGACCTGCTCATGATTTTTCCAGGGACTGAGGTGAGGCTGACTGGCCTGTAGTTCCCCGGATCCTCCTTCTTCCCTTTTTTAAAGATGGGCACTACATTAGCCTTTTTCCAGTCATCCAGGACCTCCCCCGTTCACCATGAGTTTTCAAAGATAATGGCCAATGGCTCTGCAATCACATCCGCCAACTCCTTTAGCACCTCGGATGCAGCAGCATCCGGCCCCATGGACTTGTGCTCGTCCAGCTTTTTCTAAATAGTCCTGAACCACTTCTTTCTCCACAGAGGGCTGGTCACCTTCTCCCCATACTGTGCTGCCCAGTGCAGCAGTCTGGGAGCTGACCTTGTTTGTGAAGACAGAGGCAAAAAAAGCATTGAGTACATTAGCTTTTTCCACATCCTCTGTCACTAGGTTGCCTCCCTCATTCAGTAAGGGGCCCACACTTTCCTTGACTTTCTTCTTGTTGCTAACATACCTGAAGAAACCCTTCTTGTTACTCTTAACATCTCTTGCTAGCTGCAACTCCAAGTGTGATTTGGCCTTCCTGATTTCACTCCTGCATGCCTGAGCAATATTTTTATACTCCTCCCTGGTCATTTGTCCAATCTTCCACTTCTTGTAAGCTTCTTTTTTGTGTTTAAGATCAGCAAGGATTTCACTGTTAAGCCAAGCTGGTCGCCTGCCATATTTACTATTTTCTACACATCGGGATGGTTTTTCCTGCACCTCAATAAGGATTCTTTAAAATACAGCCAGCTCTCCTGGACTCCTTTCCCCCTCATGTTATTTCCCAGGGGATCCTGCCCATCAGTTCCTGAGGGAGTCAAAGTCTGCTTTTCTGAAGTCCAGGGTCTGTATTGCTGCTCTCTCCTTTCTTCCTTGTGTCAGGATCCTGAACTCGACCATCTCATGGTCACTGCCTCCCAGGTTCCCATCCACTTTTGCTTCCCCTACTAATCTTCTCCCTGTTTGTGAGCAGCAGGTCAAGAAGAGCTCTGCCCCTAGTTGGTTCCTCCAGCACTTGCACCAGGAAATTGTCCCCTACACTTTCCAAAAACTTCCTGGATTGTCTGTGCACCTGTATTGCTCTCCCAGCAGATATCAGGGTGATTAAAGTCTCCCATGAGAACCAGGGCCTGCGATCTAGTAACTTCTGCTAGTTGCCGGAAGAAAGCCTCATCCACCTCATCCCCCTGGTGGTGGTCTATATCCCACCACGACATCACCCTTGTTGCTCACACTTCTAAACTTAATCCAGAGACTCTCAGGTTTTTCTGCAGTTTCATACTGGAGCTCTGAGCAGTCATACTGCTCTCTTACATACAATGCAACTCCCCCACCTTTTCTGCCCTGTCTGTCCTTCCTGAACAGTTTATACCCATCCATTACAGTACTCCAGTCATGTGAGTTATCCCACCAAGTCTCTATTGTTCCAATCACATCATACTTCCTTGACTTTGCCAGGACTTCCAGTTCCTCCTGCATATTTCCCATGCTTCTTGCATTTGTGTACAGGCACTTAAGATAACTTACTTATTGTCCCACTTTCTCGGTCTGAGACAGGAGTCCTCCCCTCTTGCACTCTCCTGCTTGTGCTTCCTCCCGGTATCCCATTTCCCCACTTACCTCAGGGCTTTGCTCTCCTTCCCCCGGTGAACCTAGTTTAAAGCCCTCCTCACTAGGTTAGCCAGCCTGCTTGCGAAGATGCTCTTCCCTTCCTTAAGTGTGATATAGATTCTGCAGTCTCCCACGGTTACAAAAAATTCCCCTTCTAGTGTTCCCTGTACATTAGTATGGAACATTGCACCGAACCACAAATGACTTACTAGGAATTTTAAAGTTACACAAAGTCTGAAATAATAATCATCTTCAGCCGAAATACTACAGTCATCTCAAAGTTCTCTCTCAACACGGTTATGGGTTACATGATATTCCTGCTTTCCAAACTTATGCCGGCTCGAGTCTGTTGGTTAAGAATAAATCACACACATGCATGCACGTGCACACACACAAAGGAATTCATCATGGGGAGTCATTCTCCCCTGTGACATACAAAGATTTCTTTTTTTCCCCCCTTCATCAGGCATAGAAAGAAAGATGTTGCTGGAAAAAAAATCCCTCTCCTCTTACCCCAACTATCCTGAAGCCAACAGTCACCTGCAGAGGGTAATGATGGTTGCCAGTTTAATTGCCAAGTAAATAATATCCTATAAAATTATTTATATTGCTGTTATATGTACAAGCCCTAGTCATGGATCTAGGCACTGTAGAGACAAAGAACAAAAAGATAGACCCTGCCCCCAAAAGTGTACAATCTAAGTCATTACCAACGTTACCAAAGTTGCTAGATGCTTGTTACTAGGAAATAGGCAATATCAAAATTATAGTATCACCACCTTCTATGACCAAAATAACTAATTCTCCTTGCACCCAACTTTTTATTCTGATTTACAGAGCATCTTGTTTAGTTTTTATTATTTTGAAGTAAAGCTACACACATGATTTTAGCTGGTCCTATGTGACTGTCTACTTTACCCCACATTTATTCTTTTAACAAAAAACAAAAACAGTTTACAATACCCATCACCATGAAGAGTTATTTCTCTAAACCAAATGCAATTATTTACACAAAACCACTATATGAAAAAGTGTTCTCAGTCCTTTAAACAACTGGAAAGAATTTACATCTTTTGTCTTTTCCACAGGATTAATATATTTGATATACATGAATTTTTTTAAACTAGTCCCAGGACTTCAGTGGTTTATAGTAAATACTTCGTATGTAGCCAACTCAGATTCTTCAGGAAAAGCAATTTGCAGTTCTGAACTCTAACAATAACTCATCCACATTAAAAAGGAATAATCTCATGTTATACACAGACAGACAAACTCTGGTCAGTGTCTTTCTAAAGAAAGCTGTACTGACCAGAACAGTAGCATCAAAGACCAGGATGCTGGTGGTCATGCCTAGTGGACAGAGCAGGAGTTGCTTGCCAGGAGTAGGACCCTAAGGTCAGATGCCCGAGCCAAGGGTCAGAACCTAAGTCATGAATTTGAGCTAAGGGTTATAGCTGGGTTACCCAGAATGGAGGGCTAGGAATGAGGCAGGAACAGAAACTATCACAGCCATGACAGAATGCTTTGAGTAGCTAGCAAACTGCTACTGATTCTGGGCTCAAGAGCCGGTCTGCTGATCCTTTCCACCAATCAGGCAGTATATCAATCAGGTAACCAACTCTGGCCAACTGTGCTCATTAAGTTGCCTGGAGACTGGTTCTGCTGCAGGCTCTGATTCCTTACAAGTAATTTCTGTTAGTTTGAGGCAATATTTTGATGCAAAACAAATGAAAGTTCTCCCCTTTGCTGCAATCTTTTGCAAAGATTTAAGAAAATCTCAAACACAATTTGTTTTTTTAGCAAAATCCTCTGATAGAGCCATTTCAATGGCCATTGCTACTTAGCTGGTAAGAAAAGTGTGACGTGTGTGTTAAATGCATAAAAGAGACATGAAGTATATTGCATGCTGATTTTCCAAGCACTCCTCAATCATAGATGCCAACTCTGTGCATCTGGGTGCATTATGCTCTACTCATCCCCACATGGGGTCTCTCATGAGCTGTGGTAATAACCTGGTCTCTGGTTGCATGCTCTGGGAACAAAAGCTTAGGGAAGTGCTGTAGGTACTTCAGCTGCTAAGACTCTAGTGATCAGACCTACAACTGCCTGCAACCCCCCTTGTTCCTCCCAGAGCCCCCAACACACTGCCTTTATACCCTGCTCACTTCTCCTCTGACTGTCACAGAACCTTCCTGTCTTTGTCATCCACTGTCCCTTCTGAGCAAGAGGAAATTAAGTGGCAGAACATTTACCACACTAATTTCTGCTGACTCGTCACTGCTCAGCTGATTTATCACAATGTATCATTTTTCCATTATATCTCATCACCAGTCATTCAGAGAGCCCAAAGTGTTTTACCAACAGTATACAGGAATCACTTATCCTCATATGTGGTGGAACCTAACTCTACCCAGCTCTTCATAAGGGTGTGTGAATAAATTATGTCTACCTATTAAACTACATCCATCTTCATGTGTCTCCTTAAACCCACTTAGTCAAAGAAGCATCCCCCTTAAAGCACTAACAATACTGTTCTGTTTTCTTTAAAATCCATCAGAAATCATGAAAACTAAGTAAATCATAATTAATCATCAATATTTTCTCTGCATCATACTAGGGCATTAGTTCAGAAGAGACAGAGGAAAATACACCACCCACTGAATCAATGCTACTTCAAATGATACCTGCAATTTCAAATGAAAACTCTCCCATCCAAAGTACAGACCACACTCAAGCCTCTGTAGAATTTTACAGCCCTGGTATGGCCACAGCTGAGTCAACATATTAGCATATACAAACATAGGGAAGGATTAGTCAGTGATTAGTCTGTTAACCAACATGATGCCTACTGCTTATACAGCTGTGGGACTCATTTTCCCATGAATGGATTGGGTATGTATGATATATACCAGCAGGCAGTCACATCCTGAAAAGCAGAGAGTACAAATATAGTGTGAGCATTCTACTCTGGTTTTACCAAATGAAGAGATGACTCCTTCTGTGCAAATTTAGCACTCCTTTATTCTGGAATTTAAAAGATACTGCAACAGTAGTGTTATAAGTTTGTCAACCGACTACATGTCAAAGTGACCTGAAAAATACTGATTAATACTAATATGCAAGTCTTTTCTAAGTCAAATGCACACTGGCATCAATAAAAAATAAAATATCCCAAGATACTTATGCTCCAAATATGAACCTGTAGGAAATGCATGAAGTGCAAAAGAGATGATGTACAAAACTTGCAAAAACCTGATGACATAGTATCAGAGAGATAATTTAGCTCGGGGGATCCTTTCTGATATCATGAAAGAAGTTTCTACCATTGCTGACTTTTAATCTACCCTTGTCCTTTTCTGGATCTTCTTTTCTTTTAAGCTATGTATCAGTAACATGTAGTGCTTTCTTACTGCAGCTATAAAAGGTACAGTTGACTTTAAATATTCATATAGTACATGTCAATTACCTCCATCAAATGGCATGATGCCATCCCTTCATGAATTACGAGGGCCAGGGCATGAGGTAATGTTCCATGAGGGAAAAGCTTGATAAGATTTGTTGTTAGAAAGTTATGAGAGATTGCCTATTATTCATGTACACAAGCATGCTTTCTGGTGGTCATGCCAGAAGAAGGCTTGTTATAGCTGTTGAAACTTACTGTTGTCCCTCATGAACATGTGTCTGTAGTTGTTAACCTAAGAAATTGTCCAGGAACTTAAAAAGCCAAAACTACTCCCCTTGTCAGGTTCCATAGCGCTCAGACAGGACAGCGTCATTCAAACTATCATTTGTCTGACTTAGAGTGGTTTCCATAAAAAACAAAAACCAACCACACTTTATTGTTTTGTCATTTCAGGAGAGAAAATGAATAATCCCACAAATAAATAATTTTTCCTTTGCTAGGATGTTACCAGTTCAGCCGAATATCCTTCCCTCTACACAGTTTATCCAAAGTGTTTAAAAGAAGGTTTGAAATCCCCCCACCCCCTGAGTGGTCAATTGGGAGAGCAGCCATTAATCTTTCCTTAACATGGTGCCTTCTTTACCAGATAACCAATTCTTATGCCCAGTATTTGAGTCTAGTAGGTTATGGATCCCACCTATACCCTTTAACTCTTCTGTAAATAGGTTGACTCACCACTAGCACCTCCCTGTGGCTAGATGTGGCATAGCATCTCTCTTCCCATCAGGTACCTCCAGCCAATGGTTGCTCCACCTCTTCCTATGACTTTACTCTCCAGAAAAGTCACTTTAAAGTCTCTCCCCTTCCAGGATAGTCCCTGAACAAAAAAGCAAGGGGAATTTAATACAAATAAAGTGAGTTCTTAGGGACAAAGGAGAAGGATTCCCCTTCAAGATACGCCAGAATGTGGCCCGGCCCTGCCCTGCCCTGCCCTCAGGGAGGGGCCATCAGGGAAGCTCCTACCTTCAGAAAGCCCTTTCCTTAGGAGCTGGAGGCTTGTTCTCTTCCCTAATCTTCCAGTAACTGAGTGACTCTGCTCCCCTTTTAAGCTCTTCCTTCAGTCTGTGCATGCCTTGCAGGTGTGGCAAGGTGGAGCTCCCTTAGCTCAGAGCAGTTCCTTAATCCCTTGTTGTCCATTGTGGGATCTGTATGCTGCCTCACACTTCCTTGTCTGCTCCTACATTCCTACAAAGCCAACAGAGATAATAGATCTTTTTCATTTTCCAGTCTCTATCTTCTACCATCACTACTGCAGGCTTACCCAGAAGTGGCAGTTGGAATAATTAGTAGCTGGTGTCTAGGAAGAAAAATTAAAAAGTACTAGTCAGAGGAAGAACTAGGGATACAAACTCAGAAAGGCCACGTTGGCTGAAATGTGTTGGGAGTGCATGAAGGGAGTAGAGTTCATAGTATAAGCTGGAAGAATACTTACGAAGAAGGAAGGGATGAGCCAGTAGGCAAGGCAAGAGATGTTGTCTTGAGAAAGTGGTCCAGGTGAAGGAGGTAGAGGGGACACAGATTAAAGATTAGGATAGGATCACAGATGGAGGGTAAATCAGAAGGGTGTGATCATACCTGGAGAAAGGTGGAAAATAAAAGCACAGCGGATGGAGCTTGTTAGAACTGTTTTCTTTACAACTCCTGCTCTTTTTCAAACTTTTGGTGATTTTAGCCTGCTTTTGTGGAAAAAAGCTTTTCAGGGCAAAGTGCATAAAATGAGCATCAGGACTTCCTCTGAGCATGACTGTCCACTAAGACCTGCAGCACACTGCGGAGAATGCAGCTTGGGATATGATGGAGCAGATTAGCTTCAAGCAGGGGTAAGCCTCACACCTGCAAACACTTCACTTTGTTGCCATGCAAAGTCCCATTGAAGGAAATGGGCTGCTCACAGTAGTAAAGTTAAGCACATGTGTAAGAGTTTGCAGGGCTGTGACCCATCCAAAATACTCTGGGGGATGAGGGGGCTGGACTAAATTTTATTACTGGAAATTTTGTGGAGGGTAGGGGGAGAATTGGTTTTTTTTCCCCCCCCAATTAAATGTTTTCGTTTTCAGCAAAAAATGTTTTTCAGTTTTCCAAAGCAGAACATTTTTATTAAACCCCAAGAATTTTTACAGAAACCTAAAAGTTTTTCAGTTTTCAATTTGTAATAATGAAACTGGGAAATTTTCAAAGAAAATGTTCATTTGGTTCAATAAACCATATTTCATCATTAAAAATTTTTGACTAGCTTTGTTTACAGGCCTTTGCGTCTATCCTGTAAATACTTTTGCACATGCTTAATTTTATATATGAGTAGTCCTACTGAGTTCAAAGGGACTATTCACATGCATAAATGGTTGTGGGATCACAGCCTTAAATAAGCTTATTCATCTTCAAAATACCCCTGTAAGGTAGATTGTAAATCTTCAAGTCTAACTCCCACCACCACCACGCAGCATATAGTTTCCCAGCAAATTATGTACTGAGGGTGAAAAAATTGTTCTCCTGACTCCTACTTTTAATTTGGCTGCCTGTCTCAGATGTTGTTCTCTTCCATTTCTGGTTGTGGTTAAGCCTTGGTTCTACATTGCATCTTCTACATGACCCGTACGAAAATTCTTTGAGGGTATCTGAGAACCAGCTGACAAACAGAAGATCATTTCTTAAATATCAGTGATGATCTATAACTACCACTTTGCTACTATCAGTGATATGGCCTTAAGCAATGTTTTAAATACATTAACTCAGAAGTCTAAAAATCATTGTGCCTCATGCCTATAAAATGTGGCCTTCTAATTCTTTACTTATAAAACATATGCAGTTTCTTAAATACACTTTTATCGCAGCAAAACAAGCACTTAAGAAAGTTAGGTTATTTGTTATCCTTTCGGATGCACATTAGGTACACCTGTTAAAGTGCATTAATCACCTATGGAGACTAGCCTAGATGAAAAGTTTAGCTAAATTATCATTCTGAAGGCTTCTGAAAAAAAGAAAATTAATGTTTTATTAATATCTCAGCTTGCCCTCTAATGCACTTTTGGCAAGGCTCTCCAGCTCTACAAAATGATAGTCAGTGCAAAATACTCCAGCCTGTCTTGTCACTCATGCTAAGAGTTACAGACACATTATTCCAGTTTACTCTTTATCACTCCAACTCACCCATTAGTGAAAGATTTGCTAACTAGACTTTTGCTAATGGCATATAAAATTTTCCATGGTCACTTTAGTCTCATTGCCCATTTTTATGTTTGTTCTCAGAACTTTCAGATGAGATATAGCACCTAGCATGTAAGTGTGTAACAGAATATGTAACTGAAAAAGAACAGACGCTAAAAAAGAGGAATAAAGACTTGTGATAACTTAGGATCTATTTGCACTTCCAGGTGTACCTCCCATTTTATTCTAAAAGGACTGACATGCAAAATGCTTGTGAGATGTACCCTTACACCTAATGCATGTCCTGTAGAATGAACGGAAATAAAGATGAGAGAAGCATTTTATGCACAAGACCAAAGCTGAAGGATCCAACCTATAAAAGTTGCATTTCAAGGACTTCTCTAAGCACTAGCAAACTATTATTGCTACATAACTCTGTAGGAATGACTTGTTTTAATGGGCTGGCATGGTCATGGAAAAATAGAATCAGCACTTAGAGTTCCGTTAATATTATCGGTCTCTCATAGGGTTTTATACTGTTGCTCATCACCACAGTCAGAGCTCCTTCCATCTAATGTTAATAGGAATAGCAAGTCCTCAATGGACTTTATGGAGGCTGTGGATTTCCTCTCTTTTTAGGGTAAGAAAACTGCTTGTGGTATTTTTTTGTTCAGTTGTATGTGTGATCTGATTTTATTTTGGGATAGATGGGGGTTGTCGCTATCGCAAGTGTAATTCTTGCTATTGTGGAAAGGCTTTTTCAAAGAGGAAAGTTTTATTACTTACCATTTATTTGATTAAAATTCTTTATTAACTATTTAATAGCTCTGGGCAGCTGACAAGCGGAGACCTGTTCCCCAATTGGTTGCAGTGGGGCTACTCATGGTAACAGAGTTAATTTAAGCATGTGATTAAGAGTTTGCAGATTAGGTCATGTTTATTATTTCTCATTGACTTCAGGTCAATTTTGCTCAGATTATGAAGTTTTTAAAACAATATTTTTGTTTTGTTAACCATGATCTCTGCAAATTTACCCTGGGATCTGAAAGTAGAGCTGTATTCTTTCTGCTCACACACCATTGCCAGTCACTGTGGTTGCATTATAGGCATAGTGAAGGTATAATTAGGACGTGCATCTCACCATTCTATAATATTTGTAGTTGCAAACCTACTGACATTCACTGGGAATGAACACTGCTTCTGTCCGAATGGGAGACTTCTGTCCACACAGTCCCCATGCATTTTAGCAGAGCACAATCAGGTTATTCAGGGTATGCACTGGAGACATTGGTACAACTATGGCTGAAATGCACTAGGAAAGAAAAAATTATTTTTTCAGTTGGTGAATGTAAATAAGCGTGGAGAGATGAGGTGCAGGGTGGTTAGGAGGTTACTATTTTTCTAAACAGTAAATGATTACATCTCATTTTTGTAAATCCTGAAAACTATTGCAGTGACTTGATCATAAAAAGCTGTTCTGCTTCTGAACTCAGGATCCCAATTGCCTATTTTATCCACACAGGCATTGTGTTGAGGTGAGGAACAGAGGGCAGAGAAGGTTGGTTTTGCTTTTAGTTATCTCAGTAGCTTTCTGACAACTCACTGAGCTGCTGTTTTATGTACTAGACTATGCAGACAGTCAGGACAGCTTGCATACAAGCCATTTTTAGTTAGGAAACGTATGCTTAATGGCTCTAGTATTTGAAGTTTCATCTGAATCAAATTTTGTAGAGCACCTGCTTTGGTTTCATTTCATTTGGAATTTGGCAGAAAAGGAGTCATGAAGGGAAAAATTTCTTTGTTGATATACTTCCCCTGTTCACAGTAGAGGCAGAATATGAATTAATTATGACTCTGTGTAAAGCCAATACCTTGGTGACTGAGCTTGTGATGTGTTTTGTTATGTTTTATTACAGTATTATATTTGGTGATTGCATTTTTGTTGAGTTTTTTTATGTACAGTGTTACAACAATGAATTTTTATTGATATATTTTATTGATTCTTTGTACAGGTGGGCTACCTGAACGTGGTTAGTTTTGTTGTTAAATGTGTTTAAATTTGGTACATATTCAAGCAGTAGTTTATTGAATCATCCTTTAATATAAAATCTTTTTCTAGAGTGACTTATTTAGGTCAGAGTCACAGTTCCCCTGTAAACCTAAAGAAACTACAGGATCTAACAGTACCTTAATCTAGGGGGATAAATATTGACATGCGATACTAATTATTGATGTGCATGTAGGAAAGTATGGATCTCAAGAACACACACACAGGTAAGCAGGTATTCATACTCATTAAATATATTCAATCCTGACCCAGAAAAAATGTAAGTTACGTTATAACATTTTGTATCTCCCAATAGCACAAAAAAGAAAAACATTGTACATTTTTAAAGCGTAGAAGTAATCACAGTAAATACATTTGACACCAACAGCTAATCAAGCAAGAATCCTCACATGCAGAGATACCAGCTACTCACAAGCTATTCTCATACACACACAGGATCCTGTCTGACAGTGTTTGGGATGAAAGGAAAGTTGAGATACTGTATAGCATTCACCTTTTAAGTAAAAAGGGCTTTTTAATGCAGCTTAAAAGATGACAGTTTTGTAACTCTCCTGAAATAGAAAAGGTGTGCCATAAAGGTAGGCCCACAACGACAACAGCATGACCATGGGATCTAACAGCCATATACTCCTTGATCTGAGGGCAAAGTGTTTCAGAGACTGGCAAAAGGCTTGCTCATTGAGATACACTGAATCAAGTGTCTTTGTTTAGAGAGACGGGCCCCCTACAGAAGCTCAAATCTAAAACACCCTTGAACTTCTAAACTAGTGGCTGTGGAAGGAGGTTTGAGATATGGAAACAAATTGTTCAGCTGTGTTTAACAGAGAAAACCAAGATCAAAAGACCCAGAGACTGGTTTTGTTTATTACTCCAATTATTTGAAATTAAGTAGGAACACAAGATCAATCTGCATCCTTGAGATTCATGACAAAGTATAACTCTGTCTCCAGTTATTCAGAGGCAAATGACTAGTAGCTCATGTCTATGGATGCTATCATTTTAAATTGATATTTTTGATTTACTTCCAGATAAAAAATTAGGGGCTGACTTTAGTTTTAAATTAATCTGCTTTTAAGATATAGTAACCCCTAAGTAAATGGTTAAGCACTGAGATGTCAGGAAATGCCACAGTTAAAAGGTACACACACACAATCTTAACACTGCCTCTAGCTTTTTACACATTACGGTACAACCTTTTACTGCATGGTTACTTTTAAAAAAATTCAGTATAACATCACACTTATTTCTACCCCCTTTGATACACATGCGTAGAATCTATGCTTCCCTTAAATATTTGACATGTGGTTCTGATCAGTTGACAGTAGTTTAGGCGCTAATACAACAAAGGCCTTACTACATAGATTTCACAGCCAGAAGGGACCATTATGATCATGTAGTCTGATTACCTGCATAACACAGCCTATAGAATTTTACACAGTAATTCTTATGTCAAGCCCAACTACTTTTGGTTGAACTAAAGCATCTCGTTCAGAAAGACATCCGGTCTTGATTTAGAGAATCCACCACTTCACTTAGTAATTACCCTCAATTTCTAATTTGAATTTAAGATGATGCAGCAGCTGGAAATTGATGCTAGATATATCTTTGTCTGCTATGTTATGGAGCCCTGTGCTATTAGAAGCCTATATGAGTGGGTACTTCTAGCATATAATCAAGTCATCTCTTTACCTTGTCTTTGTTAAGTTAAATAGATTGAGCATCTTCAGGCTCCCACTATAGAAGTTGGCTTTCCAGATCTCAGATCATTCTTGTGGCTTGTTTCTGAAGCCCTTCCAATTTTTCAACATCCCTTTTTAAGTGCAGGCAGCAAAACTGGACATAGTGTTTCTGTAATGGTTTCACTAAAGCAATATACTGAGGTACTACCACCTCCCTACTCCTACTGAATATTTTCCCGTTTCTACTTCCAATGATAGTGCGACACTGAGGCTAACGAGGCTGACACAATCAGCTCATGTTCAGCTGATTATCTACCATGACCCCCAAGTCCTTTTCAGGGTAACTTGCTTTTCAGGACACAGTCCCCCATCCTGGAAGTGTGACCTACATGTCTTGTTTCTAGCTATATTACCTTGCAAATTGCTTGTACTAAAATGCATTATGGTCCCCTTGACTGACTCAGAAAGGTACTCAAGCATGCCTATTTTTAAGCATTTTAACATACTGCTGCTTGAAATAGTGTTACGTTAAAGTGTACCTAGGAACATTTAGTGCCCATCAGCAGGGCCTACACAGACCAATTAATGCACAACACATTCATGTGCTTTAGAAATCACAGTCCCTAGAATGCACTACTGCACCCTGTAGACAAACTCTTAGGCCCCAGTACTGCAAAGACCCAGACACGTACTTAATTTTACACTGCATGTAGTTATGGGCATATTTGTGGTGCATAAAGTTAAGCATGCATGTAGATCTTGTCAGGCTTGGGACCTTAGGTTACATAACCACTTCTATACAATCTCAGGTGAAATAGATGACACTGTTCTTTTAGTAAAAGCAATAATACAATCAATTAACAGGAAAAAAAAACCTAAGTAAATAGAAGTAAGGCGAGTTTAATTAAAAGCCAGTGCACTTCAAATCTTAAACATACTAAGGCAAGATACAGCATAATAAAAATCTACAAGAAACACCTCTCTTTATTCCAAGAAAAATCAAATATTTATGACAGCTGATGGGGCTAAATCATTTGGGGAATCAATAATTGACTACTAGGAAGGTTTCAGATCCATTATAAATATTAAAGGCTTTTAATAATTATTTTACAAATTTAAATTAGCACATACCATAGAGGATTTAAATATTGTGGGAGGCAGAGACAATTTGAGAAGTTAGGTGCTGTAGAACTAAATTAGAAACATTATTTTGAATGTATGCTGCTATAGTGCACAGGAACACAGTATTGTGACACTGCATAACATGGTTGTAATAGGGCTTGATCCTTCGCTCACTGAGGCCAATGGTGCAGGATCAGAGCAATACAATGGTCGTTGCTGTGACTGATACGCAGCCCAAGCATTGGTAATATTAGCTCAAGGCAAATGTAATGCCAGTTCCCTCATTAGAAACTTGTAATGTGCTCTTACTAACTAGAAGTAAGCTTCTTTAGTGCCTGTGTTCATAGAATACAGTACTAGATATGGAAAGGATACAGACTAAAGGCCCAAGCTGATCACCATTAGAGCTGGATGAATTTTTCTTTTTTTTTTTTAGTGAATAGTAAAATCATCCCAAAGTTCATTTTTTGGGGAGCAACAAAGCTAGTCACAAATCCAAGTCCAATTCTCCCAGTAATTTGAGGTGGAATTTTTTTAAAAAAAAATTTAAGCCAGGAATATATCATTGAACCTTCCTTTTCCTGTTCCTGAAAGATGAGGAGACGAAGCAAAATATCACAATCTTCATGGCTATTGCCCAAGTACAGCTGAGTGAATTTTTTTTTTAAAAGTTTATTTAAAAAAACAAACAAAAAAAAATCCAGCTTCAGGTCAACTGAAACTATTCACAAGTTTGACACAAATTCACTAAATCAATTCAAAGAAAATTGGGGGGTGGGGGAAGCTAGAGTCACAAGGGAATTTAGGTGCCTTTTGCAAAAGTAGCAGCACAAGAAGTGGTAGTGGCCTAATACCAAATAGGCCATTGGTTCAGGCACTTACCTGACATGTAGAAAACCTAAGTTCAACTCCCTATGCAGGAGCAGGGAGATAAACTCAGGAGAGTGATCAGTTAAGATGAGCTATTTTCAGCAGGAGAGAAAGAACTGTATTTTCCACTTCGATGAAGTGGGGCTGTAGCCCATGAAAGCTTATGCTCAAATAAATTTGTTAGTCTCTAAGGTGCCACAAGTACTTCTGTTCTTTTTGAGTTATCTACCCGCCCCCTTTCTTTTTTTTCCCCTTTTTTGATGATAATGGATGGATGATGAAGAAGAAAACAAATGTCATGAGAACATCCATTTTGTTCAAATGTTTTTTAATTGGAAAAAGTTTCACTGACATTTTTTTCAACCAGACTACTACTTGGACCTGTGGATCCTGCATTTTTTTCTATGGGGATGGACCTTGTGCTGCTGCAGAGCCCTATTAACTAAAAGGCTTTTTGAAGGGCATGGTGATTTTCACCTTGGATTCATTAGATTGCTATAAATAACTGTTGACTCCCCTTCCATTCTAACCTTTAAAACTGACATAAGAAGAAAAGACAGACATCCATGAAGGAAAACAAAACAAGAAAAAAAAACCAGGTGTAGAAAAATCCAGTATTTTTCCATTCTAAACCAAGTGTCAATATTTTTCATTCTTTACAGTATATGATCAAATCAGAATTTTATTCTTCTCCCATGGGCAGAGGAAAAAGATAGAGAAAACATTGTAAAAAAAATAATTGTCCAGTATCAAGTATATTAACAGGAAAAAAACTAGAGTGAATAAGAAAAATGTATGAACAGCTCTAGCTGGAAGAATACAAGTATAACAGCCAGTCACTGACATTTCAGGCTCTTAGCATTAATTCTCAAGAGTGTCTTCTGAATAAGTTATTATTGCCATCAAACTAAGTAAAAGGTGATCCATCAATTAAGATTTCTGTGAACCCTTACCAAGTTGAAGATACACTTGAAGAATAATAAGGTACTTGTGTTCAAATACTGTTTATATGTATTATACATTAAAGCAAGAACAATGCAGAATGAAATTAATACAGTCCCCATACATTGTATCTATCTGCATAGGTACTTTCCTTTCTGTCTCTAAATTGTAATTAGACATTAGGTGTCAATCTAGATGACAAGTATGGTTCATTCACTCCAAAAGTTCATAACCTTTTCCAGGCCAGCTCCAGGGTTTTTGCTGCCCCAAGCAGCAAAAAGGGGGAAAAAAAAAGCCGCGATCACAATCTGCAGCTCTACTGCCGCCGCTTCAGTCTTCAGTGCCAACTGCGCAGCAGGTCCTTCGCTCTGAGAGGGAGTGAGGGACCTAGTGCTGAATTTTGCCACCGAAGACCCAGATGTGCTGCCCCTCACCACTGGCTGGCCCAAGCAGCTGCTTGCTGGGCTGGTGCCTGGAGCCGCCCTGACTTTTCCTCACACAATTAGTGTGTATCATGCATGATTGCTAGAGGCAAATGAAGAGCATTGCTATTGACTCTAGAGTTTACCTGTGATCTCCTGCATCATGACAATTTCTGATCCAGAGACCCAGTTTCAAGATGAGGTATTCCTGGATAAAAGCCCTAACTGGAGCCATTAACATTTGGAAGGAAGGAAAGAAGAATTAGAACATTAAACACAGAAGTCCATATTGCAGATATTGAGAGCTATGTGAATATATTTATAATAGCTGCTCCCAGCTACAGGCCTGCCAAGTCTTGTAGCTTGGATAGATACAGGCTGTTTCACACAGCTGATCCACTGTTTCACATGGACTATACCAGCCCCTGAATTTAGTTAGGTCTCATATTTTTTCATGGGTTTCCATTGTTCAGTCTAAAAGAAAATGAGCCGTAGCCAATCACTGCCTTTGGAAGGATCAGAAAAGCCACCTGTCCTCAGTTAATGCAGATATAATAAAATATAAAAGCAAAGAGATGATGAGCTGATGATTGTATCAGACAGAAGTTGACAGTAGTAATGTTGCTGGGTCCACTCTCCTATAGAGTATAATTTGGATTTTCATATAATTTACATGAGAAGCATATACTGCAGATTTCTGATTTGAGTTCACAGATCGTTATTTCATCTAAGGCATATAGGGTGGGCTACTTTACATTTACAAAATAGGGTGTACGTTATAAAAACAATGATGACTGATCCAATAATGTCTAAAAATATCCTAAACAAGCAACATCAATGTGTTTTTCTTATCTAAAAAACACAGCAAACACCAAAAGATTTGCAACGTAAATTAGAGCTGGCCTTTAGCACTCAAACCATTTTTACTTTCAATTGAGATGGATGAATATATATATATTCCTAAACACTGCTTATCCAGTAATTGGTCTATAAGCAGATGACCTTTAGCACAGGCGCTTTGCATCACACAGCCACAACTATGTAGGGAGGTCATAAAATCTGTTAGTCTCACACATACTAAAAGATCTCCATCAGTTTTGAAATGAACTTCCTATCATACTAAACTGACATGTGGTAATAAAATGTATTTAAATATGCATTTTAAAGTAAAAAGGAACAAGTATTAATGAATTTTCTAGATCATCATCTACAAAACTTCCCTCTTCATTTTAAGGTCTGAGTTTCTGTGATGAAGCCTACATTTTGTTCAACTATTCTGTTAGAACTTCCCCTTATTTTTGTAACTGTAACTCGTCCGCCCATCTGAGTTGGTAGCAATAAGGGCCAAGTTCAATATCTAGGAGTTCCATTTCAATAACTCAATGCAAAACCAGCTCGAGCCCCCACCCAGTGACCTGGGACAATTACATACCACCCCCAGGCGCCTCTAAGAGGCAATACTTCCCCTCTTGCAAGCACAGCGTCTGAGTGTAGCAACAATGCAGCATAATGCTGAGAAACCACCACAAACAGGTTTCATAACACAAACCATGAGCAAAAGGCCCACCCCCAAGTAAGTTTGACAGTATCCTTTTCCCCTCATAGTCTTAAGTCCAGCAACCCAAAAAATCACTCGAAGTGCAACAACCCAAAAGTCTCTGTCCCTGGTCAGTGCAGCCCCAGAGTTCAAAAGTTTATCTGCAGAGTTTTACCTCCCAGCCTGGGGGGAGAGAAGGTACAGTGGTGTTAAGGATCACCTTATGTAGTCCGAGACTGACTGCCCCACCTCTCCATGGGGTTCTGTTGCAGCCTTCACTGTGAGCCACTCCATCAGCCGTCCCATGAGCCGCTCCACTAACTGCTTTGCTTCACCAGCTGCTCAGCAACATATCTTCAGGCCCCCCTACAGCACTCAGTGATTTCAGCTTGTAGTAGGGGAGTCTCAGTGCTGGTGCACCATTAACCCAAAGTGAATTCAGCTCAGCAGCCTGTGACTAGACTCCCTAATAGAATTAAAATTAGCTCTGATGTTCCACAGTAGAGAGGAGGTGGAGGTGGTGCAGCAATTAGTATTTCAGGCCTGCTAAAGAGGCCCATACCATCCAGTACAAATACCTGTCCCCAATCACTCTCAATTCACTAGGTTTTGGAACCCATGTCCCTTGTCTAGCAAATGCTACTTAGTTGATGGCGAGTCCCCCTGTCATAAAACAGTTCCACTGGCCTTGATTCACATAATCAGGGTAACAACACTTTATTCTTCCTTTCTCAACAACAGAGAAACTGGAGATCCCACAGCAGCCAATGTGATCATTTGAGCTGCTGTGGGCTCATGCTAGGCAGGGTGGGTGTGCCTAGGCAAACAAGATCAGTCCCTGAAGTTCTTTTCCACAACACACCACAATTCACCACCAGATATCAGGGTAGAGCTCATCCTGACTCTGCTTACATAACTAATCCTGTCTGGATTCTCTTCCACTATTAAAAATAAATAATAGAATTCTTCAATAATCTGGCTAACCAGTATTAAGCACAATTTTGTTCAAGAACTAGTTAATATTGGGGAATATTCATTATCTTAGAAAGACTGGGTAGGTCATTAACTATGAGAGCTAGAGCTACTCCCTATGAAGCATTTGATTCTTTTTATTATTATTACTGTTCCAGAGTTTATCTAAGAACAATATTCTGTGAATAATTTAAGCATAATAAAAATGTTTTGAGCTGATGCATGCTTATACATTTGATTAGTTATGCCTTCTTTAAACTACCTGGGTTCAAATAGACACTCTTGTGATCTATGGTTTCCATCTAATTTCCTCTGTCCCGGTAGAGAGGTGGAGTATTATAATAGTATGTGAGATGTGTCTGTTTACATACTGGCCCCCAAAGCTACCAAGAAATGTCCCAAGAGGCTGGAAGACTGGGAAGCTCCTCAGTGTTTTTCACTCTCCAACATTGAGCCAGCAGGCCCCTGAATAGAAATAAGGCAAGGAAAAAGAAGAGATGCTGAAGAACTAAGACAAGGAGGAGCTACTAGAAAAGATCAGAGGACTCCAAGAGGAGTTATCATTGACATTCTTGTGGCCTTCTAATCTAGTGTATACATATGGGACTATTTCTACAGAGTAGTGATCACAGAAGATAATGTAATTTAATTAAATGGAGTCTTTCCATTTTTGTGTGGATGTTTGTCTTCCCTCAGAAACGCGTGATTTGACCAGGAAGAGTGAGCATGAGGATTTTCAGTTCAGATTTATTAAAAAGGAAGGGCAATAATTCCTGCAGCTTCTTTATATTCAGTCACGTGTTGAATTCATTTTCATATTTCCACCATTTTATCAAGCTGGCACAACCTGCTGCCCTCCCTTTTTCTATACTGTCCATACTTTTCCAGTTTATCAATTGAATGGACAAGAGCTTCAGTAACTCTGGGCATGCAAATAATCCTAGGGTTATCTACTTTCCTTTTGAATCTGAAAAAGCCCAGTTTAGAGGCACCTGACACTCTTTATGGGATGAGAGGTTTTTAGCAGGGATTTTCTATTGTTAAAGAACAGCTTTAGGTGTCTTTTTAATTTAAAAGAAAAGATGCCAATAAAATCATTTTCTCCCTGTTTCATTGGCAACAGTTGTTAACAATGTACTTGGCATACAAGGTGTAAAAAGCCAGAGGACTGGAATTTTACCTCCATGTGGTTAAAAATAGAGGCAATTCAGCAGGGCCAACAGGAAGAGAGTGTTTTAAATTTAAGGAAAAGAAAGGAAGTCTGAAGAGTTTTGGGGAGAAAAATAAGCCCACTGCACCTTTGCCTCTATCTGTACCCATTCCACCTGATAAAGCCTGCATTGCCCACAAAGACTCCAGCAGCAAATTCAAATTTAGCCAAGTCTCATTCACTTCATCTTTGCTAGTCACCTGTAATCTCACTGAATCCAAGTGCTTACTCACTAACAAATCTGTCTTCATTGCCAATGCTGTATTTGTAGTCTTCATTAAAGAGCATCAAACTGCACTCTGATGGCCCTTGACTTCAGCCAGATGGTTTATATGTTTAAGTGCATTTGCTTTTTAAATTTTCTGGCATGACTCATTTTCCAGATCGGAAAACAATGGTTATTTATGGAGTTACATAAATTATAATTTTCCTTCATTGTTGGCCCAACTGTGATGAGTCTATTTTCATTTTAAAATATCATTACTGCCTTGGGGTGGGGGCGGGGGCAATACCCATTTTGTTGGCCTGTAACATGTCAGAAAACCATCAGGAGCTGAGAGGATTTGTTTTTAGACCCGGATCCACAAAAACACTTAGGACACTCAGATGCTGAGCATCACAACACCTAACATTTAGGCACCTAGACAATCACATGAACAACAATGGAATCCACAAAATGCGAGTTAGGGGCTTAGGCTCCTTATACACCAAATGGGGAGAGACAATTACCTAAGAATGCAAACTATAAAAGCCATCACGCTAGGCAGGGAACTACTCAAGCTAACCAATGGGAGATGGTGATGAAGGGAGACCTAAGTGTCTTAACAGCCGTCCCCTCACAGAGTTAGGTGCCTAAATCTAGACTGCAGGAAGGTGCCTATTTCTACTCTTCTTCTGGAGACAGGCAGATTAGGTGGCTATATAATTTCTTGTGAGAATGAGTGAGGTGCCGGCCTCACTCCATACAAAAAAGCTGGAGGAGGAAGAGGAGGTTAGAGTCCTCACCTAGGATGTGTGCAACCAGCGTTCAGTCCTCCCCCTACACAGTGCATAGGGAGAGAAAAGATTTAAACAGGGGTCTCCCAAACCTCTCAGGAGAGTAATGTAAACACTGAACTATGGGATAGCCTAAGGCTCCCCCCAGCCTCTCTTGGTGAAGCTGTTCCACTGCTGATACATAATGAAAGAGTGCTTGGAGCAAGGTGACTGGACCTGGGTCTCCCAGGTGGGTGCCCTACCCACTGAACTACAAAGTCATTTACTTGCTCTGGCTCAGTGACAAATTAAATATTTATCCAAAGTGAAACAGCTTGAACAGGAGAACTTGAAGGAGCCCCAAATCAGAGTTTCCCATCAGAGGCCAGTCACATGGAAGCCTCAGGGAAGAGAAACCTCTGTTCCCTCAGGTCCTGAGAAGAGGGCCAAAAGCACAGAAGATATTGTAAACAGACTGTTGCATAGGGACTGTAATGATGTTGGGAGAGGGAACTCAAAATAAATGGCACTGTGAATGCACAACTAGTGTCTCCACAGTTGCAGTGAGACAAGACAGAAGCGTAGGTGTGCCCTGTTACAGTTGGCATCTAGGTCATCGCAGTTGTGGCATCTTGGTCTACCTTATGAATGTTATATGCTATGTTGACTGTAACTTTGATTCACCAAATTCAGTTTCATGCTGAGATGAGTGAACAGCTGCCTGATAGTGAGAATGTTGTGCTGTACTTGGACATTTGAGGCTCCACATTCTAGCCAATGGAGCAGTAAAAGGAGAATTTGGACACTGAGGCAATGCAGATAAGCCACTACTACTTCCATGCATTTTTTAAAGACAGTTGGGGCCAATGACAGGCCAAAGGAGAGCACTGTGTACTGGGAGTGGGTGTGTCCTGCTATGAAACAAAGGTATTTCCTGTGTCTCAGATGTATTGCCACATTGAAGTATGTATCCTATAAATCGAGTACAGCATGACCATCTCCACTGTCCAGAGAAGGAATAATGGAAGCAAAGGTAAACATCTTGAACTTGGTTTTTTGGATAAAGCAGTTCAACTTCCTAAGATTGAATGACCCTGGCCTTTTTGGGGATCAGGAAGTAGCAGGACTAGTATCCTTTCCCTCTGTGATGGCAAGCAACCTCCTCTATCACTCTCAATTCCAGAAGAGACTGTAGTTCCTACAGTAATATGGCCTTGTGATTTGGCTCCTGAAAAAGGACAGGGATAGTGGGTTGGGGAAAGGGAGGGAAGTGAATTGGATAATGTATCCTGCCTTTACAGCAGTGAGTATCCACATCTGCTTCCTTCCTTCCAAGCTCTTTAAAAAGTGATGGACATCACTATGCAGTCACCAAGCAAACAGTCACCCTGAATGCTTGGTGGTTGTCAACGTCTGGTGAGAAGAGCCTCTTGTAGACAATGTCATCTGGCAGCAGCGAGAAGACCTAGACCATTTCTTAGAGGAGTGTTGAGATTTCTGCTGAAAGTAAGGTCTAATACGGTTGAGGACTCTTTGCTAGGGACTTATAATCCAGTTACAATCACCAAGTCACCTGGAAATCTCTCACAGTACTCATATCATCATTAGTTTTGAAAGAGAAAAAAAATAAACCCCTAAAACAGCAAATTCTCAACTGTGTTTTGCTGCTTTTTTAGTATACTGGATTCCTGGAGCCAAAAGGAAGTTTTCATGGCTCAAGAAGAAGTATTGTCTGCATTGATAGCTGCCTGGAATGAAGTTGTGGTCATGAGATATCCTTCAGAGACCAGAGCCATAAACTGCTCCCTATCCTTCTCCAGCAGTTGGCCTGAAACCTTAGCGATCACAGAAAAATTAAGCATTATACTCAACCAATTATCAAGCTCTTTTGGCAATCCTCATTTGCAGCATTGCTGAGGAACAAGCCTTTGAGAGAACTAGTCTTCTATGCTTCTTCTCTTTGAAAGAGATGTTGAGTGCTCCTACCAGTTGCACCCTATTAGCTGCCGTAACCACCAAGAAGTTGGAAACAGGATGATTGAAAAAAATAATCAAAGCCCTTCTGGTAGACTTTATCATCGGTCCATCCTTTTGGCAGTTGGTGGTATGGAATCCAGGGTCTGCCAGAGGGTTTTCTGCCAGCTTCAGCAAGGCCTTGTTAATTGGAAGAGTGACTTTTCCCAAAGCCAAGTTTTGTAAAATGTCAAGGGTGTGTGGATTCGTATGAGTGAGTCCTATCCATACTTCCAGAGAAGTGGCCACGCATCTCATCAGATCTTGAAGGACCAGAGACAATGAATAGAATTGTGAAGAAGCATTCAGGGTTCCTCCATTATTTTGCCTTCCTCAATAAGGTCCAACACAGTGGGGAGATGGACAGGAGCTTCTTGAACTGGAGAAGGGGATCTCCTCTAGTGTAAGAGAGAGATAGCGCCTAAGCTCCCTTGGGACAGGCCATGGCCAAAAAGGCAGGCACCATATGGAAACTTCCTTATAAGAGGACAATTCCTTAGATCCTGTGTCCTTGTCCCAATAATGATAAAGTGACCTAAAGGAATGTGGATGTAATACTTGTCCTTTGGGCTCAGAGTATAATGATGATATGTAGGAGTCCTCAGGGAAGGGAGAGGCTCTCACCATTGGGATCCCAGAGGGTGTTGCTAAAGGAGATAGCATAGGATCAAGAGATGTTGAGGATGTAATTGGTGCCATCAGTGCCAGAGGAGCTCCTGGTGACATTGGTCTGAGAGAACAAAGTGATGATGTTGGAGGTTCCAGTTGTACTGATAGTGTAGGTTGCATCAGTGGTGCTGACTGTGCCAGCTGTATTCATGATGCTTCCAATGACATCAGGGGAGCAGAGCGTGTAGACAGCAACGACTGCACTGGAGATACTAGGTCTGTTGAGTGAACCAAAGATGCAAGTGGTGCCACGGATGCTGGATGCACCGACAGAGCCATGATGAATGCTGGATTTGCATGCAGTAATGGAGAGTCCAGTACAGGGGGAGACAGCAAATCTCTCCCAGACAGACAGACCTGAGGAGTTGAAGGCACTGAGGAAGGTAAGTGTTGAAGCTGCAGTGCCAGCAGTGCTGAGATAGCCCGGAGTGATGAAGAAGAGCTTAGGACAAGTGAAGGCACCAGACTTCTGGAGGAGCCAGAGTTAACAGTGCCACCTCGGAGCTGCTGAATGCTTTTGTTTATGATGTCTCAAACTAGTTCCAGAGGATTTACCAGAGGAATTCTTTGATGAAGACACAGATTGAGTGTTTCTCATAAGGAAAAGGTTCAAGTGCTTGGAGGAGGCTGGGGGAGAAGAGGAAGAACAATATTTCTCTGAGGACTTGCGTTAAGAGTCCTGGGCAAATGGGCAGGAGGGCATTTCTCATGGGTACTGCATCCATTGGTTCATACTCAAGGTCTGGTTCTAGCCCCACATGCTCAGGACACATTGTCTTCTTCACTAATGGACTTCCAAAAGGTAGTCCCCTCTGCTGTTTCGTTCTAGTGGAGAAAGAGGTATGAATTAGATGTTTGTCCCCTGCATGCCCTTCCTTAGGCAGATTGAGCAGTTTTTGTGCCTGTCAGTGACAGAGATCACAGCCTTGCTGCACATGGCACACTCTTTGTAACCTGGAGATTTTTCCATAATAAATCTCCAGGATTTCCACTAAAATCTAAACTAAACTATTCTAATACTAAGGATTAACTAAACTAACAACTATGTAGAATTATTTACAAGTTTAAGATTGAAAGTCTGGCTAACCATTAGCAAAAGCCGTCGGGAGCACCAACTTTCACCCTGGGTGGTGAGAAAGAACGGAGAAGCAGCACCAGACACACCCTTTTTATGCCCCCTGCTAGGCTCATGAGGAGAGCAAGAACACATGCTGCCTAGTGGCAAAAGTCTCTGACTGGAGTGGATCGGCACACACAGACAAACACACCTAAAATGGAATGTATATGTGAATGATCACTCAAAGGAGAATTGGAACTTAGACACAGAGCTCTTTTTGTAGATCAGGACCTCAAAGCAGGGCTGTAACTAGGGTGAGGTGAGAAGGAGAGTCACCCAGGGCACAGAGCCAGTGGGAGCACAAAAATGGGGCAGCAGAGGATGGGGTCCACTGGCATCAGCCCCTTCCCCCCCAGGATTGGGCCCAGCAGTGTCAGCCAGAGTCCATCAGCATAGTTGAGGGGGGAGCATTTCCCCCTAAACTGGGGTCCGGGCTGAGAGCAGAGCTGCTTCTCCTGCCAGGTGCTCATTGCCTCTGCAGCTGTACACTGTCTCCGGGTCATAGTGCCGGTTGTCTTCACCTGATACATATGCTGGGTGCCCTACATAGCCACCATCGGTTTTCTGTACAATGGCGAGTGCCCGCCAGGGGAGGGGGATCAGGCAGGACAAGGGGGGGGCAGGAGTGGGAGTTTGGGAAGAAGTGGGGGAAGGAAGCAGGATGGGATTTGGCAGGGGGAGGAGAAGGCATAGGAGAAACAGGTGAGGCAAGGAGATGTGGGCATGGTGGATGGGGCAGGGGACAGTGCGGAGAGGGAAAGGGTGCATAGAGGGTAGGGCAAGGGGCAATGAGGAAGGGGATGGGATGGGGAAAGAGACTCCTTCCCTTCCCCCAACAGTGTCCTCTACTTGGGAACTTGAAATATGGTAACCCTAGGGGTTACTCTGTTCTCCCAGCCTTGGTTTCTGGAGCTGGCGGGAGCAAATCTTCCCTGTGAGCAACTGTCTGCTGCCAGGGGAAATGAGTATTCTAGGGAGAACATAAGAACAGCCCTACTGGGTCAGACCAAAGGTCCAGCTAGCCCAGTATTCTGTCTTCCAACAGTAGCCAATGCCAGGTGCCCCAGAGGGAAGGAACAGAACAGGCAATCATCAAGTGATCGATCGCATTGCCCATTCCCAGCTTCTGGCAAACAGAGGCTAGGGACACCATTGCTAACCAGCCTGGTTAATAGCCACTGATGGCATTATCCTCCATGAATTTATCCAGTTCTTTTTTGAACCCTCTTATAGTCTTGGCCTTCACAACATCCTCTGGCAAAGAGTGCCATAGGTTGACTGTGCTTTGTGTGAAAAAAATACTTCCTTCTGTTTGTTTTAAACCTGCTGCCTATTAATTTCATATGGTGGCCCCTAGTTCTTGTGTTATGAGAAGGAGTAAATAACACTTCATGACTCATGTGGCAAAAGTAAATAAGGATTTCATAGACCTCTATCAAATCCCCCCTTAGTTGTCCCTTTTCTAAGCTTGTCCAAGAATCTTGGGGAGCATCTCATGGCAGCCAGGCTCCATGGGCAGGGGCCAGCTCCAGGGGGTGTCACCAGCAGGCGCCAAGCTCCTTCAGGATAGAGGCAAGAGCATATCAGGCCACAGATTGGAGCTGTGCCATCTGCCTTGACTGGGGCATGCCCAACTGTGCAGAGACAGCCTGCCAAGCAGGGCCCCCTCAACTCCCACAGCACATAGAACCAGGGCCCAAGCATCTCCCACTAGCTTCTGATCTGCTGTCTCCCAGGAGGAGGCAATGGTTTTCAAACTGTGGGGTCCATCTCTGTAGGAACGTGCATTCCACAGTTTGAAAACCTCTGTGATAAATAAGAGGTAGAAATCTGGGGGGCACATGACCCTGCATGGCCCCCCATGTATCACCTCTTGGGGTGCATATATGATTGACTGCCCCAGGTGCTAAAATGCTTAATTACAGCTCTGCCTTAAAGATCAGTTTTTCCAATAGTTAGGAAATATGACTCAGTGGTTGGAGTAGGGGACTGATATAGGAATGCATTCCAGGAATCCTGAATATCTGCCATTGACCCACTTGAAAAAGTTCCTTGAACCTTTTTGTTACTGATGTTTTCCTATCTCTTAGGGGGTATATGGTATTTATTTTAGTTCAGTGCAGTATTTCTAATTCCTCATTAGAGAATTCAGAGGTATCTATCTCCTTTACATTCCATTTTGAATGCCAAGCATGGCAATTCTACATTAACAATACTTTGCACTTACGTATGTTCTTTCATCTGAGAAGTTGAAGGTCCCTTGCAAACATTAGTCCTTTATTATGCCTCACTCCACCCCGTTCAGTACCAAACAGTTCTAAAAGTGTTTATAATTTATTACAGTACTTGGTTTAGATTCAGTTTTGGATTTCCTGGAAGAAGCTGAAAAAGTCCAAGTGCAGTCTCTTGGTGGCAGAAATTGCAACTAGAGATAGAGGTCTTGCAACAATGGCACAAGTGCCTTCCACCCTCACATTTGTAGAGGTCCCACAGCTGGCTGGCATAGCCTAGAAAATGAACAACTCTGACCACAGAGAAAACAGGGTCAAGCTAGTGTCTACCAGACAACTTCCACCAGTGGAGTTCCATATGGAGCCCTAGCTAGAAACCAAAGCAGCGTGCTCCTGTGAAAAATGCTCCCTCAGTGGTACAACTGCCCCTTGTGGTGCAGAGATGTGTAAATTCAATCTCTCTGGAACTATCAAGGTGAAACAAGTTCTATGTTTGTAACTATTTGTACTGAACATATATTAAGTCTGAGCTGCTAAATAGCTCCTTACTGGCTACTTTTTGTTTTAATTACTTTTATAGACATTTGATCTTTCAGTCCTTTGCTCATGTGCACACTTTAAAGGTAACCTGCATTTTGGAGGAGCTGAAATACAAAAGTCTCATTTTCCCTTCCCCTGTGACTCCTTGGTGCTAACAGTTCCACTTCTAGTGTATCTTTTGCCAGCAATAGATATCATGCTGGGAAAATCTAATTCTTAATCTTCTTAAGGCTGAGGCTAGAGCTGTAGAGATAGTATAATAGCAGTAAGCTCATTCTCAGATAGAAGTTTAGATGTTCAGTAATGCCATTACAAAGATTGCCCATGGGAAGTTAAACTGAAGGAATCCTTGCAGCGCCTCTCAGACTGAATGTCTAACCTCCATAAAGAGGTAGCAGCTTTCTTAGGGGCTGTTCAGGCAAGTTCAGGGAAAATAGGCCACAAACAGAATACATTTCCTTTTCCTGTTGAATCATTCTCTCTCCCCAAAAGTGAAATAATTCGTTATATAATTTAGTGAATCAATAGCCACAGCTAGTGTTCACAGAACCATGGCAAGTGTTCCCTCCTCTACCCCAAAACAGGATATCAAAGACACATGTTAGAAACAAAGAACATTACTTTGATCAGTACTTAGAAACTTAAATAAAAATTATTACAGTAGTAGGACTTTTTAATTAACAGGACCAACACTGTAACCTAACAAAGTTTTCATTTTCCATCTGGTCACCCTTGTTTTCCCTTACATATTCTAGTTCTAGTTCCTATCTTTCCCACACAGCTTTTCTAGCTTGTACTTCCATTATTCTATCTTCCTATTTCCATAGGTTTTAAGGCCAGAAGAGATCATTATGATAAACTAGTCTGATCTGCATAATACAGACCATAGAACCTCACCTAGTAATATCTTCATGAAGCCCATAACTTCTCTTTCCTTACTTATTTTTTTCCAGTTTGATCTCTCAGTATTTCCCTTCCCCACTCCTGTTTTTCCAGTTGCTGCACCATTTCTCTATCACCAACCAATTGTAATTAGTCCTTTCTGTCCATCTTATTCCACATTTTCCAACTTTTTACCATATTTTTCAATTTACCTACTTTTCCTCCTCCACACCCTGAAGCCTATGCTCCTCACTAAAAGGTCCAAAAAGTTTCCTTAACCTTGCTTAAGAAAACAAAATATCTAAGAACTTACCTCTTGCTGCTGAACCTGAATATACAGCAAAGTGCATCCAAGCTCTTCTCCCTGATCATGCTTCTGAGAGGAACCAGGGGACTGTTTCTTGTAGCTGCCTGTGCTATCAGGTGTTTTCTCTCTGTGCATTTTTAGGTTTACAGCACAGACAAATCTCCCCTCCCCTAAAGTCAATCCCAGAACAATAGTAATAACTGATACTGACTGGAGCATTGACTGTTTTAGAGATGGCTGCATGTTTTCCTTAGTAAAAATCTCTGAAAAATGCTGCTCATCTACCTAATTAAAATGGGATTCTACAATTAAAGTGATTGGGTAAAATGTCTCCTTCTTACTCAGTAGGTCTGCTCCCTGCATGTAGTCAAAGTCTGTTCACTTAAGTGACAAAAAATAATTTTTACTGCTTTTTACTCATTTTACTACTTCAGAACTAACACAGCAAAGAGATTAAGTGAGATTCTATTCCTTGTGCATCATGAACAGGGTTGTTTACTAATTTCTACTCAATACACCAACGCACACCCTATTGAAGGCAATGGGGTTTGCACAGCTGTCACTAGGAGATTAATCTAAAGATGGAGGGGGGGAGGTTGTGCAGGTGTCACAGTGGGTCTAATTTGACCTTCATTACTGATGATGAGTCATGAAGAAAAAAAGAACTTGGCTTGACTCTCAAAGTTCAAGTTGAGTTTGCAGAGCTGGCAACTAGAAAAAATACCAGTTTTTATTCATAGATTGAACATGTCTATTATACAGATCTTGGCCAGATGACAAACATGGGATCCAACTATGCCGTGTTTACAATCCCTTTCAGCAGTAGAACTGTATTTATACAATCTTCTAACACGTGTAAGATACACCAAAGGGTCTTTTGTAGACAGTTTTCCCTTACACGTGCTTTTTAATAATGTTTCCATGCTTTAGAGCAGGAATGCCATGTAAAAAAGAGAGGGGCTCTGAATTAGAGATTAGCCTTTTCTGTGTAATGCCTCTTCACAAAATAATTTAAAGATATGATGGAAGCTTAATTTTCATAGGTATAAAAACATAAAACTATAAAAAAAATCATTCTTGCATTGATGTTTTATTGATTGATACATTCCTCTTCATTATAAAAAAGGACCGGGGAAAAGGGGTTAATCAAGGAACCTGACTGAATATGGTAGCTTAATCCACTAAGAAAATGAATCCAGTTTAATCCATGTAATTTGTTCTACAAGCAATGAACTGTGATGTTGCAAAAACCGAGATACAGTCAAATCTCTCAACGGCTACTAGATGAAGGATCTCTTCACTCCTGAAACCTAGATTTTTAATACACTTAATTATATATCTAATCTTTCACTGCAGACCTGTCTACTATCTTTTTGTCACAATCTTTACCTTTTTCAGCTTTTAATTAACTCCTAGTGTTACTATGTTTTTCTATATCACGTTTTCTTTTAATTTGCCATCCACTCACAGCACTGGGGTTGCCTTATGGCAGCCAGTCTCTGTTGTTTGTTTAACATGCTGAACTCTGAGCACACTTGATATACATATGATAGACAAGCCAATAGAACATGCAAATAATAATAAAAATATTGCAAGAGCCAAAAATGTTCAGAAGTTACACATTGCCTGAATGCCTAACCTCTTAAAGACATTTTCAAGACCCAATTAAAAATGGAAACTTTTAAATAAAACCTACTGGCAGTTTTATAGAAGTCAAATTAGTAAATTCAATTAAGGATGCTCTCTCTCCATGCTTCCTATTGATCTACACTGTTGACTAATTATATGCCATTCAGAGAAGATATATGAAAAAAATATTAATTTTTAGGGTAAATAAAAGGACCTATAAATATTCCTTCATGCAGTGTATAGTCAACTGTGACAGTGGAATCCAGGATCAAGGGCAGAAATCTGGGAAGTGGTGGAGACACAGCACCCATTCACAATCTCCTGTCCCACTGGGGACCTAGATGGATGGTGGGGTCATAAAAGTGGGTGGGATCAGACTGGGAAAGAGCAGAGTAAGGTCTGTCTCTGCAGGAAAGGCATTAGCCAGAGCCGGTGCAACCCATTAGGCAACCTAGGTGGTCGTCTAGGGTACTAGCATTTGGGGGGCAGCATTTTGGGTCCTTCGGCGATAACTGTGAAGCCCGGATTTTTGTCCGCCCCGGTCATCAGTGGCATTTAGGCAGAGGGACCTGGGGCAGGGGTGCACGGGGAGGGCTGCCTGCAGCAAGTAAGGGGGGCATGGCACTCAGGCGAACCACTCCCCACCCCAGCTCACCTCTGCTCCATCTCCTCCCCTGAGCACGCCACCCCGCTCTGCTTCTCCCCCTCCCAGGCTTGCGGCACCAAACAGCTGATTGGCGCCGCAAACCTGGGAGGTGGGAGAAGCGGAGCGGTGATGGCGTGTTCAGGGAGGAGGCAGAGTAGAGGTGAACTGGGGCGGGGAGCTGCCACACGGCTCCCTGGGCCGGGGGGAGTGCCTCAGGGTGGAGTGGGGGGAGCTGCTGTGGGGGGGGTGCCTCAGGGTGGAGGCGGGGCAGAGAGCTGCCACAGGGCTCGGGGAGGGGGGTGCGCAAGGTGGAAGTTTCACCTAGGGCACGAAACATCCTTGCACCCGCCCTGGCATTAGCTCAGCATCTCTACTGGACAGTCTCTGTAGTGGTCCTCTCCTGGAGCCCTAGATCAAATTTCAAGCTGCACTCCTGCCCACCTAAATTATCTCCTCTTTAAACTAAATTGTCCCAGTCTTTTCATTTTCTCCATATATGGACATCATGTTCTCTGTCTCTGAACCCTTTTTGATGTGGACTGACCAGAGCAGAACACACTGTAATGCCCCTTCCTTTCACATCCTATCTTTCTGTTTGCTTTTTTGACCAATGCTCCATATTGAGCAGAATTGTTCACAATGATGCCCATGTCCATTTCTTGCGTGGTTACAGGTAAATTAGAACCCATTAACGTGTAATAGTAGTAGGTCAGATTATCCTTTCCAATGTGTTATGTTGTATTCTTAGCCATGTGAGGAAGGCAGGCAGCAGTACTACCAGCAGGCTTTTATTGCAGGTTTGTGACATATTTTAATGTATTGAATCTGTTTATATGAATTCACAGTTATAGTTCTTTAAGTAGTTGCTTATGTGGAATCTATTATATAGTGGTTACTATGTTTCTTTCTTCTTCTGTATCACAAGAGAGAGACAGCTGTCAGGGCTCCAACCTCTTGTACCTGTCTGCGTTTCTAATCAGGGATTTGTGCTGTATCTGCCACACACAATAGCTGGCGACAAAGATTTCAAGAATCTTCTATTTATCAGAGTAGCAAAACAATCTGTGATATTGCTTGCAGACCAGGGCGAAAGGCTCTGCTGCCACTGTGTGAACTCCAAATTACAGTACTGAACTAATAGCAGTGAGGTGGAAAGGCAGGCTATATTGGAAAAATGGAGGCCTTTGACAGGGCCATGGAGCACTGGCTCATGTAGAGAGAGAGGCTGGAATAGTACTTTGAAATGAATGAAATTCCCTCAGAAAAACATGTAGCAGCATTACTGAGTGTGATGGGTGGGAAAACATACAGTTTAGTTTGCAGTCTGATTGCCCCAGAGAAGCCAGCAAGCAAAACCTCTAAAGAGATAGTGCAAATTGTTCAAGAGCACTTGGCATCCAAGCCCCTGATTATATCAGAAAGGTTCAGGTTTCATAAGCAGAATAAACTTGAAGGTGAATCTATTTTCTCCTTTGCAATAGAGTTAAAATGATTGTCAGAACACTGTGCTTTTAAGGATGGGCTTAATAAGGCCCAAAGAGATAGATTTGTGTGTGGACTGCTTAATGAAAGCACGCAGAAAAGGCTCTTTTCTGAGGAAAAATCTAACCTTTAAATACACAGTAGAAATTGGAGTAGCGATGGAAACTTCAGCAAGGGATGTGATAGGATTGTATACCAGAGTTAAAGCAAAAGTAGGAATGCATAAACTATCTGTAACCCAAGGCAAAAGCCAGTCCACTCAGCAGACAGACACGTTATAGGTGGGGAAAAGGGTTCTGCTCACCTTCTGATTGCCAAATTAAAGACGTATATTGCAGAAGCTGTAATAAAAAAAAAGGGCACAAGCGGTTCGTTGCACTAAGAGAAATGTGGAAGAAACCAAATCAGGGTGTTAGTGATGGTAATATAGATTTAGGTTTGTTTATTTGCCAGAGACAGAATTTTGGGGTTTGTTTGCCCATTTGAATTTTGAGGTTTTTTAAAATACAGTTATTTGTGTCTTATACTAACATACATGAACAAGGAACAAAGAATGTGCGTTGCTTCTGCCAACAGCCAGATGGTTTTTTTAGAACAGTGAGAAACGATAAGAAATAGAGTTAAAGTGTTTCTGGATATGGTGGGAGTTTAATATATGATTGTGTACAATACACGATTAATGTACAATTGAAGGACAGTTCTGCCTCAACTCTTCTTTCAAGACAAGGTTAGTTGGGAGGGGCAAGGGGAATGGGGGACAGCTATGAGAAACACTAAAAGCCAAAGAAAAGGTGACTCTGGTCGGAACACAATCTCACTCCCTACCCCTCCCATGGGGTACAAAAGAGGTGGTACCAAAGCCCCCAGACTCAAGACCCTCCAAAATGGAATATGACCATAAGTTGTATGGGGTGGTACCAGGGCCAAGCACTACAGGTATAATTAAACCTACCAAGAAGGAGGAGGGAGAGAAGGAAGCTTTACTGGTCTAAAGAACTGTGGTTAAGCTGGCTTGTTAACCCCAATAAACATTGTATTGCCTGCACTTTAAACTCTGACCTTCTGCTGTCTATCTGCGGAACAAGAACCAAGGGAGGGTGTGGGAGCCCTAATAGAGGGAACAGAAAAAAAGAATATCAATGTATGTTCTGTAGACACAGGCAGCAGTGACACAGACTGCAGGAGTGGAGTAGTCAACCTGAATATACATAGTGTGAGCAAAAATGACAAGTCAGCAATCTGGTTGACACTCCAGGTGGTGGGAAAAATGCTTAAACTGAAATTGGCCACAGGCTGCACAGTGTCCGTTATCTCATGTTCAGAATATGAGAAAACTTTTAAAAATATCAAAATAAGGGAGACACCAATGACACATAAATGTACAAGAAAAAAGACAGTGCTAATTGGAGTCACACAAGTGAATGTGGAGTACAAAATTAAGCAACGTTTATTAGACTTATACATCACTGAAAAGGGGGAACTGACCCTTTGGGGTTGTGAATGGTTACAGCGGTTACTTTCAGCAGAACCGACTAAAACAGTTAAACAGCATCTGGAAGGGATACTAAGTCAGGCACCAGGTGTATTCAAGGAGGGCATAGGAACTCTAAAGCATATGAAAGCTAAAATACTCCTCGTTGATAAAGTGCAGCCCAAGTTTCACAAAGCTTAACCTGTTCCTTACAGGCATCACTCGAAAGTAGATGCTGAATTGGAACGTCCGGAAAGACAGGACATACTTTCAAAAATGACCTGGAGTAAGTGGGGAACTCCTATCATTCCAACTGTAAAAGAAAAAAAAAAAAAAAAGAAAAAAATCTAGTAAGGATGTGTGGAGATTTTAAGGTCACCATAAACCCTGTACTAAAAGTTGAAAATTGAAGACACTTTTGCTACATAGGTAGGGGGAAAATGATTCAGCAATACTGATTTGTCCCAGGTCTACCTACATGTTGCGGAAGAGTCTAAGGCGTACCTTACAATCACCAAACAAGGCTAGTGTTTGGTATTGCTTCAGCTTCTGCTGTATGGCAATGGACCATGATTTGCAAGATATTCCAAGGATACAGTCTTATTTAGATCAGTGGCTCCCAACCTTTCTAAATTACTGCATCCCTTTCAAGAGTCTCATTTGTCTTGTATGCCCCCAAGTGTCACCTCACTTAAAAACTTACAAAATCACATGAAAATACAAAAGTGTCACAGCACACTATTATTGAAAAATTGCTTACTTTCTAATGTTTACCATATAATTATAAAATAAATCAATTGGAGTATAAATATAAACATTCCCTTACATTTCAGTGTATAGTATACAGAGCAGTATAAATATGGGTACCTGCATGGCCCCTCAGTATGCCAACATTTTTATTGCTGACTTAGACCAATGCTTCCTCAGAGCTTGTCCCCTTACACCCCTACTCTACTTGCACTACATTGATGACATCTTCATCATCTGGACCCATGGGAAGGAGACCTTTTAGGCATTCCACCAAGATTTCAATGATTTCCTCTCTACCATCAACCTCAGCCTGGACCAGACCACACAAGAGGTCCACTTCCTAGACACTACAGTAATAATAAGTGATGGTCACATAAACACCACCCTATACCGGAAACCTACTGATCGTGATACTTACCTACACGCCTCCAGCTTTCATCTAGACCACACAATCCATTGTCTACAGCCAAACACTAAGATACAACCGCATTTGCTCCGATCCCTCAGACAGAGACAAACTCCTACAGAATCTCTATCAAGCATTCTTAAAACTGCAGTACCCACCTGGTGGAGTGAAGAAACAGATTGACAGATCCTGAAGGGTACCGAGAAGTCACCTACTACAAGACAGGCCCAACAAAGAAAGTAACAGGACGCTACTAGCCATCACCTACAGCCCCCAACTAAAACCTATCCAGCGCATCATTAAGGATCTACAACCTATCCTGAAGGATGATCCCTCACTCTCACAGACCTTGGGAGACAGGCTAGTCCTCGCTTACAGACAGACCCCCAACCTGTAGCAAATACTCACCAGCAACCACACACCACACAACAAAAACACTAACCAAGGAACCTATCCTTGCAACAAAGCCCGATGCCAACTCTGTCCACATATCTATTCAAGGGACACCATCATAGGACCTAATCACATCAACCACACCATCCGGGACTCGTTCATCTCCACATCTACCAATGTGATATATGCCATCATGCGCCAGCAACGCCCCTCTGCCATGTACATTCACCAAACTGGACAGTCTCTACGCAAAAGAATAAGTGGACACAAATCTGACATCAGGAATCATAGCATTAAAAAACCAGTAGGAAAACACTTCAGTCTTTCTGGTCACTCAATAACAGACCTAAAAGTGGCAATTCTTCAACAAGAAAAACCCTTCAAAAACAGACTCCAAGACGAAGCTGCAGAACTGGAATTAATTTGCAAACTGGATACCATCAGATTAGGCCTGAATACAGACTGGGAGTGGTTGGGTCAGTACAAAACCTAAACTCAATTTCCCCAATACTAATTTATCCCTACTGTTACTCACACCTTCTTGTGAATTGTCTGTAATGGGCCACTCTCTTACCACTTCAAAAATTATTTTTCCTCTCTTGGTATCCTGCTGTTAATTGATTTATCGTGTTAGACTGACATCACACCTGGTAAAACAACCCTCATCCTTTCATGTATTTATATCTGCTCCTGTATTTTTCACTTCATGCATCTGATCAAGTGGGTTCTAGCCTGTGAAAGTTTATGCCCAAACAGATTTGTTAGTCTCTAAGGCACCACAAGGACTCCTCATTGTTTTTATGAAACCTGAGTTTGTACTGACTTCACTAGTGGTTTTTAGATAGCCTGTTGTAAAACTAGGCAAGTATCTAAATGAATTGAAGACCTCTATGTACCCCAAAGGTACATGTACCCCTGGTTGAGAACCATTGATTTAGATGACATTATTGTGACTGGTGGACATGACAAAGAACATCTAGAATCTCGTAAAAGGATATTGAAATGTCTAGAAGAATATGGGTTATGAGCCAATTGCATAAAATGTGATTTTTCTCAAGGACTCAATAACTTATTGTGGGCACGTTATTGATGCACAAAGCCCACCTAAATCTCAGCAGAAGATTAAAGCAGTCCTGGAAGCTCCACTGCCAAACAACGTGGCACAACTTCAATCATTTTAGGATTTATTAACTACTATAGAAAATTGTGCCAAACCTAGCAACTGTGTTGCATCTGCTGAAGTGTTTGTTGCAGATTGGTCAAAAGTGGGTACGGTCTTGTGAGTGTCAAAATGGATTCCTGGAAGCAAAACAATCGGTCACATCCTGCTCACATTAGCACGTGATTGTTCCTCACATAGAATGGGGGGACATTTTATCACACTCCATGCCAGATGGCAGTGAGAGATCCAAAGCATTTGCTTCCCAATCTTTCACAGCAGCAGAATGTATCTGTCACACTGGCCTGTTCTCTTCCCTGATGAAACCATATGGACTCCACTTGGTATGCTCTCGGTGAAACTTTATTTCAATTCCCCTTCACCAATACCACCACAGTCCCCCACAGTCCCACCTATTTACATTATTTACTGAGCTTTAGGCTCTTCCAACAGGACCTGAGGGGAATAGAGGACTCCCTACTCTGAGGTCTCTATATGACTAGACTCAGCAAGCCCTGTTTTCCCCTCTCTTCCTTTGCACTCCCTTCCTGTGCCTCTTTTATCAGTGTTAGGCTGATGGAGACCAACTGAGTTCTTACCTCACCCAACCCACCAGCCTGATCAGATAATTATCTCAATCAGGTTCTCCTGGGTCACTAATTAGCATCTAAGTGATCAGAGTGTAGGCTCTGTAACTATGCACACAGAGACAAAAAGGCATGGGGTATGAGGTGTCACAGTAACTGTGCACAAATAGACGAAGGTATGAGGTATGAAGAAATTCAACCAGTATCTACTATAGGGAAGGAAACTCAATTCTTGTCATGGACCACCAACCTTTAGCACAAGGGTTCTCAAACTGGGGGTCAGGACCTCTCAGGGGATCACAAGGTTATTACATGGGGGTTCGTGAGCTGTCAGCCTCCACCCCAATCCTGCTTTGCATCAAACATTTATAATTATGTTAAATATATAAAAAAATGTTTTTAATGTATAAGGGGGGGTCGAACTCAGAAGCTTGCTATGTGAAAGGGGTCACCAGTACAAAAGTTTGAGAACCATTGCTCTAGCAGCAATCCTTCATCCGAGGAAGGTAGTTTCTAAATGCAGCACATCTGCAACTCTGGCCTCTCTTCTTAGCAGTTATGTTTATGACATTGAATTCAAAAGAACAGAAATTCATGGTAACGCAGACAGGCTTTTCTGCTTGCCTGTGACTTCAACCTATAATAGAGCCAGAATCAAAAAATTTGTCAACTTTTTTAGATTAAGCGTGCCCCAATGACTTGTCGTTTGATCAAGCAAGAGGAAAGCCACACTAGATCACGTTTACGAAACCACTCTGGAGGACAGTAAATGACAGCCCTAATCTGGCACCTTTTTACGCATACAAAGGTGAGTTACCATACATCAAGGATGTGTCATGTGTGGAATTTGTATTATTATATCTACTAAACTGAATACAATAGTCTTAGAAGACTGCCACATAGGTCACCTAGGGATAGGTAAAATTAAGGCACCCACCAGAAGTGTCATACAGTGGCCAGGCATTGAGCAACAAATAGAGCATCTTGCTAAACTATGTTTGGGATGCCAAAAGGCACAGTACATGCCTAAACTAGTGCAATTACAGCCCTTAGAATGGCCATCAGTTCCTGGACAACATCTGCATATTGATTTTGCAGGACATTTTTGGGAACGATGTATGTAGTAGAGATGGATACCCATTCCAAATGGGCAGAAGATTTTCACATAAAAACCATCACAGCTGAACAGACAGTAGAAAAACTTTGAAATTTGCTTGCAAGAACTGGACTGCAAGAACAAGCTGCAAGTGACAACAGTTTTCAGTTTAGTTCAGAAGAGTTTCAGTGGTTCATGAAGAAAAAAATGTATTAGCCATATCACCTTGGCATCAAAACACCCAACCACAAATTTTCTTGGTTGAAAGGTTTGTACAAACTTTTAAATAAGTCCTGTGATCCATGACAGATGAGAAGAGGTCAGTGCAGCAAAAGCTGGCATACTTCTTACTAGCATACTGAAATGTGATATATGCCACGTCCAATCAAACATGGGCAATGTTGCTTATGGGCCAAAATCTCAGGTCATTCTTGTACATATTAAAGCCAGGGCTTGGCTACAAGTCACAAATCATCAAATAAGTCAAGCTATGGTGAGAGGGCTAGTGCACCTTGTCAGCTACAAGTGGGTCAAATAGTGTTAGCGTGTGATTATCAGGGACCCACTGAATGGCTTATGGTAATTGTTACTGCACAAACGGGTC
Source organism: Chelonoidis abingdonii (assembly GCF_003597395.2). Lineage (NCBI taxonomy): Eukaryota > Metazoa > Chordata > Testudines > Testudinidae > Chelonoidis > Chelonoidis abingdonii. Next base: position 83,296,795 of record NC_133769.1, read on the forward strand.
CTTTGATCTATAGAGAACAAAAGGCACCCAATATGTTTTGGTGCCACCATGCTGACCAATTGCAAGACTCTGTGGCTGACAAAAGAAGCAAAATTTGGCAAGTCAACAGTTGTTACCACATCAGTGTCCCGGCTAGAAGCAACAACCAATAACATTATAACGGAAAGCAGCTGTGCTGAGCAACCAGCATCATCTGAGGGAACATCTGAGTCAGACATTTCTGCAGACACGGTATTTCATCATGGAAGTGTTCATAATGTCGGCAGACACTCTCCAGAAAGAGAACGTAAGCTGCCTGCAAGGCTTGACATGCAACTGGACATTTGGCTGTTTCTAAAGTACTTCTAAAGGTGTTTTGCCTATTTCATTTCAATGGTCAGGACAGATGTTATATACCTGAATGTACTCAGCAGAGTGATGAATCTGTTTATATGAATTTCCAGTTATAGTTCTTTAAGCAGTTTTTTTATGTTGAAACTGTTGTTGCATAATACTCAGTTTCTTTCTTCTTCTGTATTAAAAGACAGAGTCAGCGCTTCAACCTTGTGTGCATGTCTGTGTTTCTAATCAAGGATTTGTGCTATATCTGCCATATACAACGGCCATGACAGAGGTATACAAAATAATGATTCACAAAGAGAATATAAATCAGGAGCTCATAGTTACCCTTTTGTATAATGCCAGACAGAAAAGGGGGACATTCAGTTAAAGTGAACGGCAGCCAATTTAAAACTGATGAAAATAAAATAAATTATTTTACAAAATAAACAATTAACCTGTGGAACTAATTGCCACACTAGATCATTGAGACTAAGAATTTAATAATATTCAATAAAGGATTGGACATTTATATGAATTACAGAAATATTTATAGTTCCACTAGATAAGATGAGAAAAATATTTAGAAAGAGTACAAAACTCTCTGCATCAGGGCATAAGCTGAAAAGATCTGGAAGAAACTTCTCCATTGGACAAATTATTCCATATCTGTCTTCTCTGGAGTTACTTGAATCTTTCTCTAAAGCATCCTACACTGAACGCTGTCAGAGAGTGGATACTGAACTGGATGGACCACTGGTCTGATCCAGTATGGCAGTTGCCATGTTCCTGTGAATCCCCACTCTAGCACAGCATGCATAAATTGAAAACTGTAGCCCCTTGAGCCCAGGAAGGTGAATCTGACCAAACACATGGAATTCACTGCCTGAGGTCACTGAGTCAAATAATGTGGACAATTGTTAAAAACAACTGAGTAATTTTATGGTCAACCATAACATAAGTGTACATTCAAAGAGAAATGATAATCAAATCTCCTATTTCAGAGTATCAGCTGTTTGCAACAAGGGACAGTAAGAATTACAGTGTTTTGCTGGGAGTAAGATGTCATCAGATCAGATTTTTAATACCAAACTAGAGAGATGAATAGTCTGTTCTAATATGACAAAACCTACATTCCTATCATGCAAATCAAAAACACAAAATAAAACAAAAAAGCAGAATTCTAGTCCAATAATATGAGTGTTCTACACTATTCAAATAGCTTTTAAATGATGTTAGTATACTTTATGCTATCATCTTTTAAATAAAGGCTTTTTAAACTGCTATCTCCAGTGTATCCACATTGGGTTCACTCATGCTGGAATAAGCATAGGAGAATCTGCTGTGAATCACAGAGGAGCATTGCTTTAATATAGTGCAACACAAGCAAGAGCAAATAAAACAATGAAAACACAAAAGAGTTCAACTTCTGAGTCTGTTTATTCTGCAGCAATTTCAGCATAAGCCATGCTGATGGCTTTTCTAATGCCTTAAATCAAACAGCAGGTATCTGTGGCCTTAAGGTAAAAAATATTAAACATCTGCCAGTTTTTAGACTTGAAACACTGCAGTAGTCTTGTCTGAGGGGAATTCTTAGTATTGCTCCTTTGGGAAGCTCTGTCTTGCTGTCATCTGAGGATGCAGACATTTTCACCTATGCATATATGACTGTCACTTCGGGGTGGTGACCGATCACAAACAACTGAAACTCATGTTCAACAACCAAAGTTTTCAGCCACCGGTTTGCTGATCAAATTAAATGCTCAAGATTCATATCCATAATAATGTAATTTATCACTTGGGAAAGATCTGTCTTGCAGACCACTTCTTCTGACACACAGAAACAGCAGTTGCTCATGTAAATTTTCTCAACTCTCTTGTTGTTTCTAAGAAAGACAATGTGAGTAAGGTAATAGCTTTTATTTTACCATCTTCTGCTGGTGAAAGAGACAAGCTTTTGAGATACATGGAGCTGTTATTCTAGTCTAGGAAAAGTACTCAAGAGTGTCACAGCTAAATAAAAATTGGAACAGATTGTTTTGCATAAGTAGCTAACACATATTCTCAGAAACCATTCAAGGTGAAGTTCAAGGTGAACATTTCTGCTGTCATAGGACAAAAAGGTGGGGTTAGTGGGTTACATATTGTTGTAATAAGCCATAAATACAGTGTCTTTATTAAGACCATGATTTTTAGCATCTACAAAGTTATGATTTTAAGCTCCTAGGCTTGTCTTTTGAAGGTGTTGAGCAGGTTTCCTTTGAGGATGAAAACTGAGAGGTCAGATATGGAGTGCTCATTTTGTGATAAATGTTCACCCATGGGTAATTTGGTGTTTTTGTCTTTTATCATTTTCCATGTGAGTTCATTTGATAGTGTAGTGATTATCTGATTTCACCCACTTAGTTGTTATGGGGCATTTAGCTGTGACATTCTGAGTACTTTTCCCAGACTTAAAGAAGAGCTCTTTGTAGCAAAGGCACTGAGTTTTACTTTTCCCCGTGGGTGCTCCACTCCTGCTCTGCCTCGCCCCCACTCCACCCCACCCCATGGCCCCGCCCTTGCTCCGCCTTTTCCTGCCCCTGCTTCACCTGCTCCCCAAGGCCCAGCCTTGCTCCTTTTGCTGCCCCAACTCTGCCCCCTGAGGCCCCACCCTCACTCTGCCTCTTCCTGTCCCTGCTCTGCTTCCTCCCCAAAGCCCCCGCCCACCAGCTGCTTGCTGCTCTCTGCCGTCCCTGAAATCCCTCTCCAAGCAGACAATCAGCTGTTTGGTGGCACCTCCAAACAGCTGTTTAGTGGCACCCCCCCCGATTAGCTGATTGGGTGTCGCCAAACACCTGATCAGTGGTGACACCATCAGCTCTGGCTGGTGGGTGCTGTGCACCCACTGTTTTTTCCTCTGTGGATGCTCCAGCTCTGGAGCATCCAGAGTCAGCACCTATGCTGTGTAGCTCAAAACCTTGTCTTTTTCACCACCATAAATTGGTCCAATAAAAGCTATTATCTCACCTGCCTTGTCTCGCTAATATCCAGGGACCAACAGGGCTAGAACAATACTGCAAACAATGTTGTTCCTAAAGCAATAAATGATTCATCTGACACATAAGAACTGCCATTCTGGACACCTGGTTATAAACTATTATTGAAATGATGCTAGAGCAGTAATGGAAATGTTTATCTGCAGGTTGATGGCATCAGATGCCAAAAGTACAAGAGTAATGAGCTCTTTAAACATCACATAAAAGATGAACTTACATTCAAAGCTATGAGCCTCAGCTCATAAGGTATACTTCTGTTACACAACGCTGCTTTTGTCTCATTTCCTGTGGTATCACACAATTGACTTAACTCCTGAAGGCCAACAAAGTACACTGCAATCCAAAGTGTTCCTGACAGAAAAAGTCCTATTCCCAAGATTAAACCACGAAACTGAATTCCATATAAAAATCCAACTGATTTTGTCAAGCTGCTTACCAAGGGGTAAGTAACTATGAACTACTCAACCCAACCTTCAAAAAACAGTGATGGCCAAGCTAGACTTTAGTATACAAAGTATCAGCAGACATTGAAACACACAATGGCCCACCATTCTAAAGTACCCAGTTTAATACAATTTGCTGTGTATCTTGGTTTCCATCATTAGAAAATCTTGCCACATTGGCCACAAGCTAAGGATAAAATCGAACACTTCATTAGGACACTCAAGAACATTCAATGTATCTCCATGATAACTGACATAAGAAGTTATATCTGTTTCTTATTAGCTCCTCAGGCCACCCCTCACAGCTTGATTAGTGCTATTGGATACAATTCTGTTTGGCCAGCAACAAAGAACCAGATTGCCCAAGGTAAAAAGAACCACCTCTGATAAGTCCATAAGAGAATTCAACACACCAGCAGATGTAAAAATAAAAGAATATGCGGAGCAATCCAGAAGAACAAAGATTCCACTTCTAAGCACTGCTGATGTGGTGCTCCTCAAGAATACATAACTATCCTCTATCACACTGACTCTCACTTGGGCCACCAAAATAAAAGGATGTTAACCAATAGAAGAAGTAAATATGAGGTGTTTTGGTGTATCTACTTCATTAAAATGCAGTCCTACGCTAAAAATTGGCTCCATAAAGACTACATAATGTGATTCCGTGTTAACTATTTCTCAGTAATTTATTTATCAGATTTGCAATCTGGCCAGTTGCTAAACACTCTGACCTAATCCAGCAAAGCACATAATCACATGCTTAACTTTAGGCATGTGAATAGTTCTATTGAAGTCAATGGGAGTGCCAAACATCTTGTAGGATAAAGCCCTTACTCCTAGGAAACACTACTGTCTTCAGATTCTGCCCTTAGTTACAGCTCTACACGCTCTTTGCCCTCAGGGCGATGGCAGAGGTGTAACAAGCAGAGTTTGGCATTCCATTTGGTATTTAGTTAACAATCCTGAGTTACTAATGTGCACCCACCAATAGAATTAGGCTCTTGTCTGTGTTGATTTTGCTACCAAGTGTAAATTTTAGGAAGCAGATCTGTTGCGTGAGAAAATGTCCCCCGTTTACGAAGTCCCTTTTCAGAGTACAAGTACACTTAAGCCATGATCAGAGCCAAGACTTTCAATGAGAGATAGTATCAGAGGGGTAGCCATGTTAGTATGGATCTGTAAAAGCAGCAAAGAGTCCTGTGGCACCTTATAGACTAACAGACATTTTGGAGCATGAGCTTTCATGGGTGAATACCCACTTCGTCAGATGCATGTAGTGGAAATTTCCAGGGGCAGATATATGTATGCAAGCAAGCTAGAGATAATGAGGTTAGTTCAATCAGGGAGGATGAGGTCCTGTTCTAGCAGTTGAGGTGTGAAAACCAAGGGAGGAGAAACTGGTTTTGTAGTTGGCAAGCCATTCACAGTCTTTGTTTAATCCTGAGCTGATCGTGTCAAATTTGCAGATGAACTGAAGCTCAGCAGTTTCTCTTTCTCTTTCGCTCTTATGAGAGATAGGCATCTAACCTGTTTAGGAGCTTTTCAAAAATCCCATTAGGTGCCTATCTAAATCTGTAGGTGCCTAAATACTTCGTACAACTGGCCCCTGCATCTTGACCCAGTTCTGAAAAGTGGTGATATAATTATATCTCCCCTATCAGACCTTTCCTGACAGCACTTCCACCTGAGCTGAGCTGCTCTGTGCCAGGCCCAGTGAGTTGCCTGAGCTTCAATAAACAGACCATAGGCTACTGATTGGTTTTGGAAACTATAACACATGAACAGAAGCCTGTTTTTACAGTTAGCAAAAGTAAGGATGGATTGTTCTAAGTGGGTTCCCTCCAGATGTCTAGACTGATCTTAGAGAATCCATCTGTATATTGCCCAGTGTATGCCAGAACAGACCTGTGCATGTACTTAGCCTTGTGTGCATTCAGTACAAAAATGCTTAATAAAGTTCATGGTAGTGTACCTTATTATCGAGTCTCAGGAAACTTCCAGAAACCTGGAATAAAATATCCTGCTGTCCAAACAGTTTTAATAAGCCCAAACAGATTTTGACCTCACATTTTACTTCATTTGGAAGCAACGCGTTCAGATATGGTAACATCTAGAACATACACTACCACTGTAATGAACCAGATGCACTAGATGGTGCACAACTGGAAGCTATCCTTAGTGGCAGTTCTCCATTGTGACTCTCACCTCTGTTAATACAAGTTAGGCAAGAGCATCAAGGCTAGAATTAGGCCCCAGAATGTCCATTGTTCCAGATGTCTTTTCTTTTTTATTTGCAAATATTATAAACATACCTCATCTATATTTAAGTGCCCTCTATCACTCTGCTTTAAAATGCATTATAGTTAGAACATAGTGTTTCAAAGTTTGTACTTCACAGCAGTACGTTTCCATGTGTATTTTCATCTGCAAGAAATCATAATGTCAAACTCATATGGGTCTGAGTCTCAGCTTCCTCATTCCTGTGTGTGAGCCAGGGATGGAGAGGGGACAACGCTGACTTTATGGCACTGTTGTGCTCCCCAAATTCTGGGACCATGCAAGGGCTGGTATGTCTCCTTGTATAGATTAAAGCAGCCTTTGCTTCCCATAGCCCTCTCCAGTAGGCAAAGGGTCCAGGGCTGATGCAGAGGCTTTACGACAGCTCTGCACCAAGTAGTGAGTCCCTCTCTATAAGTGGATTTGCAATGGGTCTTTTCCACTCACTTTAAACTCATGCCAAAGTAGCACAAAAGGGATTTTACTACAAATTAGCATCAGACCCTATATGTTTAAGAAAGTTAGTAAAATCACATTTTCAGTGATTCGATTCCATTCCTATGGCTATACTGACCTCTAGTGACTACAATTCTGATTATACTTTTTCACAATCAAATCCATTTATATTCTTCTTAATTTTTAGTTTTTGAAATTAAACATATATATGCTGTAAAATCTGTACTAATGATCACCTCCATTAGGAGCTCACTGCCTTAAATCCCTATATTAAAGTATCACCAAAGTTTCTGGTACAATTTTGTTCAAAGTTTAAAGAAAAGCTGTACAAGGCAACAAATTTGTGCTGGTCCTTTGGGTGTACACTAAAGAGAGATTTTGATTTATTACTTATATAAATATAGCTTATTTCATGTTACAATGCTGTTTATACCACAGAGTTAGTGCTCTGAAATGTAGGGTCTCAGGATGGGAGTTTTTGCAGGTTCTTATAAAATACAGGCGATGGCATTTTTTAGTCTGCTAACTATCTAAAATACCTAACCTATTTCAGGTGCCTAAAATGCCTAACCTATTTTATTACTAGTATAATTCTGCTTTGAAAAATATGATCTGGAAAACAATGCAACGTATGGGTCTGTTTGTGCGAAATGCTGATTTTCCTTAATTCCCACTAAGTGCTTAATGGGGTACTAAAGACAAAGGCCAGGTCTACATCGGGGAGGGAAGGGGGATCAATCTAAGTTACGCAACTTCAGCTATGTGAATAATGTAGCTGACGTCAACATACTTAGACCTACTCACCGCGGTGTCTTCACTGCGGTGAGTTGACTGCAGCTACTCCCCCATCGACTCCACCTGCACCTCTCGTGGTGCTGGAGTACATGAGTCAATGGGAGAGCGCTCAGGGGTTGATTTATCATGTCTAGACTAGACGCAATAAATCAACCCCTGCTAGATCGACTGATGCCTGCCGATCCGGCAGGTAGTACAGACATACCTAAAGACAATCAGATAAGAGGATTAAGTAACATAGTAGGAGAGGCGCTGGTGATTTGGAAATAACAATATCAAATATAGTTCCATTTTTGTTTGTTTCTTTTTGTTTTTTAATTAATCCTAAAACTATTCTCCAGCTGTGACAAAGACCTAAGCTAGGGATGTGATACTGTAAAGTGCTGAAAACTCTCAATTCCAGTTGACTTCAGTGGTAGTTAAAAGCACTTAGCACCTCACCAGAAGTATTCAGTACCTAAAGCTCTATATTTATTCTTTAAAGATTTTTTTTTTGTCAATGACTAAGACTTAAAGTGGAAATGAATATGGGATCATGTTTGTAATGTCTTCCTTTAGGTTAACATTTACCAAAGGGCTTGTACACACTAGTATTTACTTCAGTATAACAAATCACTCAGGGGTGTGGAGCAGTGCAGGCCGAGGGACGTACTGGCCGCTGCTTCCAGGAGCTCCCATTGGCCTGGAGTAGTGAACCACGGCCAGTGGGAGCGACGATCGGCCGAACCTGTGGACACAGTAGGTAAACAAACTAGCCTGGCCACCAGGGGCTTTCCCTAAACAAGCAGCGTCCCAAGTTTGGGAAACACTGCCTTACAGCAATTGGGCAAACAAAATGGAAGGAGGCTGCATTCAAGGATCTTTTCTCTGTAGAGATCAAAGATCTGGTTTAGCATCAATCTGTACTTTACAGCCAGGATCACAGTTAAAAATGACTTGAATAGTCCAACTTTCAAACTAGGTTAAACTTCAACAATAGACTGAATAGACTGCAGACCTCATAAATACACAAGCAGTATGTAGGTTTTTTTAATTTGCATTTTTATCAGTTTTGAAAACATACAGTGTACACTTCCTGCATCTTACTTTCAGAATTTGCATTTTATCATCTTTGAATCTCCAGTGTGAAGCATGTGATAATCTCATTCCTTGAATTTGCATTTTTATCATTTTTTATTGTAAATTGTATGATGGATTGTGCTTCACTTCTTTATTTTCTCAAAGTCTCTTTCTTTCTTTTTTTTACTTGCTTCCATTTCTTTTTGGATCTGTAATCAAAATACATGGCATATTTTTGTATAATTTATTTTTATAAATGTCCATGTCTGTTTAAAGACTTATTCAGTATTTAAGCATTTAGCACTTATAACAATTAAAATAAAGAGAAAATATTCACTCAATATAACTGATGCATTTTTAAAATGTTACGCAGATTTTTTTCCCCAACATCTTCACAAACAGATCTTTAAGCAGTGTGAATGTGTGTGTGTGTGTGCACATTAAAAATGCATATCACATATAGAATTTATGCAATAACTTTTGGGAAAATGTGGGCAACTTTGTAAATGGGAAAACTTGAATGGCAGAGATTATTTAGTAACTACAATCAGACCACTACTGAAGCCTGATCCAGCAGTGGAAACATTGATTCACTCAGGGACATCATTTCCGGAATTTAAGAGCAATTCAGTTCACAGGTCTGTGGGTGTTCGCAGACTATTTAAAAGATATCTTCTGAAACTAGCAGTCTTGAAGACCATATAAGACTGTATGCCACAGAGGAATAAGAACTTGCCTTGCATCACCTAGCAATTTCCATAGCTGGGGACCATGGGAGGACCACAGAGATTCCACAAGCTCCACTGCTGTATTGCCACATATGGATTGGGAAGGGCTTCGAGTCTGATACAGACATTGCAGTGAAGATGTATGGACTTAGGTTTCAGTTCAGCAAGGTACTTGAGCATTGACTAACTTTAAGTCTAAGTAGCCCACTACTAATATGGTTTCAGTTAGGCATGTGCTTAAATACCTTGGTAAACAGAAGTCTTAGAAAGCAAAAGGAGGATGAGGAAGGATGCCAATTGTGATGACAACCCACCATGGATAGTCAGAGGGTATCAAGACATCCTGCATTGAGTGCATCAGCTCTACTGCTTGAGCTACAGGACTTAGTCCCCTAGCTTGCAGCTGTTGCATTCTCATTAAGGTCCTCTTTGGACAAACCACTGAAGGGGGCAAAGATCCACACTGTAGTAATGTGGATTGCATAACCATATTACTTGTCCAGCACTGCAAGCCAATAGCTACTCCATACAGTAACAACATCATAGTAACTCCTGCCTTTAGAGGAAGTCATGTATCTTGCCAAAAGTGGGAAAGCATGAGTTATTGGGTAAAAGGAGGTGGTCTCAAAACAAACGGGCAGACAACTATCTTGAATTTTTCAGCACCTCTTAGAAACCAGCAGTCTTAAGATAGGTGCCTAGGTAGAAGCTTCTTCCAGATTCTAGCTGGAGAGAGAATTAAAACAGATATGTCAACTTTAATATATTACAGTGCACTGAAAGTAATGCTGTCAAATAGGTACCTGAATGGATTTTTTCAGATTTAGAGTATGCTTTTGTATGTGGGCTTCTTTTTCTCCATGCTGGTGAATTATAGGATGCTGCAGTCCCTTTGTCTGTAAGGAAATATATTTCTTGATTTACATTTTCAGTTGCAATTACAATACACTGCTTTTCATTCTGCTACTCAAGTTACAAAAATATTAACTATAATATCAACTGACACAACATAAGCCATCTCCAAAATATAAATAATTTAAACTTCAAACTGAGACTGAGGGCTTGTCTACACAGTGCCTTCATTCACACCAGCTGGCATGTAAATTCTAATGTGCACCAGCATGTTGTGCACTAACTGGTCTGGGAGGCCCCTGCTGGCATGTCCTAAAAATTCCCAAGTGCATGTTAAATTAGTACCATTTCAAATAGTTCTACATTAATATGTACTAGGGAACTTTTGGTGTGTGCCAGCTGGGTTCACATGAGCCAGTTAGTGCACAATATGCTGGTGCTCATGATTACTAAAACACTGTGTAGACAAATCCTTACTCACCAGTAAGTTAAGAAATCATTTGTATTCTTGTAGCACTTTCAAAAGGAGCTCCCAAATCCAATGAATATTTTCATGGTGATCCTGATCTTTGACAAAACAATAATATAATAATAGCCTGTAAGATATATTTGACTTTTTGGTAAAGAAACAGATTTGGAAAGTGAATCTCAAAATGTGATTTCCAGTGATCTGTACAGCCCGTCCTAGATCCACTGAATGGAATGTTGTGGGAATCAAATGTCAGGGAAAGATGAGTCTGTGTATAGCTATTTCTCTGTGGAAGTGGTATGAAGAATGACGACGTTTAAGAAACTCGAGTTTAGTAGATTACTACATTTCATAAGATTAAGATCTCAATCCAGCAAACTGTCTAAATATGTGCTTAATTTTAAAGAACATGAGTAATCCCGCTGAAGACAGTGTGCTTAAAGATAAGCACACGTTAAGTGCTTTGCTGGATCAGGGCTCAAATTGATACGAAAGATTTGGAGCTGCTCTATTCTGTTTCCTAATCACAGTACTGAAAACATGCCTTTGCCACCATTAACTGAAAATAGGGGAAGAACTGAACTAAAATTAACTAAATGGGTAAGAAATAAGGCAATAGTAGACCTTAACGTTAAGATGCATAAGTTAACGATTTGAAACATATTAAAAAGGATGAGGTAATAGTTTATAGTTTAATAGTTTGGTAATTTGGTATATGTAAAGTGTTGGCGCAGTCAAGCAGAATGAGATGGCATTTTAAGATCAGCCTATGTTGGCAGGCAGACAAGTGTGGGCTGAGATCAGGTAAAGGTCACTCCAGCACTACATGGAGCAATTAGTCAGGCATGTTCAGTCCAAAACTAGGTCAGAGTCACCATACCATAATAATAAACAGCCCATTGCACTAAAACTTGTGTAACAGCTCTGACTGACTGATTTAGCAGTTGTGATTGGCCTGTAAGTATGGACCAATCAGACAGTGTGCTAATGTCAGGATTGGGAAAAAAACGGTTACCTACCTTTTGTAATTGTTAAAAAAAAACATCGAGGAGTCCAAAGAGGGTTGTTTCCTGATTGAATGAGCAGTTAAAATTGCTGGAGGGGGCACCTCTGCCTGAGCGTAGCAACAGCAAATACCGGCAGTGATCCAAGATGAAATTCTCTGAGCCAACACTGGGCGACCTTTCATCTTGTCGGCCCCTGTGACAAACAACTGTGTCAACTGGTGGAATGGCTTGGTCCTTTCAATGTAGAAGCTAGTGCCCTCCTGATGTTTAGGGAATGCAACCGGCGCTCCTCCTCCAACTTACACGGTTTTGGAAAAAAGGACATGTTTAAGTATATGTCCTGGTGTATATGAAACTGTGAAACCACCTTAGGCAGGAATTTTGGGTGCATCCGCAGCTGGACCTTGTCCTCGTAGAAGACCGTACAGAGTGATTCTGAGGTAAGTGCCATAATCTCTGAGACCCTGCGGTCAGATGTTATTGCAAGTAAGAACATGACCTTCCAGGAAAGGAGGAAGAGGGGGAGCAGGAAGCCAGAGGTTCGAAGGGGAGACCCGTCAGTCACGACAGCACTAGATTAAGATCTCTTTAGAGGAATGGAATCCCAGACGTAGGAGTAGAGAAGTTCCAGGCCTTTGAGGAACCTGAACGTCATGTCCTGAGTGAAAACGGACTTGCTCTGGAACAGAGGATGGAAGGCCGAAATAGCAGCCAAGTGGACCTTAACAGATGAAAGGGACAAGCCTTGTAGCTTGAGATGCAAAAGACAGTCTAGGTTCAACTGCAGTGAGGCCCACTCAGGCCGAATGCCTTTATCCGAGGTCCAATATGTGAACCACTTCCATTTGACCAAGTAGGTTGCTCTGGTGGAGGAGGCAGAGGACGGAAGGGATTCCTGGCCTGTGAGGAGTATGAAGGCCCAGAGAGTTGAGGGTGGCTTGGGAGTCTGTCAGGCCATGCAGCCGTGTGTCCATGAGCTCGGAGAAGAGCCCAGTTCCCTCAAACAGTAAGTCTTGCAGAGTGGCCTGCATCTCCTGGCATAACCTGCAATCTGCAATCCAGGCTGGGCTGATGGAGGATATGATGCTGAAAAGGTCATCCGATTGCTCTGCCAACTCTTAAATTTCCAGATTTAAATTTGTAGCCACCATTTTAAGGAGGGCCTGGAGCTCCTTGAAGTCATTGGAAGGACTGCCAGTCTGGGGAGGGCCCACCACCGCTACGTCTGGCAACGAAGATGACGATTGCACCACAGGGAGGGGGTGGGTTCCTCTTTCCTTTCTGGGGATGGCTCCTTTGGCATTGGAGCCTGCTGTGCTTCCCCAGTGTCAGATTCTGCATCGTGCTCCAACCCTGGTGTCTGCAGTGCCATGGGTGGTTTGTCTGAGGCAGCCATGGAGGAGTGGTAGGAGTATGGGACTGGCATCATCAGCACACCCCAAGGATTCCAATAAGGCAATTGAGCAGGCCACTGTCCTTGCTGCTATGCCGCTGCCACGGATGTGTGGCAGACTGACACCTAGGAGATCGTCTAGGTGATAGTGACCTGCGCCGTGGCAATCTCTGGTGGGAGATTTGCCGGTATCATGAGAATGGGGACCAGTGCCTCGATTTCAGAGTTCCATGTCTTGTAGAAGGAGAACACAGCACACGGACCTGGGTCTTCTGGCCGGAGACCGGGGTTGCGGGGTTGGGGTCCTAGGCTGTGGTGATGGGGACCTACCCCTACAGTCTGGGGACCAAGGGCACCCCACTGCCCTTTGAGGAGGTCCCATGATTGGCTTGCCCTTAGACATTAGGGCTTTAGCTGAGTCCAGTGCCTGGCGAATCTGTGGTGTCGGCTGGCCCACTAGATCTTTAGCAGCCTGGGTGACCAGTATGTCCCTGGGCCCGCGCCACTTCCAGCAGCTCCCATTGGCCTGGAGCAGCAAACCGCGGCCAATGGGAGCCATGATCGGTTGGACCTGAGGACTCAGCAGTAAATAAACTGGCCGAGCCCGCCAGGGGCTTTCCCTAAACAAGTGGCGTTCCAAGGTAGGGAAACACTGACTTAAGCCATTCTAACTGTATGCCATTACGGTCTCAGGTACTTTAACTTCTATATCTGTGCTAAGGAATTTATGTTTATATTTTAATTTAGGTTTAGATTAATTGGGTTATGAAAGATTGGTTACACTACATAACGAAAATACTTTGTTTTCTAAAATAAATGACTGACTGTCAATACTTTGAGCAGAAGGCTATATCTGTGTCCTCCCAGGGGTGAACAGATCTAGTTTGTTCTGGGAAATTTCCTGACCAACATAGGGAGATCCTTGGTAATTTCACTAGGGCGGGCCCCCTTTCACCTTGCAAAAGTGGTCAAGTAAAGGGAATCACTAGTAAGCCCAGGAAGGGACAATAAGAAGCTATTGTGAAGGGTACCCTGGGTTTGTTTTGTGGGGGTAACAAAATGAGAAAGAAGTGGTAAACCAGATAAATGCATTAATATTATAGGCAGAGCTGTAGTATGGCCTATCATTAAGGTTGCTTGACACTTCCCATTATAAGACACTGTCTTCTGTTGCTTATAACTTTGCCAAACTTTAACTGTTTAGGTTGCAGTTTTCCATACTGGGTATCTCAGGCTGAATGTTTTTTGGAAAAATTTCAGCCAAAATGATTCAGCCTTTTCCAAGAACAAGACTAGGGGGAAAATACCTTCTTTTGCTTTGTCCATTTAAAAAAATTCTGATGATGTTATTTTTGAAAAGTTTGAACGCTCCTATGCTTCAGAACAGGGACTTGAAATTTGGCAGCACGGTGGCCTTTGGCAGCACAAGCCTTTTGAATCCCTGTGAACAATTGCTCAAATCTGGCCAAATTGCAAGCCTTTGGAAATCACAATTTGCACATGTACAGTGGAGACTTCTTAGATTTTAGCAGCTAAAATCCGACTACCCTAAGTATGCTCCAGCCCTGGACTGAGCTGATTTTCCCCACAATTGCATTTCTGGCCTGCTATGGGACATACTAGGTCTGAGTATCTGAACTGAGAGCAAGCAACCTGTCTCAGCTGGGCCTCTTCTTGGCCTTTGCAGCCTCAAGGAAAAAGCTGCCTGATCTGAATGCAGATGGCACAACAGCAGGACCTGTGGAGGGTGGGATGGGGGAATAGATTGGGAGAAGGCTGGAAATGGGCAAAGTGGAAATTGGTACTAGAGGCTGGCAACAGGGGGAGGGAGCGTAAAGAGAAACTGGGACTGAGAGATAGGAAGGGAGGTTTGAGATTTTCAAGGAGACTAGGACTGGAAGCAACGGGGGAAACTCGGGCTAGCTGTGTATGGAGATTGGGAGCTGGGTGGGACCAACAGTGATTGGCTGAGGAAGCAGAATGGGAGTGAGAGAAATGGGGTGGGAGCAGGCTGAATTTTTGTAATTACTTATGTCTAAGAACTTTATTCTCTCAGAGCAAAATTCAACAAGAGAAATCAGGAAAAAAGGAAACTAATAGGATTTGTAATGACACTGTAGTGTTTTTAGTGACTCGGGGGGTACGTCTACACTGCACGATTATTTCGAATTAGCTTAAATCGATATTACAAAACAGATCTAATAAAATCGGTTTAGCGCGTCCACAGTGGGATCACGAAATCAATTGTTTGCGTCCATGGTCCAAAGCTACCATCGATTTTGGAGCTGGTGCACTGTGGGTTAAGCTGTTCCTCCCTCAGCTATCCCATAGTTCCCACTCGGGTTGAGAGCACAGTGCCTGATGGGGCAGAAAACATTGCCCCAGGTGGTGCTGGGTACAGACCTCACCCCTCCCTTTGTGCTAGCTGTAGTCCCTCATTACACCATCCCTCCCTCCAATGAGTCTCTGGCCTTTTTCCCGTTACGGTTGTCACGCACCCGCTGTGTATCCTGGAAGTTATTTTTCAAACGCTTTGGCATTCCTGTTCTTTTAACGGAGCTCTGATAAAAACAGATTTGTCTCACCATACAGCGATCAGATCTAGTATCTCCCGTAAGGTTCAAAATGCAGGAGCTTAACTTTTGCATTTGAACTGCATCGCCACCCGTGCTGATCAGAGCTGGACACAGTGAAAAGCGGAAATGTCATTCTAAAAGGTCTCGGGGCTTTTCCTGTTTACCGGCAACTTCCGCGATCCAAGTTTCGGATTGCGGACCAAGAAGCGGTCAGTGGTGCACTGTGGATACTCTAGGAGGCCCATAATGTCGATTTCCCGTCCCACACGAACCCTAATCCGAGTTATCACTATCGAATTTAGCGCTAACTTCCTCTCGTCTGGGAGGAATCCGAAATCGATTTAAGGAGCCGTTTAACTCGATATTAATGATGACGTCGTGTGAACGGGTACAGCGTTAAATCGGTATATCGACCATTAAACCGATTTAAAGTCGCAGTGTAGACCTGGCCTCTGATGGAGGAGTGTGGCTGTAGTTTAAATTATGTACAGCTAAATTTGTGGCTGGAATAAGAGATGAGAGTTTGTCCAAAAGAATGAAGTTAATCCCCAATTAACCTCTGAAGACTATGATCATACAGGAAAGGAAAAGACAAGATGCTGAATTGCAAGTAATAATTATGATTTTGTTTGTGGAGTAAGACAATGTCAACAAGTTAAAAACAGAAAGAAGGCCACAGAGTAAACTTAAAGCTATACCCTGAAACAAAATGCCAGAAACAAAGATAAGGCTTCAGAATTTGACCTGAAACTTTCTTCTCAAGTACCTAAATGGTACTAAGCACTGCCAGGAAGGCAGTGAACATACTTCAAAGATGGAAGAAGAGCAGAAGGAAAATGTCATTGTTGCCATCCTGGAAGGACTGCAGACAGAAGCTAATGCAGTCATCAGAATGACAGAAACAGAAAGTGACAGCCAATCAACCCGCACATCATGAAAATCCCCAATAGATTTAAAACTGGCACAAGAAGTTTCAGAAAGCCCCAAATCCCCATTTGTACAATAGGAAATAGATCATAACAAAACCCCAACAAAGCATTGGTAAATCAGTGATAAAATTCTCTTGTGCAGAGGTGGTTCCTTGGTCTCCTATTTAGTAAAAAAAAGGTTGAATAAGACATATTTGTTGGAAGGGAACTGAGATTTTTCACTACTGAGTTGTTCAGTCTGACAAGATCTGGGATTAATATTCAGTATAGGCAATGGAGTTAAAGATGGAACATTGGGTTATAAAATAAAGTTTCTTAAACACTTCAAAAGATTAGGCACATTATAAAAGCGGATATCCAATTACACTAAACTCAGGTGTATTGTCCTCTTTGTCCTATCTATCAAATAGCTTAAATTTCCTTTCCATAAACAGAAAGAGCAGCAGGAATGAGCTAGAACAAAAATGCTTGACTAACAACCACAGCAGAAAACAAATGCTCTGAGATAATCATAATTCCCAAACCACTGAATAAATGTACATCTTTGAGGATTTAACAAAATGAAATCAGAGTTCACACCATAGGAAGTAACCTGTAATACATGACATAAAATGACTTCTGCTGCCCAGGCCTTAGCCTAGCTGAGCAGAATAAAATTCTACTGAACATGTGACTAGCTAAGAATTCCAATAAATCCAACTCCCTCAGTAAACTCTAATCTAATACACCTTGGGGAACCTTAATTTTAAATCTCATTACATGCCAGATGGATGACAGAAGGAGAGATCTGATCAAACTATGATAAAATGCTCAAGAAAAAACTTCAAGAAGATGCCACACTGAATGACAAAGTTCTCAAGAGACAGATTTATGTCTCTGGGTCATATCACTAATGGAAAAGGAAAGGTAAAGCAGAGTCATCTAGTAAGTTGATCCCAGAATATAGTACACCAAGTAAAATTCAATACTCCATTCCTGGACAAAATTAGATTCCGATCAATCTGTGGATGGGTTCACACAGGTGACGGGTCCTCTCTCTCCTGTGTTCCTGTTCAGGAACTGGTCAAAAGCCTTTTGAGGACTACAGTTGTGGACTGCACTTCACTGCCAGTGCTCCAATGGGCACTATCTGTTGAAAATGGTGAGGATGAGAGTGAGGCCATGGACTCATCTCTTCCCTTGAGACAGCAGAGCTGACTGGATATGGAGGTGGATTTGTGCTGCACCCTCTAAAAATGGCAGAACTGTTGCTCAAGAAAATTCTGTCTGACTTTAATTGGCAACTTCCACAGAAGTGCATTAATTTTTTCATTTTTACCTGTAAATATTGCAATGAGACCTGCTTAATACAATATATTGGGTCAAATTCTGCTCTTGGTTTTTCATAGTCTCCAAGGCAGAAGGGACCATTGTGATCATCTAGTCTGACCTCCGGTACAACACAGGCTACAGAATGTCCTCAAAACAATTCCTAAAGCAGATCGTTTAGAAAAACATCCAATCTTAAAACTGTCCATGATGAAGAATCCACCATGATCCTGGGTAAACTGTTCCAATGGTTAACTACTCTCACTGTTTCTAAGTGATGGAGAAGCCACCATGTTGCTTGGTAAGTTGTTCCAGTGGTTATTTACTTTCACACTTAAAAATTAATGCTGTATTTCCAGTCTGAATTTGTCTAGCTGGTTATACTAATTTGGTGGAGTTGCACTGGCATAACAGAGGTACTTGACCAATTATATGGCTCTTCTAGGCAAGGAAACCTGCACAATCAGGAGCTCACCTGTAGACGGATTCAGCTTGGATTCTTTGGTAACACTGATATTACTGTAGGTCATGTTTGTTGATCTTCCAGGTTCTGGAGAATTCAAGGAAATGCTTCTCCCAGTGGCTCTTTGAGATGGAACATAACAAGTATTTTCAGCATCCTTGTTTTGATCATTTTGTTGGCAATTTGCTTTACCTTTTGGGTTTGAAGCATGCATTGCTGCAAGGGGGAAAAACAATATTATGCTAAACTTGCTAGATGCTATTCAATGTCTGACATACTATGTCAGAGAGAAGGGCACACAGAGTATGTTTACACAATGTTTTGGAGCGAGTCTCCCAGCCCCAAAGGGGTTCCACTTGCCAAGCCAAGGGGTTTCCACCAGCATTCTAAAAATAGCTGTGGAGACAGCGCTTTGAAGTTCCAAAGCTTGGGACGGAGCTCAGGCTCCGATGCCTAGGAAGCGGGGTGAGCTTCTAGGGACAGGGAGATATTAACTTAAAACAAATTAACCAAATGATTTCTCAAAATACCTTTGCCTGCAAACATGCTGAATGAGTTTTTTGGTTCTTCAGAAATCCATTTCTTTTTCTTCACTCCTTTAAAGTGACGCTTCTTTACTGGCTCAGTGTGACTCATTGCTAAGGAAGAAAAATAAGAAAAATTTATTTATTGAAAAAACACATTATTCAGTAAAATTTCCTCATTAAAGTAGTAGAGTGTTGTGGTGAATTAAAACAAGAATAATTTCCTCACATTTTATATATACTCTCTGTTGGATACAGACCTTTCTTTTATGTGCTAAAAAACAATTCTGAAAACAGTAATTATAGTAAGAATATCAGTAAATATCATCCCTAAGAGCAAAATCATAATGCTTCCAAAAAGTTATGTTGATTCTGTTAGAAAAAAAAGTTCTCAACATTCTGGCAGCATACCTCAAGCTTATTTTAGGAAACTAGGTGTTAGTAGAGTACATAACAGATATTTCTGGCCCAAAATCTGGCTCAAAAGGTGTCCATATGCAAAGCAAAAAATCTGAGCCAATACAACACATATTTTAAGGAGTACAGATATTTGCGGTAATCCACACATATATTCTCCAACTGTAACCCATGGATTTTATGTAAGCTTGTTTGAGCAGAAGGTCCTTTACAAAAGTGAGTGTGTTACACCCGCAACAGAATTTTGTGCATGTTGACCCAAAACACAGCATAACAACTATGGAATGAGCTATTATGCAACATATAACTGACCCTCATATGTCCTTGGCCTTGTCAGTCAGCTGATCTAGAGGAGACATTGGTAATTATGATGCTTAACGTATGAAAGAAAGGTCTCCCTCTGTGCTACACCAAGAGTAAGCAGATGGAGTAAGGGAAGGACAGAATCTCACATCCTGCATTGCATGGCAGCTATCGAGCTCTATGACCTTATGTCCCCTGCTCCACTACAGGAATCCAGGGCTTTGTCTGCTCTGACATTCAGATGATCAACATAAGCACTACCTTTTGCTCCTATCCGGTCAGGCCAAAATATAGGAGAAATTAATTTCTTCCACTTCAGTGTATGTAGGCAGTTTCATTACTTTTTAACCTACTTATGATTTATAGCTAGAATTTGTCTTCTTATCTTTTACTTCAACAACAGAAAAATAATATGCAAGAAATGATTTGCCAACAATAATCATATACATAAAAAACAATATATTCAGATAAGGAAATTTTGTGTTCTTCCAAACATTCTGGAATTCTGTAGTGCAAATTATGGTCCCAATTTAAGAAAGGTACTTTAGCATGTGCCTAATCTGAAATACGAGAGTAGTTCTTAGGTAGATTTAATCATGTGCTCAAGTGCTTAGCTGAATCAAGGCCTTATACTGGTATTCATTAGGATCCAGATTCTGTGAGATGCTACGTGCCCTCATTTCTCATCAACTTTCACTGGAATTGAGAGTGATCACCGCCTCCAAGGATTAGACCTTTGGGCTTTAGGAAGATAAAGATAAATAGCAAACTGATACGGGTGATACTGAAGTCAGTGGGAGCAAGACTGCTCTAACCCAATAAAAATGCTTTCATCAATTAGAATGATGAAAGAAACCATATTGTTGATGGGACTTCACCAATTCACTCAAAGTGTGTGGAATATAACATATGTCATTTGGTCCTGCCTCAAGTGTCCAGTCTAATTACAAAGGAAGCAAATAATGTTTTCCAAAATTACAAAACATAAAAATAATGATTTATACCTTTCACATCTGAACGTCTGGACATAATTAATTCTTTTTCCCCAGTTAATATTTCACTTTGCTTCCCTCCAACAAATATGCTCCTTTGTGGTACATAACAATCACCTCCTGCAAAAAATTAGAATGCATTACCAAACTATAAATAGAGACATGGTATGTCCTCGTTTTAAGATAAAATTGATTGTACTGTGTTTAAAATGCAGAATGCAACCTTTTCACTTTATTCTTCTTTATCATTTAAGTTGTGTTAGTTTTTGGTTAAATTCACATAAAATACTAAGAACATAAACATGAAAAACAAATAGAAAGCAGTTATGTAAAAATGTGTTTATAAAAGTCAGATAAATGAAAAATGTATTTAATATTCTTTTAATTCATACCTCTCAGTATGAATGCACGTTTCCATAATTAATTCTCCCTCTGAATTAACTCTTGATTAACCAAATACAAAGCACTAGGACAACAGGCAATAACGTATAAAACATAAAAACAAACACATACATTGCTTATAATACATACAGGGCTCAGGAAAGTGATACAATTTATAAAATGCTACCAAAAACCCTATTATTTCTGCTATTACTTGCATCTGATATCTTTCTGATAAGATCACTGATTTTTTTTGCAAGAAAAATGCAGCAAAACTAATCTATCTGGACTTCAGTAAAGCATTTGACATAGTACCACATGGGAAATTATTAAACTGGAGAGGATGGGGTTTCAAAAGAAAAGGAGATAGCCAATGCTAGGTAAACATAAATGCTTGCGGTATCCAGATTCATTCTTAATGACTGAAATCCTGATCCTGTACTGAGATCTCTAAGCAGACTCCTATGACTGCACAGAACTCAACTGAAAATGGGCACAAGGATCTGCCCACATGGAACAGCTTGCAGGATTGGGGCCTTGATACTTTCCCATGTGACTGCCAAAAACATAGTCTGTTCAGCTTTACTAACGATATTCTCTCCAATATACCAATTTCTGAAAGTTTAGTATACTCCTGTTATATCTGACTGTCATGCTTGTCTAAGCTGATGCTGTGTGAGCTTCTTTGCAGCCAGCATAGCTCTAAGAAACAATCTCTTTTTCAAGATTAAATTAAAATCCAATTAAGTGGAGTCACCAGACTGAAAATATTTTTTCACTATGTTACTGAGATCGGTGGAATTCAAATACAACAGTAATATTTTTTTATTAATAGAAATAAAAAGACTTTACAGAAAATACAGAAATAAATTCCATGAAAGATATATTTGGAAATCTTTTTATCTACCAAAGGATATTAGATAATGAGAACACATATTTTAAAGTAATTACCTCCATTTTCAAAGGCTCCAAGATCAGCCCTGGTGTTACCATCTAATGATGCTGTTACCTCTCCTTGTCTTTCTATAATATTAAACTTTGTTGGAACTGTAACACCATCACCTGGAAAGAAAGCAGAGGGATTTTTTTTGGTTTAGTTACGTGGAGTCAATGCATTTGTGATAGATGAATGAGCTTGGGAGAGTAAACGAAGTTATGGATAGCACTGTGCAACATGGACATTTTTGCACACTGACTGATTTTATGGATAGACACAACTGTGAGCATTTCTGAATTATGAGCAAAAGTTCCATGAATGCTTAAAGGATTAATAGAATTAAATCTCAGAATATAAAGTTAAGGGTAAACCCCTATCTCTGACAGAGGTATTCCAAAAATACAATGTACTAAAACTTTTGAATTGATATCTGAGCAAACCATGTTTATTGCACATATATCAAATACATTTAATTGTACAGTAACTCCTCATTTAATGTTGTCCTACTTAACGTTGTTTCAATGTTACGTCCCTGCTCAATTTAGGGAACATACTCGTTTAAAGTTGTGCAATGCTCCCTTATAACGTCGTTTGGCTGCCTGCCTGTAAGATTCTGTAGAAGAGCAGCAACTTTACAAGGGAGCATTGCACAAGTTCTGCTTCTCCGCTTCCTCACCCTCCCTCCCAGCACTTCCCCCACCACCAAACAGCTTAGGACTTTCTGGGAGGGTGGGGCAGGAACAGGGAAGTGCTGCATCTCCGCTCCTCCCCCTCCCTCCCAGAAAGTCCTAAGCACTGCCAAACAGCTGTTTAGTGGCGCTTAGGATTTTCTCGGAGGGAGGGGAAGGATTGGGGCTTCTCTGCTCCTCCCTCTCCCTCCCAGCACTTAGTGTTTAGGAGTTTCTGGGAGGGAGGGGCAGGAACAGGGAAGTGCTGCATCTCAGCTCCTCCTCCTCCCTCCCAGAAAGTCCTAAGCACTGCCAAACAGCTGGAAGAGGCGGGCTTGGAGCATTCCCGGCAGAGACCAAGCCTGTTCTTCTCCGGAGAAGCTGCCGCTGCTGCTGCAAAGGTGCTTCCTAGTGTCCTTGCCTGCAGCAGGCCGTGGCTGTGTGGGGTAAGCCAGGGGCACTTCCCAACCACAGTACAGGAGAGTACTGTATAGTATATAATGCTTTTTGTCTGCCCCCAAAAAATTTCCTTGCAACCCAACCCCCCACATTTACATTAAATTTTATGGGAAAATTGGATTTGTTTAAAATTGTTTCACTTAAAGTTGCATTTTTCAGGAACATAACTACAACGTTAACTGAGGAGTTACTGTACTGCAAATGATTAGCTACTTCACTTCAGCATAATTAATTTAATTTTACTTGTATTATTACTTTCTGCAAACAATGACAGATCACCAGCACAATTTTATTCATCAGCAGATTTGGTCAAAATTCAGACCTCTGAAAGGAAGTATCCTTATAGGATGCAACTGCTCCAGCCTCCTGTCAAATCCACAAAGTTCATATTCCACAGACACTTCACAGCCAGACCCAGGGAGGTGGGATCCTGTGGTGGGGGATATGGGCAGTATGCTTTAATAAATTCCCTGACTTTTGTTTTGCACATGGGAAAGATCTGCCCAGGGTTTCTGGGGCCTCAGTGGGCATTTCTACACTGCCTCTGGGAGTAAGCCTCCCAGTCCTGGTCCACAGACGTGTGGTAGATGGGCTTGTGTTAGAGTTTTAAAAATAGCTGTGTAGACGTTGTAACTGATGCTGGAGATTGGGCTCTGAAGCACTGTCTACATAGCTATGTTTAGAATGCTAGCATGAGCCCCCACTAACATAAGTCTGTGGACCCAAGCTGGGTGGCTCACTCCCAGATGCAGTGTAGACATACCCAGTGAGGTCAGATTATGGATCCAAGTTAGTCTTGCTTTTACTAACAAATATCATAAAAGTGAACAGACCCTGACTGCATCCCAAAAAGTATAGTGAGACATTGTGATATTCATAACTGACCGCTCTGTGCAATTACAAACCTTCCTTTTTGAAGATAATGTCACTCTCCTCCCACACCACTCTCTATGACTTAATCATTGGTTTAGAGTATATTTCCTTAACCTCTCCTTAAATGTTCTCCTTTCGACTTTAATTAAGTCATTTGGATGCTGGGTAATGTAACTTATGCACTGTAAGTACATGAAATACACATTACACGATTCCTGCGAACTGCCACCACACACAGGCTATAGGAGAGGTGCAAAGGGGTTAATATTATAGCTACTCAGATCACATGATTGATGTTTATGAATATAATCTATGGTATTTCTAAGGGCCTATCACTGTGATATCTAAGCTCTTGAATACCCATTAGAAATACCTCCTCAAAAGTACTTTAACGAAAATACCTATACTCTCAAGACAGAATTCACAGCCTATTGTGCAGAGAAACTATTTTTCTCTCTCTTCATGCCTATTAAAAAGGTTAAATTGGTAAAAAACAGAGGTCCAAAAAGATCATATTTTACCAACTAATATTATCTCAGATTATCTCTATCTGAACCAAAATAATATACTCTCTTTCACTCTGCAGTTCTTCATTATTGTTCACTATCTTCCTGCTTCAATTTTCTTTTTATGTAATTGTAGATTCAGATGGTTATCCATGAAGTTTTCCATTTTATTATAAACAACTTTATATCAATGATATATGTGCTACTAATGCTAACATCTCACTTCTTTCTCAAATACTTTAATGGCCAACCCACTAATTACACTAGCATCTGGGAATGTTCAGAGCATAAATCACTCTGTTAAGAAGCAGCAATACTATCACCTATTATAATAACAAAAGCTGACATTGATTTTTGCAGGCATACCACCTGGCTAATGGGGAAAAAGAAAAACTCTTTAAAATCTTGAGTCGAATAAATGTTCATTAATTCATACCCCTTGGAGCTCAGATGTATTGTAGCAGGCCCAATAAAAAAAGAGATTGTAACCTTGTTTCAAAAGATATTAGAAGACAAATTGTAGCAGAGATGCATGCCATGGAGTTCAGGAAAGTACAAGAGTTAACCTTGGTTCTACTCAATTGACCTGGCTTATTTCATCATGCTATAGTCAATGCAGGTGTCCCGTCCTCATCACCATGTCTATGCTATTTCCATTTAATTAAAAAAGTCACAAAAATATTTCTATTGCTTTTATTTTGTATAATTCTTTTTTTTTCTAAATTTGCAAAACCTAATATTTGGATCTAAACTACCTGATAGTGTCTTTCTGTGTAATTACATATACTGTATATAAACATTATCCTTGAAGTGAAAAGCATTACCACTCAAGTACTTACCTTCCTGTAAGTCTCTGCCAGTTTCCATGGGTTTCAATAGCTCATTATCCAGTGTTGAAGACATGATTTTTGCTGACTGGTTCTCCTGAGGAGTCTGAATTCTGTAATATTCTCCTACTCATGCCCCCCAAAAGAAAGAAAAAATTATCTTTACTTATTGATTATATTAATATTTTTAAAATAATCAATAATTAGATATTTACCAGATTTATAACACATCTCCTTTATTGCTTTTTCTTCCTCAATGTCTGCCGGATTCTTTGTCAATAAATAAGAGGCATCTGTAGGAAATATTTTTAAAAGCAAAAACTATACCTAAGTACAGACACCTCAGGATTTGTTAATGCACTATTCTTAAATATAAACAATTTCATTATAAAATTAAGTAACTTTTTTTCCCCGTTCCTATTGCTAGTGAATCCCAGCCCTCTGCTTTCTGGACAGAAAAATTATTGCTTATTGACAGATACTTTTATGACCAATATTGTCTTACAATGAAAGTCAAAAGGTTTACCATTACTGGTGTTTATTTGAGACATTGATTAAATTAAAAACAATTCAAAAGCCTTTCTTCAGTACTCTCAAAACAACCATACAATCCCACACAAAAGGAAGTGATCCTGAGTGGGCAACTAAATACTACTGAATGACCTGTTCTCTGATAGGCTATCTGGGGATGCACTGAGCACATTCTGCACATTCATAAGACACTTGGCTAAAACCTTATCTTCACAAGGAAGCTGCATAGAAATAATTAACTATTTGTTTGTGATCCAATTTAGTCAACTGAGTGCAAACCCATGTGTGGACACTCTTATTTCAGTTTAAGAGTGATTTAGTTCAGTAGCTCAACCAAAATAAGACTGTCTACATAGAGGTGAGAAATAAAACCGATTTAAATTAAAGTGGTGCAACTCTCTTATGTAGACAAGCCCTGTAGCTATGACCCTAGCCCTAGGTATGCAACTATATGCAAGCAGGCTCTTCAGAAAGATAAGTACACACTAAGAATAAGGGTAATTTCAGGGGCAGGTGTAGTCCATGAGGTTTATACAATCTCTGTAGAACAGCAAGCATGGAAATGATTTTAGGCTGGATAGAACTCTAAATCTTCTTGTTTGGTATAAAAATTACATCATCTCTGAATTGCTGCAGATACTTTACATTCTCAACTAAATGCCACCTAGCAACAGCTAACATGTTTCTTGTTAAAGCTAAAGCACAAAATGAAATTAGCATCCTGATCAAACCTATACAGTGATAAATCTAAGAGTTTTGGGAGAAATCAAAGAACCTTTTCAATGAGTAAAATGGTCATTTAAATTACAGATGGAGCCAAATAAGTCTGAACATCCCTCAATTTTGAGGAAGTCTGGATCTGTATCTGAATTGTTGTATTTCAAAGCCATGTGAATTGTGGCACTTGAATCCATTTCTAATTAAGGACAAAAGAGTATTTGAATTATATCAGTAAGGAAAAAATAGATATTAGATATTTTGAAAGTTTATTGATGAGAGTCTACATTTACTGTGGTCTGTACAATAATATAAAGATAATTATAAAATAAGTTGTAATGAGGTTATTCCCAAATATTTGACTTCTTTCCTTAAAAATGGCATGATTGTTGAAAACAGCCAAAAATCTGTTGGCAACCATTTTGCAAATTATTTGAGAAAATCCATTTTAGTTTCAGATTTCAGAAAAAAGTCATATTTACAGTTCTCCTCTTCTTCCTCATCCTCTTCCTCCTCCAGGCTGATGTTTATGATCAGTGGAGGATGAATGGGTCTTAAAACGTTTTCTTGACCTTTTAGGGGTTCTTGAGTGTGGGCAGGATGCAGAGTTCCTTCTTGAACTTCCTTTTGGAGTGTGGCATCTATAGGAAAGTACATGAAGTTCAGTCTGTTAATAAGGCTCTGAAACAGCAAAATCAGGTTCTGATCAGTTTGTTATACATTTGAAATCATCATCATATTTGACAAAGCCACAAATTGCCAAACTGTGTCTTTTAGGAACTGTACTGGGAAGGAGGTTGGCAGAAATGTGTCTCCACAGCAGAAGGAACATGGGGAGACATAGGACTCAGGGACACACAGGGCCTCCCAGAGATTTTCAGCATGCAAGGATAACACATCATTGCACCAGCCCTTAGTAGAATATAACATACAGTGGCTGGCCATCTCTTCTGGCTGGTGTGTGTATGGGGAGATATAAATAACTTTGCCGACTCCTGTCTCTTTTTAGGGGCATGTCTACACTGCCTGGGCTCTGGCTCAGGCCCAAATCCCCCTTCATCTGCACACAATTCTGTCTAACTCTGTCCAAACCCCAGGATCCCACAGGAATGGAGGATTCAAGCCTCAGTCCAACAGAGGCTTTGGCCCAAACTCCATTGTTTTGCATTGTGGATGCAGCTCAGGCCCAGGCCCCCCAGATTCAGGTCCTAAGAGTCCACCAACTCCATCTCACAACCCCATGGACAGTGTCCTTTGTCTTTCCTATCCCAAGACTAGCCAATCAACTCCTGGTTCAAATACAACCCTCTTGGTTCAAATGCAACTGCTCAGAATTTAACCCTTCCATTTTATTCTGCCCACTGAGCTGCAAGCAGAGTGAGCCATCTCCTGCATTTGTAATGGTCACCGCCATCAAGAAGTCTTTTGCCAAGTGTGCTGCTAGCTGGTCATGGGAGCACCACCGCATTTTGCTTAATCTCTGGTGCAAGGTGAGCAAACAGCTCAACTTTTGCAAGAATTCCAAGAATGAGCATGTATACCAGCTAATAGTGAAGAAGCTGGCAGTGCTGGGGATTCACTGGACCAGGGACCAATGACCAGTGCAGGGAGCAGATTAAGCAGTTCAAGACCAACTCCCGGAAAGCTAGGGATGAGAACTGGATCTCTGGGAACTCCCTGTCATCCTGCCAGTTTTACAAGGAGTTTGACCAGGTGGTGGGTACTGTGCTGAGCACTGAGCCATCAGTGCTTTATGGTCAGTCAGGAGGGCAACCTTCTCACCCCTGAATACAGTATAGGACTAAAAGGGAGCCAGCAAGTGCTGGCTGGAGCTGCCCAAGAGACTTTTGTACCCAGACCAGTCTCCCAGAGCAGCTGTAGCACATTCTGGGTCCCTACTCCGAAGAACTTTTTGATGCCTCTCTGGAAGAGCTGTCTACCATGGAACCGGCATCAGAAACACAAGAGGCAGAAACCTGGTAAGTTTCTGGATCCATGTTTGTTATTATTAATATAGGGGTGGGAATGATTTCCAGTTTATGGGAAGGATTTCCAGTTTATTACCCAATGCAAAATATATTGCAAGCTCCAGGCAGCAGTATGTATCTGCTAATGGGGGATTGCGAAGAACACAGCAAGCCACAGTAATACAGACAGCATTGACGATGCTGGAATCCTAACGTGTCTGTAAACAGCACCAGTGGGATTTCAATCTGCTAAATGCACATTCAACCACCATTCCACAGAT
This sequence comes from Chelonoidis abingdonii, assembly GCF_003597395.2. Lineage (NCBI taxonomy): Eukaryota > Metazoa > Chordata > Testudines > Testudinidae > Chelonoidis > Chelonoidis abingdonii. The sequence goes on from NC_133769.1 coordinate 83,325,292, forward strand.
ACTCAGAGTGTAACTAAACCTTCTTTTGCTAGGGACTCTTATCACGATATGGTTTCATAAGCAAAAGAAAAAGGGATTACACTGGATACTCTAAAATAACAGTGGGGATAGTAACTCCATTTATGACAATGTCATCTGGTGGGAATAATGTCCCAACCTGTCCATGAATGTAGATTCCCGATCAGCGGAAAACCCTGGCATCATGAATTTTTCCAGTGCAGCCCACACTGGTGTCCATAAATCAGCCTTTGTGGTCCACTAGGGCCTGCATAATAATGGAGTAGAACCCTTTGCAGTTTATGCACTCATGTACTCCTTTAGGAGGTCAAACTGTGGGCACATGAGTCCCATCAATGGCCCTGGCACAGTGTGGAAACCCCATTCTCTTAAAACCAGCAATTACTTAAGGGATATTTGTTTATGCCCACCATCTCTGGGTAAATCACATGCCTGACTGTCCCTGAAACCTCTGTGACCACTTTACACATGGTTGACTTTTCAATGCTGAACTGGTTAGCAACAGACTTGTAGCAGCCTGTGGTAATCAGGTTGCAGACGATTATAGCAGCCCATTTCTGGACCAGTATGGCTGCCCTCATGCGTGCCTTTACGCTGGAGTGTAGGTGCGAGCTGCTCAAAAAATTCCAGAAATGTAGCTTTCTTCATGCAAAAGTTCTGGACCCACTACTGGTCATCCCAGGTCTGCATGACGAGGTGATCCTACCAGTCTGTGCTTGGGCTCCTGCTTCAAAAGCTCTGGTCTACATGGTGGGAATCACCAGCTACAGCAAGAGTTGTGAGCAGCATCAGCCAGTTTGATTCTTCCATGTCTGTATCATCCTCCTCTTCCATCAGGCACCTTTAGTAGGTCAGAAACCACCTATAGAACATCCACCAGCATCTCATGGATGCTTTGCCTGTTTTCTGAAACAGGCTTGGCAAGATCTATTGCTAACTTGGCAGACTGTGACAACTTCCTGTAACGTGTGGGGTGGACAGTCAAGTTTTCCCACACTGCAACACTAACCAGGGGCTGGAGTGGCTACAGCTGCGGAGGGCACTAGGATGCCTGAGAAACAGTGGTTTGACTCAGGACTGAGTATTGCAGTGTGGAGCCCCAGATTTGCAGCCCAGGTCAAAAAATTCTAAACTTAGGGTCAATATGCAGTGTGGATGCCAAGCCCTGGACTTGTTTGTAATATTTAATGACTTGCTCTCCCAAAGACATCCAGAAGCACTGTTGGTAAGAGGAAATCCTACTCCACCATTGAACAAAGCTCCCTATTTAATGACACCATGTGCATCCAGCTGTGGATCATCTGTGAGTTTAGAAATCATACTTTCTAATAGCTTTTCCAAGCTGCACTCTCATTCATAATTTGGTATGCTTTTTCAATTGTTATTCTAAAAACAGAGCTTCCTTTGTTAAGTCTTTCATGGGTTGCTCAGTGCACCATAATGTGTTTGGCGTGCACACGTGTCATCATGTACAGTACGCACTGGACACACTCTCATGAAATAGACAGCTCTGGCAAAGTCTGCATTCAGCTTTATTTAGATTTGTCTCACGGACAGAAAAGAACTCCCCCCATTAGGCTACATTTTCTTTGTTCCTATTCTTCTGGAACAAAACTGAAGCCTTTTGCCAATGCCTGTCCTATCACTATGCTTGGAAATAGGTCACATGATAGTCCATGTTAATGTGACACTACTATAATGATCAGTAGTGATCTAAATTATTGAGAAAATATTAACTTGTAATTTTTTTTGCAAATTAGTATATATTAATGTGTTTAATATACATATTAAAGTAGTTTATAGAAGTCTAGAGTCATACATGAGTCAAATATGAACTGAAAATTCATCAGACATGTATTGTTTAAGGGCTACATAACATTCCCACTGAAGTTATTATTCCACTGACTTCAGCATGAGTCCAATATCTTTAGCATCCATATTGATCCAAATGTTGACCTCAGTCAGTAGGGTCAGTGACACATTCACTGACACTACTCCATTCTATGAAGTTGAGTTGGTCTTTAATATTTTGCCTTAAGGCTACAGTCACTTTTCTTGGTTTACAGATCCATAAGAGGGACACTGAAACAACCTATTCCACAAGATACAACCTTGTATTCTTTAAGAATATCATATGCAGTAGCTTTGGCTTCAGAGTCTGGATGTGCATACATGGTGATCCCAATCCTGAAGACCTAACTCAGGCAAAACTTCATTTTGCTTTAGGAAGGGTTGAAAAAGTACTAGCCATTTTTCCAGAAATAGTCTGGATTTCTGGAAATCAGAGAGTAAAAGAGAAATCATAATTAAGAAGTATTTGCTTCACATATTCTCTCCCTAACCCCATCCCCACATGCCCAGCCTGAAAGACTTAATTGAAGTCAATTAAGGGGGTAAAACACTTGAAAGTGACTTGCACACATGACGCAACATTAGAAATTATTTTTTTTAACTGTCTCCAAATGAGGGCCATTTCATACATATGACATTTAAAATTTCCCTGACTTGGTGTGATGTCCCATCATAGACTGCTGGTGACATCACACCCAGCAAAGAACCTTTTTCTTTTAAAATATTGCCTAGGTTTCTAAACTTTTTCATTATTTTATGAATAGTAAAAATAATAAAAAATAGTAAACATTCTGAGTAAACCAAAATATGAAATAGTAAATGTTTGTAGGTGTTGGTCTTTGTGAACATTTTATTGCCATTCCTATCTGCTAAATCTAATCTGTCCTTCATTTTGAGATTTTCTATTTTCATCACCACAGTTTCTATGCACTAACTCTCTTCCCCACCTCAGCTATTTAATAATTGAAGGCAATTGATGGAATCTAAAATTTATCTTTACTTAGCTAGCCTGTATTCGCAAGGGCAGAAATCAGTTCTCTCTTATTTCATTTGTTCATTGTATTTTAATTTCTGGAGTAGCATACACCATGTTGTGGCCACTGTGAACGCTGTGTTTTACACCAGGAAAAGGCTTACATAGATTCTAACTCTCTGGTTCACTGAAACTATGAGGCAGTTGTCTCAGAAACATTCTCATTTGGCAAAGCTAACCATTTAATCAACATCTAATTACTTGCTCCATTACTGAATGGAATCTTAAAATAAAAAGTTTTCCACTCAGCCAGAACCCCACTTTGAAAACACAGCGGTCTCCTAAATGCCAAGAGATGCTGTGAAACTGGTGCAGGAAGATGAGTTCTTATTTTTATATTGACATTCGGCTGGTTACCTGCTTTGAACTTGTAAGTGAGAAATTCTTACATACCCTTACCCTCTTCAGATGTATAAATTAGATTATTTGCATCAGGAATGTGAGCAAAACAGCCAGCAGTTGCCAGGAGAGAAGGAGAAAAATTTTGATTATTTTTTTCTATATTGAGATCAGTAGATCATTTCAGATGTTGTTTTAGAAGGCTTACTTGATTTATATGTACGTAAGGGAGTGGGGGGAAATTGAAAAGGATAGTGATGTATGATTAACCAAAGAATCATGGCCATGCAGTAATGTACAGTATACATTCTTCTGAAACTGTGACTGCATAAATGACCCCAAATGAATACTACATGCTGTGAAGTACTGCACTGCTTTAACATTCAGCTCCTGTGTTTGAGTGAAGTCCTGAGGAGACCTCACTGTCAGTGAAAAGGCCATTATGTAGTTGGAAGTGGATGAGTGGGTGTTAGCAAGGCCCCAAGCTTTACAGAGGAAGTAAAAAATACAGGGATTTCCTATAACATAAACTCTTCAAACTAGATTTGACTGCTTATACACAAATCACTGCCTCACATGACTGTCATTCAGCACATCAAGGATACACACAGCATGTAAAATGTTACTGTGTATAATTTTTCACTTGCGAGACAAATGGATTAAAATTTGAGTTACTATTCAGTACATCAGCTTTGATGTAACTGTTACCTACAGAAATTCTTAACACAAAAGCCAAAGAAATTCCTAGGGGAACCCTAGTCAAACATAACCATTAAGTCCTTTACTAACCTTGATTTCAGATCATATTCCACCCAATCTGCAATGCTGTCTTTCTTCACCTAAAAGGTTTATAACAACACTAGAAGTGGCTAATACATTTTTAGCATACCTATTTCAATGTGCAAATTATTGAGAAAATAGTTTTACTCACTGCTACTAGGTGGCAAAAAAAGTCCATTTATATTACGAGGTTTGCTATGATGGAAGACACAACTGATCCTCACACAGCCTAAAGGCTGTGTTTCCCAGAAACACGAGATTCTGTTGTATTTTTGCTATGGGAAAAATAAAAAAGGTACAGTTTTTAGATATGATGATTATAACAAACAACAAAAAATGATGGATGGAACACTGATTAGTACCATATATCAGTTAAAAAAGAAGAAATATGGTATTGTTGTGAAGGCACAGGACTAGGATACATGAGGCCTGATTCTGATCTTTTACAACAGTGTAAATTAGGAATTTCTTCACTGAGATCAATGGAGTTATAATGGTGTCAAACCAGAATCAAGGTAATGGATTCTACTCCTGGCTCTGCTACAGACTTTCTGAGATATTTAGAAAAAAACATTAATTTTCTAATACCCCAGATTCACTTAATTTTTGTGTCTCAGGGCTTGTCTATTTGAACAGTTAGTGTGCAGCAAGCTGAGGTGTAAATCTATCTCACATTAGTGTGCAGCACACTAACTGTACATGTGGACCCTGCTACCACACATTAAAAGTTCCATAATGTGCTTTGATCTACTCTGCTTTGAAATGGGAACAGAAAAAAGTGAACTAAAGAACTTTTAGTGTGTGGTAGGAGAGTCCACATGGGTAGTTAGCGTGCATCACACTAATATGAGGTACACTTATTCCTGCACTTACTGCGCACTAATTGTTCATCTAGACAAGCACTTGGTTTCCTTATTTGTAAAATAGGGATAATAATACCTACCTCACAGGCATGTTGTGAAACTAAATACATTCATGCTTGTAATGTGCTTTGAGATCCTTGGATGAAATCTGCTCTGTAAGTCCAAAGTATTACATTTTTATTATTTTATTATAAAAAGCATATTATTAATTACTATTATTATGAAAGGAAAATCAGAAAAGCAATTAATATCCAGTGACTGACTTTGAATCAGTACAAGTTTTAAAGCTTGCAGTGCATGCTAGCCACGGACTTCGGGGGGGGGGGGGGGGGGAAAGCCACAAGGTCTTCATATTTGAATATAAGCTTGGGTGTCAGATGTGAAGTTTAAAAGAAGTGAGGGTCAGTTTTGCTTTAAGAATGAGTGTACTTCAAGAAACTTATCTACCTGTATTTCCATATGTCTAAACCGGCAAAGCTGATGTGAACATCTTCCCTCTCTCCATAAAGAGCACACAATCTCACTGCCAAGGGCTTTTTCACAGTGACGGAATCGGCACTTGGAACCCTAACACAGAAAAAAGGCAAGTCAAAGTTGTATCATGTTAGATGCATCAGTAGTTGGTTTATATCTTCTTTGTTAATGAGGAAGTGGACAATACACTAGTCTGTATAGCACAGTATTATTGCTGTGACAACATACCTGCAGCAACAGAAAAAAATTAGGACCTGATTCACAGATGCTAGTGTAGCTCCACTATGCCCAATTCTGCCGCACAGGTAAAAATTCCAAGCCAATGGGAGTTACTCCTGTGTGGTTGAGGGAGAAAAGGCCATTGAGCTCAATGGAACTGCTACTGATTTATGCCAGTGTAAATGGGGGAAAATAAGGTCCTGTTAATGTCACATGAATTATGCCATAATTGCTTTGTCCAATTTAGTTAAAATACCTGAAGATATGGGGCTCCCACTACTTACGAACTTGGGAGACTATTCCAGTTTCTACTGGGGTATTACTATTTTCCTGATATTTGAACTAAATTTCTCTTTCTCAGCTCTATCCCTTTACTCCTATTTATATCCCTGGATCACCATAAGCAATTCCTCACCCTCCTTGTTGTTTATACCGCTCTCAGATACTAGCAAATGTTAACATAAGTCTCCCGTAGTAATCACTAAGCAAACTACTTAGATTTTATTCTTTCAGTACTCTATACTCCACTACATAAGAGCTATGCTCAGAGGTAGTGAGCAGTGGCAGTCACAGGAAGCTGGCTGCTGCTCAGCCCATGCCGACGTCAGAGTTGCAGGGGGCATTTTCTAACATTCACAGCTAGTGTAAGGCCTATAATGGGGCTTAAGAAAGCAGGAGATCAGGCTTAGAGAAGCTCAGCTCAACCACATCCCCCACGCCAGCCCCAGTCACCAACTAACACAACTCTTTCCTCACCCTTACAGCAGGGATATCGGGGCAGCTGGTGTTATGCAGCACAAAGTAAATTTAGCAGATTAAGAGACTGACCCTGAATCTTTTCTCATAAATCAAACATTCCAGCTACTTAATCATTTTGTTCTCTTCCTTTGATTCCATCCAGATGGCCCATATCTTTCTGGTTCTGAAGTGCCCACCACTACATGCAATCTTATAGATGTAGTTTCACCACTTGGGAGCATGGAGTGGTATGATGCATACTACTTAAATGCTCTTGTGTTGAATAGTTGTCCAGGTTAAATTTCATTTTATTTTCTTTCTGTTATTCCTCTACCATTTTTGGAGTTGAGAACACCTCCTAATTTAGTAACATCTGTGAATTTTAATACCATTTACTCCTCTTTTCAGAGCATCATAAAATACATTAATTATAATAGCGCCAAGGGGTACTGTCTGCAAAATGCACTACTTTATTAAATAAAATCACTGCAGCTGGCCAGACTGGTAACATATGTTAGGGATTTGTACTGAAAGTAAAACCTATTCACTAAGGTCCTAATCCTGCAATTGGATGTACTAACATAGACTTCTGCATCACCCCATTGACTTGGGCCCATTCTCACAAGCACTTCTTCAAAGGGTGATAACATCAGGAATGATGTGATTTCAAAAAAGCAGTATGAAGGAAAGTCAGGTAGTCACACTATCAATACCAGGCAAAGTTCCTGTTGTCTAACAAATTTATAAATGGTGTTTATCACAGGTTATAAAAATGTTGTTTAAATGAAACAGAAGTGTGTTGAGTGATCTTTATGTACTGTTTACAAAAGTCCACCTTACACAGTGCACATTTTTCATGAATTAAACCCCTTTAGAGTGTGAGCTTGATTTTCAGAACTAATGAGCACCCACAAATCAATCTGAGGTGAATGGAAACTGTGAGTCCTCATCACCTCTCAAAATCAGGACCTATGTGTGTGTCAAATATACATGTATGGAGACACACACAGAGTGACATATACATCAGTATATAAAGAAGAGACGTAAGTTCAAACTAAAAGAACGAGGTGTACTTGTGGCACCTTAGAGACTAACAAGTTCAAACTAAAAGCAGCAGAGAATCCCGTGGCACCTTATAGACTAACAGACGTTTTGGAGCGTGAGCTTTCGTGGGTGAATACCCACTTCGTGAGATGCAGGTAGTGGAAATTTCCACTACCTGCGTCTGACGAAGTGGGTATTCACCCACAAAAGCTCACGCTCCAAAACGTCTGTTAGTCTATAAGGTGCCACGGGATTCTCTGCTGCTTTTACAGATCCAGACTAACACGGCTACCCCTCTGATACTTGAAGTTCAAACTATAAACTCCTCCTTACAGCAGGAAAATTAAAGATGTAAACCACGGTAAATTCTACAATATTTACCTTTATGCAGGTGGAATAAAAATAGAAATAGCAGTCATTCCCAACTTCTGCCATTGTCACCTCTTGTACTTCTACTCCACTGTCTTTATACAAGAAGGGTATAAATGTACAGGTAAGAACTACCAATGTGTATGGAAACAAAACTCCTTTTTCTGAAGACAGTGGTTTTCAGGGTCTAAGCTCTATTTCCTTTTAAAAACAGACCTCCAATTATAGTATATCTCAAAATTATATTTAAACTAATTACAAATCAGACGGTACCTTCTCCAGGTTTGCCGAAGTGATGAAACATTAAAAGTGGTTGCTAGTCAGTGCACAAATTCAAACTTCCAGAATTTCTCTCATTGTTACTTTAGTTCTTATGACATCATCACAGATGACATCACATGACCATTTAGACTGGGACTGCTCACTTATTTTCATTGCTGTTGAGTAAAATAGAAAAAAATGAAGTTGTTCTAAGTAGTCTATTTCCTAATGTTTCTTTGATTCAAAACAGATTGAAACATAATTCACATGAGTTAGAGAATATAGAACAGGGGTAGGCAACCTACGTCACATGTGCCAAAGGCAGCACGCTAGCTGATTTTCAATGATACTCACACTGCCCAGGTCCTGGCCACCGGTCCAGAGGGCTCTGCATTTTAATTTAATTTTAAATGAAGCTTCTTAAACATCTTAAAAACCTTATTTACTTTACATACAACAATAGTTTAGTTATACATTATGGACTTATAGAAAGAGACCTAAAAACGCTAAAATGTCTTACTGGCACGCGAAACCTTAAATTAGAGTGAATAAATGAAGACTCTGCATACCACTTCTGAAAGGTTGCTGACCCCTGATATAGAATACTCACATAACTGTTTGATGCAGGAACATGTATAATTTGTAGCCATATTAACCCCAGGATATTAGAGAGACAAGTTGGGTGAGGTAATATCTTTCATTGGACCAACTTCTGTGGGTGAGAGAAAGTTTTTGAGCCACACAGAGCTTGCAAGTTGCAAAATGCAGGGTGGAACAGATTGTTTAACATAAGTAGTTATTGTAAGGGACCATTGAAGGCAGAGTGGCCCATTAACACTGCTGCAGTCATAGGAAAAAGGAGAGGGAGTTAGTGGGTTACAGATTGTTGTTTGGCCAGTGACTGCAGGGGTGCTAACAGACCCCCACCTCCCATGCCAGTAGATTTGGGCTTGCAAGGCTCAGACTAAAGGGCTGTTGAATTACTGTGTAGAAACCTGGTCTTGGGGTGGAGCCCAGGTTCTAGGACTCTGTGAACCCAGCCAGATGCCTGGGAAAGAATTTTCTGTAGTATCTCAGTGCCCTACCCATCTAGTGTCTCATCACCAGCCACTAGGGATATTTGCTATTAGCAGTCACACATTGGCTACATGCCATTATTGGCAGTCATCATATCATCCCCTCCATAAATATATCTAGTTCAGTGTTGAAGCCAGTTAGGTTTTTTGCCATCACTGCTCCCTTTGGAAGGCTGTTGCAGAATTTCACTTCTCTGATGGCTTGAAACCTTTGTCTAATTTCAAGCATAAACTTGTAGGTGGTCAGTTTATATCAATTTGTTCTTGTATCAGCACAGGGGCTTAATTTAAATAACTCCTCTCCCTCCCTGATATTTACAGAAAGCAATCATATCTCCCCTCAGCCTTCATTTGGTTAAGCTAAACAAGCCAAGCTCTTAGAGTCTCCTCTCATTAGGTAGGTTTTCCATTCCTTGGATCATCCTAGTAGCCCTTCTTTGCACCCGTTTCAGTCTGAATTCTTCTTTCTTAAACTTGGAAGAACAGAATTGCACACTATTCCAGATGAAGTCTCACCAATGCCTTGTTTAATTGTACAAACACTTCCCTATCTCTACTGGAAATACTTCACCTGATGATTCTTAGGGACTGCATTAGATTTTTTCATGTCTAATCACATTGGCAGCGCAGTCATCTTGTGATCAATTAATACACCCAAGTTTTTCTCCTCCTCTGTTGCTTCCAACAGATAAATCCCCAGTTTATAGCAAAAAATCTTTTTAGTCCCTAAATGCATGATCTTGTAATTTGTGCTATTAAATTTCATCTCATTTCTATTACTCCAGTCTTCAAGGTTGTCCAGATCTTCTTGCTTGATATTCCAGTCCTTCTCTGTTTTGGCAATACCTCCCAACTTTGTGTCATCCACAGATTTTGTTAGCACACTCCCACTTTTTGGGTCAAGACCATTAACAAAAATGTTCAGTAAGACTGAGCCCAGGACAGATCCCTGAGGAACTCCACTAGTGACCTCCCTCCAGTCTGATAGTTCACCTTTCACTATGACCTGCTAGTCACCCTCACTCCTTTAACCAATTCCTTATCTACCTTTCAATTCTGATATCAATCCTCATCTTCTCCAATTTAACTAATAATTTCCCATGTGGAACTGTATTAAAGTTCCTTACTGAAATCCAAGCAGATTAGATCTGCTTATTCCCTTTGTCTAAAAAATTAGTTATCTCCTCAAAGAAAAAGATCAGGTTGGTCTGACACAATCTACCTTTTGTAAAATCATGTTGTATTTTATCCCTATTCCCATTTATCTCTATGTCCTTAACTATTTTGTCTTTCAACAGGCCTGTAGTTTCCCAGATCACTTTTCCCTCTCCTTTCCTAAAAATAGATCCTATATTAGCAATCCTAAAGTCAGCGAGTACAACACCCAAGCTTACAAATTCATTGAAAAATCCTTGCTATTGGGCTTGCAATTTCATGTGCCAGATCCTTTAATATTCTTGGATGGAAATTATCCAGGCCTCCTGATTTAGTCCCTTTAAGCAGATTGGGTTTTGACTTCCCCTTTGGATACAGTAATTTCCATTAACCACTCTGCCACTATCCCTAAACTCCTCATTACACTTATTAAAAACTGAGGAAGTATTTATTTAGGTGTTGGACCATTCCTAGATTGATCTCCACCCCATCTTTACTACTTAGCAGTCCCAATTCTTCTTCCCTTGTTTTCTTTTAATTTATATGTATATAGAACTTTTTATCGACTGGCTGTGGTAAGAAAAGAACTGAAGTAGTTAGCTCTACATAGCCCTTTTATATCCTCAGATCCAAATATTCACAGCTGTGAGAGGGTGTTTGAGGAATCTCAGTTGATGCTGCTTTCCAGCAGATTTCTGAAGCTCAACTGTGCCAGTGGGTTCATCTCATAATAAGAAATATGCGGAGGTCAACTCCAGAACCAAATTAGTTTTAATAAATCAAATCATTTTGTGACATTTATGACCTGAGATGATTCTGCTTTCTCTGTGTGATTTCAAATCACTTTAGAAACATTAGCTGAGCACTATTCCACTTCTTATAGATGTGGAAACTGAGGTACAGACCAGTTACTTCCATAAGGTCACACAGCAAGTCTGTGGGAGAGCTAGGAATAGAACACAGAAGTCTTGACTCCACACAGTCCTCCATATTAAAAATGGTATTGTTAACAATAAAAATAAATAAATACGATAAATAATAAAGTGTCCTGGTACTTGGATAGGCCTTGTTGAGAACAGTTTAGGAAATTGGCACTTCACAAAGAAGTACCAATACAGCACACCCTTGTACTTGAGAAATTCTTAAGTGAAATAGGACAGGACCTTCACAATACATTGAGTTGGAACCAGCAACATTTTCCAGTGACGGATATTTAGTTTATGTTCTTTCTAAGAAAGCAGCCATCACTGCTATGAGCCCAGTCCTGTCCATATGCTTACTGTCTCATTTCTCTCTTTTCCCAGAACCAAGTTTCACTGAGTTTCACTCACCCTTCCATGCCTGGAAAGTCAGTGAGTGAACATGAGGTTACATTACTGAATAGAGGATAATGAAAGCCATGGACAACACAGATGTAGAAAATGTTGCTGAGTTACTGCAGCAGAGGCAGCTTACAACACTGAGGCTGGTTCTGAGCACAGACGGTGAAGGTCTCCAACTGCAACACAAGCGCAAGGCTAGCGCCCCACCTCCTTACATCAAGGGACTGTGCGGCTCTAACACCCACATAGCAACGCTCCAACCATCTCTCGGGCAGGAGAGTGTGGAGCTGTAACACCCTCACAGCTACCCCCGAACCGTTCCCTGGGCAGGAGGTGTGAGGCTGTAACACCCACACGACTAACCTCCCTCCCATCCCTAGAGCAGGGGAGCTCGGGCCTGTAACACCCGGAGGGCGACCTGATCCAATGAGCGGCCCCTGTGCAGCGGGGCGGCTACAACTGTCCAACAGGCACACCCGCTGGGCCCGGGGGCGGGACACTCTCACACACACGTAGGGCGCAGCTGCAGGCCGCGAGGCCCTTCGGCGGCTGCCGCCCCTCGAACTCCATTTCCCAGCGCGCGCTGCGGGCCCGCTCCTGCCGGCGGGAGGCGGCTGCGGCTCCGCTCTAGGTACGGAGACGCGTGAGGGGAGCCGGGGCCATGAGCCGCCTGGGCTCGGTGCAGCGCAAGGTGCCCTGCCTGTTTGTGACGCAGGTGAAAGAGGAGCCCTCGGCCAAGCGGGAGCGCCAGGTACCGGGGCAGCGCCTGGGCCCGGCCGAGCGAGCAGGGACAGGGGCCGCGGGTGCAGGACCTGCAGCCCATGAGGGGCGAACTCAGGGGTCGCGCTGGAGCTACGGGGGTAGGGGGAGAGGAAGCCGCTCGGGCGCGGTGGACACCGGGCGATGGAGGGACTGACGTGTGCTGAGGAAGAGGGGGCGCAGTGGGTACCGAGGTGATGGGGGAGGGGGTATCCTGGGTACCCGGCTGATAGTGGGATTGGCTGGGGGGGTGCTCAGGGTGCTGCGGGGGAGGATGAGGAGAGGGCGTGGTGGGTACCCGGGTGATAGTGCGATTGGCTTGTGGGGAAGGAGGAGAGGACGTGATGGGTATCCGGGTGATGGTGGGACTGGCTGGATAGGGCGTGCGGGGGTGGGGGAGCCTCAGGGTGCTGGGGTGGAGGGGATGCAGTGGGCAGGTTGGGGACAAGGGCATTTGGGACTTGCACTAGGCATTGCTAGAGCTGGATTTGGCTGCATCTTTGAGATTCTTGGTGGATCCATGCATCTTTTCATTGTGTAAGGCATCAACGGGAAACTGTCCACATACCAGGTTGAGGATAAGGCAGGTGTAATAGTAAATAGTACTGATGAATAAAACCTTATCTGAATGATGATTTCTTTTTGAGAAGAAATTGGAGTGATTTGCTCTTCTTCATCCTCCTTCAGCCCACTTTTCTTCAGCATCTTTCTGGAGAGGTCTTTGCTTGAGGCTTTGGTTGGTTGATATACCCCAGTGACTTCAGGGGTGGCCTGCTGGCATCACTGTTCCTTAACTCTGATGGAAATGATTGGTCACATAACACTTCTGATGGATTCTCTTAGTCTCCTGTTAAAAGGAGTTAGGAGTTTATAACCCAGGAAGCAAGTATGGTGAAATCCCTGCTCTTGCATGATCCAGTCCTACCTCTGTTTCAAGGAATTAGCCCCTGCAGACCTGAAAGATCACGATGATATGGGTATTTGGTGTTTCACATTTTGTTCATTTAAGTTCTTGAGGCTAATGTTATTTTGACTGTGGTTACGTTAGTGTGCGTTCTTCCTTATGTTACTGTTTCTTACTCTTACAAGAAGCAGACAGAAGGTTAGGGTAAAGTAAGAACTTGTTACATGCATAACTATCAAAAATTAGTCAAGTATTATGTGGAAGAACAAAAGATTAAGGATATATGTACTGAAATGGAAGGAAAAAAAGTGTGAACTTGGTTCTGTCCTGTCCTGCACCTTCTGTATTCATCTACACCAGTGCTATGTAGGTGTACTAATCTGATCAGGTAGCATTTTACACCCATGGTGCACAGGTGTAGATTGCTGTAGAAGGTGCAAAACCTGGAAATAATCAGGCTCTTTCTTCTTGTGTATTTCAATAACAGTAGTACTTAGAGGCATCAACCTATGTTGGGGCACCATCATACTGAGTACTTTACCACATAGTGAAAGAGACAACTCCTATGCGAAAGAGCTTACAGTCTAAAGAAGAGTGAGGGAAAGGATATTATTCTACAGGAGAATATTTTAAAAGTAACCTTTACCAAAAATGACTTTTCTTCATCTAAATGTATTTCTAGAAGTCTTACCAACGCCATTTCTCAGAAAACAATATCAACTTCACAGTGTCCACTGAGTGTCTGTTCAGATTCCTTGGAACACTCACCTCTTTATTCTTTCAGGAAGAAAGGTTTAGTTCAAGACTACAATCTTTATTATGTTGTTCAAAATGTGTCTGCTTTAACCAGTTTCCATCACTCTGGTATGTTTATTATCACCATCATCTCTAAACTTAAGCTTAGGAGCAGTTAGTCCCTCAAATGATGCATAGAACTTTTGTTGCCATGGTAATGTCTTGAAGGCATCTATTGAAATTCTGTAGCACCAGGCTGGAACTCTTCTACATTACACACATTACTTCAAAGCAGGGGAGCAGATTGTTCCTAAAGATAAACCCAGAATAGAAAGGAGGGAAACAGGCTCATTAAATGATTCTTTATCTGTGACAACAGGTGTGATAGTTTTATTCCTTTGCCTTGATGCATTTTCAGATTGTAATATATTGTGAAATAATAGCATTCTTAGGCAATATTAGAAACTAAGAATAAAAAAATGATGCTGGATTTGTGGGATGTCAGTTATAATATATTAGAGTCCGTATGGGAAGTTATGGAGTGAGGTTTAAATAATTGTTGTCTTTTCAGCCATTTAAAGTTTTGGCAACTGAAACCATAAATAGAAAAGCGTTAGATGCAGATATATACAATGCAGTTCCAACTGAGAAGGTGGATGGAACCTGCTGTTATGTAACAACATATAAAGGTAATATGGAAGATTTGTATGCGGACTTCTCATGTTAATTAGTACCCATAAGTTGTGAATAATTTTCATTTTATTGATTTCACATTTTATTGCATTCCTTTATCTGGGAAATTCAGATTCTCACTGTCATAAACAGATGGTTAAGGGTTAATGTCTCTTTTACCTGTAAAGGGTTAAAAAGTTCACCTAGCCTAGCTAACACCTGACCAGAGGAACCAATGGGGGAGACAAAATGGTTTCAAAAGGAAGGAGGGAAGTTTTTCCTTTGTTGAGTAGTTTTCAGTTTCAGCGGAGTGGAAAAGATCAAGAACCAGCCTCTTATCAGAGAGTAAGTTTAGAAAGGATATAGGTTTATGTTTATTTCTTTGTAACCTGTCTTATGCAATTAGAGGTAGACTCAAATTGGGTATTTGAGTATTTTTTTGTATAACTAAATTTATGCCCAGGGGAACATCCTCTGTGTTTTAAAATCTGTTGTCTGTGAGAGTAGCTGGTATGCTAATCTCTCCCAGAGGGTTTTTCTTTACCTTCTTTTCTTTAATTAAAAGCCTTTTCTTAATACCTGAATTGATTTTTTCCTTGTTTTTAAGATCCAAGAGGGTGTGGATCTGGATCCACTAGGAGTTTGGTGGAGAAAGGAGGGGGGATGGTTAATTTCTCCTGTTTTAAGATCCAAGAGATTGGATCTGGACTCACCACGGAATTGTGAAGGAGTCTCTCAAGGCTGCCCAGGGAAGGGAAGGTTTTGGGGGGACAGGGAGTGATCCAGACACTGAAAATTCTGGATGGTGGCAGCGATACCAGATCTAAGCTAGTAATTAAGCATAGAAGTGTCCATGCAGGTCCCCACATCTGTACCCTAAAGTTCAGAGTGGGGAAGGAACCTTGACACTCACATTAAAAAATATATGGCTTTACTATAAAATTATGCAGTAACTGATAATGTAATTTTATAGAAGATACACCTATCTGTAAAATTGTTCTGGACTTTCATGTAGCTTGTGAGACCAAAGTCCAGGTGAAAATGGTCTTGTTTAAATGAACCTGGTTGCCAAAGAAAACTATTATACCTGACTAGTCAGGTTGGCATTTTGTCATTACAATTTTTTTTTCCTCAGGAAGTCCGATAGTAGTTTATTTGCAGAGATGCGAGGAAAAAGTGTAGTTCAATGAATACCTGATGAACTCTTGAAAATTCCTCGTGTTCTCACTTCCTGCTGAAAGTATATTTTTAATATGCATATATCTATTTTGTGGGTTTTTTAAATATATATTTCAAGCAGTTTGTGCATCATGTTAAGTAAGCAAGGTACTGTTCACGGTGCTCTTAAGTTTTCTGGTAAGTGAGCAAATTAACCTCACTTTAAATATATCCTCTTTTTATATGATCCTCCTTTTTTTTTGAAGGCATGAGGGAATAGAATATTTACTGTTGGATATTTTACCTCTCATGTTAAACTGTCCATATTAATGGCAGAAATCCTGTCTTGCATGCTATTATCTAAATAACCTGTTGTTTTTGTAATTCTGAAACCTGTAGGGCAGCCGTATCTTTGGGCGAGGTTGGATAGAAAACCCAACAAACTATCTGAGAAAAGGTTTAAAAGATTCATGTATTCAATGGAAGACTCAAAAGGTCTGTGAGGTGTTTTCTTTTTTTTTCCTCTTGGTAATTGAAGTATTTCTTTGAGATGAATACCTTTGGTTAAACAAAACCAGTATTATGTTGAAATATTAGTAATCCGGCTCAAAACTTCTATATTTCTTTTCAAATACTATGATGACTTTACTTATCTCTGTGTACTATCATTATAATTTTGGCTAAATAGTCACTTGATCCTCACTCTGGGCTACTATTAAATACTAAACTTTTTCTGAGTGCATGTCTCCTTTATTGCTTCATAGTATTTCTTTTGCTGGAATAGAAATTCATTGCTAGAACAGAACATTTCTTATCAAGGATTTCCTTTCTGCTAGCGCCATCTCCCACAATTCTGGATATCTAGAATCATAGATGATTAGGGTTGGAAGAGACCTCAGGAGATTATCTAGTCCGACCCCCTGCTCAGCAGGACCAGCAGCAACTTAAAAACATCTAAGGATGGAGATTCCACCACCTCCCTAGGTAACCCACTCCAGTGCTTCACCACCCTCCTAGTGAAATAGTGTTTCCTAATATCCAACCTAGACCTTCCCCACCGCAACTTGAGACCATTGCTCCTCGTTCTGTCATCTGTCGCCACTGAGAACAGCCCAGCTCCATCCTCTTTGGAACCCCTCTTCAGGTAGTTGGAGGCTGCTGTCAAATCCCCTCTCACTCTTCTCTTCTGCAGACTAAATAACCCCACTTCCCTCAGCTTCTCCTCGTAAGTCATGTGCCCCAACCCCCTAATAATTTTTGTTGCCTCCCACTAGAGTGTCTCCAATTTGTGCATATCCTTTCTGTAGTATGGGGCCCAAAACTGGATGCAGTACTCCAGATGTGGCCTCACCAATGCCAAATAGAGGGGAATAATCACTTCCCTCGATCTGCTGGCAATGCTCCTACTAATACAGCCCACTATGCCATTAGCCTTCTTGGCAACAAGGGCACACTGTTGTGGATTCAATTTCAGTTTCTCATCACTGTAATCCCAGGTTCCTTTTCTGCAGAACTGCTGCTTAGCCAGTTCAGTGCCCAGCTTGTAGCAGTGCATGGATTCTTCTGTCCTAAGTGCAGGACAATGCACATTGTTCTTGTTGAACCTCATCATATTTCTTTTGGCCCAAACCTCTCAATTTGTCTAGGTCACTCTGGACGCTATCCCTACCCTCCCGCATATCTACATCTCTCCCCAGCTTAGTGTCATCTGTGAACTTGCTGAGGTACATCCATCCCATTCATCCATATCATTAAATAAGATATTGAACAGGCTGACCCTGGGCATTCCGCTTGATACTGGCTGCCAACTAGACATTGAGCCGTTGATCACTACTGTTGAGCCTGACAGTCTAGACCAGCTTTCTATCCCCTTATAGTCCATTCATCCAATCCATACTTTTTTAACTTGTGGCAAGAATACTGTGGGAGACTGTATCAAAGCCTTTGCTAAAGTAAAGATAGATCACGTCCACTGCTTTCCATATCCACAGAGCCAGTTGTCTTATCATACAAGGCATTCAGGTTGATTAGGCATGACTTGCTTTTGGAATCTGTGTTGACTGTTCCTGATCATCTTCCTTCTCTCCAAGTGCTTCACAATGGTTTCCTTGAGGACCTGCTCCATGATTTTTCCAGGGACTGAGGTGAGGCTGTAGTTTCTGGGTTCTCCTTTTCCTTTTTTATAAGTGGGGCTGCTGTCTCTTCCTGGTCTCTTACTTCTTTCCTCTTTTAAAGACTAGGGCTTTTTTTTTTTCTTTTGCAGCTCTCAGAGGGCAGATCGCTGGATTAGTGTAGCGGTGCAGTCTTGGCTCCACACAGCCCTTCTGCTCCTCCTTGCTGCCAAATGAGTTTTCCAAGATGAACAAATTTGGCATAACATGATTATTAAAAAACATTTCCAGGGATTAATGGAAGCTATGTACATTAGACCAAAGAAGGATGGTCATATGGTAGGATTCCACTTAATATCTGTTTCTTTAGATTTATGAACTATCGGGTGGGAATTTTTGGGAATGCTTGTAGCAGAAAAGAATTATTGTTAAAGAAGTTTTCGCATTTCTGGCAGACCTAGCATCTCTCACAGTGCTGGACATCTTGGAGTAGCAAAGCAGTGAACATGATGTAGGCAGGTTATTGAAACACAAGTTTGGTAGGGAAAAGAATACCCCACTTTTTGTGAGTCTGCTATTTATATTTTGCTGGGCAATGCTTACAGCATCTTTCCTGCCAAAAGACGCCTCTGCCAGAAAATGGAAGGTTCCATGTTGTAATGCTTAATGAAGGGTTGGCTTAGATCAAGTGGCTGCGTGTTGCAGGATTCCGCAGTTGGATGCGTAGCTTGTTGCACCATGAGGTTGCTAAGGATCTCATTGAAGTGTGTAGCCTTCATGCACTTTGGGACAGGAGCCTCTGATGATTTGTTAGACTTCCACAATACGTAGTCTAACACCTAGCAGAGGAGGATTTGGAGAGCTGTGAAATACTTGCATTTTGGGTGGAAGACAACATGGGAGCCTGTATTTTGTGGCATTTCTTTATGTTTTGAGAAGAGATTTTCAAAATTCTTTTGACTATAAGATGTTGTGTGCTCTTTTATGTTGGGATGCTGGGTTTTGCACAGAATGAAGTATGCACATCCTCTGGTAGGCCTGAGGACTGATCACGTCCTTCTTCCCCTCCCCAAATTATTTAAAACCAGCCTTAGGTGAAACTCAGGGAGTTACACTAAAATTGAAAAAAATAATGTTCTGTTGCTGATAAAGCACCCACACCTCAGGAATGACCCTAAAGAGACTTATAACCACCAGCATTGTAAAGTAGAGACACTCAGGCACTGGGAAATTAGGGAGGATACAGAAAGAGATTCAACAAATGATAAGTTACGCTCTAACCAGTGTTTTTATGCTGACCATCTGCATAAACGGAGAAGGTCACAACTAAGTTACAATTTGGGCATGAAAGATAAAATGTAAAAAAACTTTGGGAAGAAAGGAGGACACATAGGTAATGTAATTGATAAAAATGTTATTTAGGAATGTGGGATAATGTTATAGGTTTAGTACATTTGAAGGAGGTAGCTAGCTTTATCTATATAATATAAATGAAAAACAGTGCTCTTTGGGAGCCATTTCTGGATTGCAGTTCAACATCAAGCTGCTGGAATTCTCAATATGTATTCTGTGTGTGTTGCTAATAAATAGATGTTTAGAACACAGCTGTGTAAGGCTCTTTCACTGGGAAAAGATCGCACAGACCTGTAGAGCCCTGAGCCCCATAGAAAGGGCAGATACTTAATTTGGCCAGGTTTCTCCCTGAGCCCCATGGGAAAGGATAGGTGCCTTACGCCCCAAGCCTTTGGAGGGAGAGGGTTAGGGTGCCTAAATTGACAGGGTCACATCTTGAGCCCTTGGTAGAATATAGGCGGGGTACCCTGTAATGTGCGAGGAACACTTGGGAAGTGTGGGAGGAAAAGCTTACCTTACAGAGAGGATTCTGGCGTCCTGAGCATCACCTTGTCCTCATGGAACATGCAGTAAGGCTCCTGTATAGATAAGGCTGCCAGCATAGACTCTCGCCTGGCAGACGTAATTACTATTAAGAAAGAAGTCTTATGGATAAATAAAAAGATTAACGCTGAAGTCAGAGGCTTGTCAGGGCATACAGAACTAGCAGAAGGTCCCATTTTTGGGAAGAATGGCCTGACCACTGGTCTAGCTAAGAAGACTGCTTGAGGGACTCTAGCCACCTGTGGATTATCTACAGGGAGTCTGAGAATCCTGTGAATAACATGCTACTAAGAGCAGATATCTGGCATGCAATGGTGCAAGGCTGAAGGCCTCTGTCTATGCTTTCCTGGAGAAAGTCCAGAATGATTGGAATTCCTGGATTTCTGAGATTTGCATTGTGCTCCTGGCACCATGTTGCTGAATCCTGACCAGACAGGGGAGTATGCGTTAGTATTGAGACTCTGCTAGATGAAAGCAGTCAATGAGTGTGGAGGACAGACAGAAGCACTAGAATGTCTCGTTCTTAATAATCAGGCTGTTGTTTGAAATGTCAAATGAAGCCATTTGAGGCTCTCAGTCTAGAGGCCCTGGGCTATTTGAGTCTTCAAGTGAGCTCCCCAGCCTTCTAGGCTGGAGTCAATTGTAAGGACTAAAGGATCTGGAAGGCAGATGGGCATGTCATTGAGGTTATTACCATGGGCTGACCATCGCTCTAAGTTCCAGCAGCTTGATGTTGAACTGCAATCCAGAAATGGTTCCCAAAGAACACTGTTTTTCATTTATATTCTATAAGTAAAGCTAGCTACACCTCTACCTCAATATAATGCGACCCAATATAACGTGAATTCGCATATAATACGGTAAAGCAGCGCTCGGGGGGGGGGCTGCACGCTCTGGCTGATCAAAGCAAGTTTGATTTAATGCAGTTTCACATATAACGCAGTAAGATTTTTTTTTTTTTGGCTTCTGAGGACAGTGTTATATCGAAGTAGAGGGGTACTTCATTCAGATATACTAAACCTATCACATTATCTCACATCCCTAAATAACAAATTTTTTACCAATTACATTACCTATGTGTCCTCCTTTCTGCCCAAGCTTTTTTACATTTTATCTTTCATGCCAAAATTGTAACATAGTTGTGACTCTCTCTGTTTATGCAGATGTTCAGCAGAAAAATGCTGGTTAGAGCTTATCTCATCATTTGAATATATGTGTTGGAATCTGTACTTGATCTTTCATGTGTTCTGGGGAGTGGTCCCACATGTTTTATATAAAGGCTGAAGACTTCTGATGCGTGATTGTGCCTATGGATTGTTCCTCGTACACAGCACAAGGAGTCCTAACAATTTGAGGCATAGAGCTATGCCTGCAGCTCTGGAGTAAGAACATAAATTCCTGGGTGGAACCAGAGCACTTTTCTTGGCATTTATGGTGAAGCCATTCACCTGGAAGAGATCTGAAGAGGGTCTGAAACATAGCCCTATGTGCTGCTGTCTGCGCTGGAACTCTGAGGATGTTGTCCAGGAAAGGGTACAGATGAGTTCACTATGACCTGGCTGTGACTAGTATCATCAACATCATCTTTGTAAAAACCCTGCGGCTTGATGACAAGCTGAAGAGCAGAGTTTGGTACTGATAATCTTTCCTGCCATAAGCAACCCTCAGAAGTCTGCGGTGGCACTGTCTGATGGGGATATGAAAATATGTATCTGCTAGATCTACTGAAGTAAAGAAGTCCCCCACAACAGCAATGACATTGGTGGACAGGGCCTTCTTCTGAAACTTCATTTTCTTCATCCACTTGTTGAGCCTTTTGATGTCAAGAATGTCTCAGATACCACCTGTGCACTTCTGTACAGTGAAGAAGACAGAGTAAAGTCTGGAAAACCTTTATAATGAGGGAACACAATCTATCATACCCATATCCAGAAGATAAGATATTTCATTCTGGATTGGATTGTCTGGTTGTTAGAGCTGGGTCACTGGATGAAGAATGGATGGGGTGGAGCCCACAGCTTATGGGAGTGTCCCTAGCTTATTATTTCCCTGATCCACTTGTCTGTGGTCGATAAAAATCATTCCTTTATTAAATGAGAAATCCTGTCCTCTTGCTTCAGCTCTGGGTGAAGGCCTATGAGATCTTTGTCATAAAGTGGATTTCAGGGAGGCTGAGGTCACTCTGAACTGTTTCTTCCCTCCCTACCCTGCTCCCTAATTCCACTGTTTGGGGAATCTGTTGACTCTCTGTGAGGAAGAGGAGAGAAAGGTGCACTTCTTTCTGAATGCCAGTCTCTGTTCTTTTCTGTGGGCACTTAGTGGGAAGGGAGAGAATATTTAGATTTAGCCACATTATCGGCAATCACTATATCCAGCTTTTCCCCAAAAAGGAGGGAGCCTGTAAATTTGGCTAAGCATAGGACATGCTTAGAGTGAGTATCCCCCTTCCAGGGTTGTAGCCATAGGTGGCACCTGGCTACTGAGCTGGAAGCCACAGCTTGGGCTTGAGGCTTCAAAGTCCATTTTAAGAGTGGCCTTCATCTTCTATCCATGGGTTCCTTAGGCTTGAACTCCACTTCTGAGGAAATAATCATATCCCTGGTGAAGGATGCTACATTGGCATCAACTTTTGGTTTATCAGTAATAGAGCCATTGGGTTCTTGAATGTTGTGGAGTCTGAGGTCGCTGTTGTTAATATGCTTGCCTTTATCAGGCTTGTTCCATCCATCCCTAATCACTTCCTCAGAGGGAGAAGCGAAGGGATATTGCAGCCACATGTAAGGATTTTGAGGGGAGAAATTTACTCTGAAGCTTACCCACAGGAGGCTGCTTAGGTTTCAGAGTCAGAAAGCTCATCTTCCTCAATGGGGGAGGAAGAGGAATCAGAGGACTCATAGCTTCTGGATTTTTTAAACGTGCTTTTTCTTTCCCTTTTTTGCCTTTTTTAGATTTTTTTTTTTTTTTTTGAACCTTTTGAATGAGCTTTGGGAGTGCAAAAACTCTGCTCTGGCTTTGGTGAGATCTTTTGTGGCTTGCCTTCCTTAAGACATGAAGACCCTCTTGAAAGCTCTGTCTCAGAATCCTTCCCACTCAGTCCCATTGTCCCTGGGAGGGGGAAACTCATTGTCAGAGGGTATGTGTACACTGCAATTAGACATTCGTGGCTGGCCCGTGTCAACTGACTCACGCTCAGGGGCTCAAGCTAAGGGGCTAATAGCCGTGTAAACATTCGAGCTTGGAGGAACAAGCAGGGGAACACTGCAGGGGTGGGTCAGGGAGGTTGAACTCCCAAAGGGTTAACTGACTCAGGGAGGGAGAGGAATTCTGCAAAGGGAGAACACTGCTCCCAACTGGCCAAAAATTGAGCAGAGAAGTTAAATTAGAGGTAGGGCAGGAGCAAAAGAACCTGCCACTGTTTGCTCCTGCAGTGGCAGAGAATCTGGCAGCAAGCAGGAAAAGAGGTGTTCTGGCCAGTCCATGAGCTGCAGAGAGGAGAGCAGCCCCAGAAGTCCAGGATTGTGGGAATGGAAATTCTTTGCCTAAATATCTTAATAGACTAAATTACTTAAACAAAAAACAACAACGAAAGATTAGACCTTGTGCTGGTGCTCTTCCTATGTCAGAGTATTTGAATGTGTACTTTGAAAGATTATCACATAATCGAATTAGCTAATGTTTTGTCACAAAATAATTAATTACCTTTTTTGGTTTGTTTTTTTTAAGAATTTATTTGGAATATTGAAGAAGACTTCAGACCTGTCCCAGAATGCTGGATTCCAGCAAAGGAAATCCAGCAATCCAGTGGAAACCCTTTGCCTGATGAAAATGGACACATTCCAGGTATATACACCATACAGTCTGGTTTAAATGAGAAGGGGACTTTTTAGAAGTAGAGAAGTGGATTAGAATTAGGCCCAGAGTTAAAATACCAACAGAACAGGACTCAAAGTGGCACCAGACCCTGCCAGAACAATAGATGGAAAACCTGAAGACACATCTCCACTGCTACAATGATCAATATCTCCCACACCACACCTTTCAAGGTTCATTGATCTTACACGTCTACCCCAAGCTATAGTGTACGTCATCCAGAGCACTAACTGTCTGAATAACAACTGTGTGGGTGAAACCATAGGCGCCGACTTCTTGGATGCTCCAGAGCTGGCAGCCAAGCTCCCCCCGCAAGCGCGCCACGTCCCTGCTCTTTGGCAGCGCTTAGGAATTTCCGGGAGGGTGGGTGAAGGGGCAGGGATGTGGCACGCTCAGGGGAGAAGGCAGAGAAGAGGCAGGGCAAGGACAGGGACTTGGGGGAAGAGAGCGGAAAGGGAGCAGAACTGGGGTGGGAAAAGGCGAGATGGGGCAGGGACTTTGGGGAAGGGGTGGAATGGGGGTGGGACAAGGGCGGTGCAGTGACAGGGCAGGGGCAGGTGGGGGGTTGAGCACTCACTGGGCAGAGAGGAAGTTGGTGCCTATGGGTGAAGCCAATCACTACCCTCTCTAATGAATTTGCACCTGTGGATTAACACTTTTCACAAAGTGATCACTCTATATCTGACCTTATCAGTCCCTCATCCGCAAAGGAAGCCTGCACAACACTTTTAAAAGACAAGCCTGGGAGCTTGACATTACTCTGCTAGACATTAAAAATGTGGACTGAACAGAGACACTGGATTTATGGCTTATTACAACACTAACCTCCTCGCTTTGTCCTATGGCTGCAGAGGTATTAGTGGGCCACTCTGCCTTGAATGATCCCTTACAATATGTGCAAACTACGTATGCTAAACAATCTGTTCCACCCAGAATTTTGCTATGACCCTGGGAGTACCATTCCCAGACTTGAAAAAAGCTCTGTGTGGCTCAAAAGCTTGTCTCTCTCACCAAAAGAAGTTGGTCCAATAAAAGATACTACCTCGCCGACCTTGCCTCTCTAGTAGCCTGGGACCGATATTGCTACAACTACACTGCATAGCACCATATTCAGAAAGTCCTTTCCTAACATGTCATTTACTCATATTCAGTCATGCTTTGTTCTGCTGTAGCAGACATTTTTTTTTCTGTGGCATTTGGCCACGCTGATTTGCAAGGCTTTGATCCAAAAGAAACAGTTGTCCCTACTAAATTGCTTTGACACATTTCTTTGAGGTACAGTGTAACTTTGTCCTTGGGATACGTTTATTTTCCCTGTAAAAATACAATTAGATATGTAGTTCTTCATATTAGTAGAATGCTATAGTTTACAGCTACTTTCTAATGCATGCACAGCTTTTAATGTGCCTTGACAAGAAGTAAAATGGAATGTTTTCTCATAGGTTGGGTGCCAGTGGAGAAAAATAGCAAACAATATTGCTGGCATTCATCTGTTGTTAATTATGAGGCTGAAATAGCCCTTATATTGAAGTGCCATGCTGATGATCCTGGACTTTTGGAAATCAGTTCTGTGCCATTATCGGACCTTTTGGAACAAACACTGGAGCTTATTGGAACTAATATTAATGCAAATCCATATGGCAAGTATAGCACGTGGTGTTGTTTTAATACTCATTAATACCGTAAATATTTTAATGTGTTTTAATTGAGAGTGAATGGTATGGTGTCTCTTAGTTACAAAATAAGAGATTGGAATGACTTCACTAAGCTCCATGAATTAGAAGCAACTTGTACGTTGCCAAAATAGCTTATTAACATATTATAACCTTGTGGTTCTCAAACTTTTGTATTGGTGACCCCTTTCATACAGCAAACTTTTGAGTGCGACCCTCTCCCCCTTATAAATGAAAAACACTTACAAAAATATTTCACATTATTATAAATGCTGGAGGTGAAGCAGTGTTTGGGGTGGAGGCTGACAGCTTGCAACTCCCCCCACCTGTAATAACCTCGTGACTCCCTGGGGGGTCATGACCCCCAGTTTGAGACCTCCCCCCTTATAAGGCTTTAAAAAGGAAAATGAGGGGATAGTTACAGCAGTGTCCAAAGGGTGGAGTACAGAGAGATTATTAGATATCAGTGATTGGCAGTTTCGCACAATGCACACAGTCTCTTTAACTATCTTTCTCCCCTCCCAGCCTGTTGCATGTAATTCCAAAGGGTTGCCACTAAAGTACATTTCTTCTCCTCCATGCAAGACTACAACTCTATTTTCACTGCAAACAATAGCTGCATTTTTACAAGGTAGCTAAGTTGATATAATACTGTAGTAGCTAGTCAAGCTAATCCTATGCCTTCCACATGGGTTGACCTTAATTAGTTACATTCAGGTAAAAACTTCCCAGGCTATATGTTCACTAGGATTTTACATGAAGATAGCTATCATAATGCAAAAACACACTTTTTTTCTTTTAGTGAAGACATAACATTGAACTAGCAGGGGCAATGTTTGCTCCACTTTTAATAAGAGGCCTCCACAAAAAAATTTCCTTTTGGGTTTAGGTAAACTGCTGGTGCAGTGAAGTTGGATGAAACTGGGGCATATACGTTTGTCTTCCATTTAAACAGACATCTTTTCTCAGAACCAAAGAAGGGTGCAACACCACTTGGGAAACAACATTAAATTACTCTTGATTGGAAATATTTGTCTTTTTTAATAAAAATTGATAGAACAAAATGATCAGCTCTCTCTCTTTTATAACACAGTTTAAAAATGAGCAGGTTAAATAGGCTTTTTGAGTGTTCCAGGTGCTTACTTGTAACAGTTCATTCCCAACATAACAGCTTTTGTCCTAGCATGACAGGAAGAATATGCTATAGTTCTACTATACCATCCCTATTATCACTTCAGTAACGACACATTAAGTTTGTGTTACTCCTGGGGGAACTGAGCATCAATTAAACATTCTGTGCACAATATTTTGAAGTTCTGCAAAATTCTGCCTATTTTATTTGTCAAAATAACAATATAATCCTGCTAGTTGCAATTAGTTTGGTAATTTTATTTCAAAATACCTGCTAGCAGTTATGTCTGTAACAATACAGAGAACAAAAAACATTCAGCAAATGTTTTTTTGACAGATTCCTGGCTAAGCATATTAATACAGAACTTTGAATAATAATTCATTTAAGCTATAATACAGAAACATATTTCCCATACTCCTCAGAAGCAGTGGAAAGGCTTGGGGGAGTCAGGGGTAGCGGAGCAGCTGAGGGAGAGAGGAGGAGTCTGAAAGTGAACCTGGAGGGTTGTTGGGTGTGGATAGGAGAAGCATGGAACTGGGTTTGGGGTTTTTTTGGGGGGGGGGAGGGGGGGACGAGGGTGTGATGTTGGGGAGCCTCCCCCATGCAGACTCTGGCTGACCCCTAGCCTCTCCCATTCAGTCAGGCACATCTGTCCCTGTCCCAGTGTTTCCCTGCACCCCAACTCCCCACTCAGCCAGGCATATCTGCACATGTTCCCATGTGGCCCTGTAGCCCCCACACTTATTGAGACCCTGCCTCAATGCTGTCACCTCTCTAGTTCTTGTGACACCCTGTCAGCAGCCCTGTGTGCCCAACTTTGTCCATGCCCCCCATATTCTGTGCCTTCTCACCTGGCCTCATAGTCAGGATGCTGTGAGGAAGGCAACTTCTGACACCTCCTTACTCCAGTTTGTGAGCTAGCTGCCCTCTCTTCTGGTGCCACAGCAACCCCTGGTGGATGAAAGATGTAATTGAAGCACATTTCTCACAAAATGTATATTCTGTCCTAGGGAGAGGAGGAGGGGGAGGATCTGTGGGGGACATAAATTTTGTATGTGCGCAATGGTGCAGAATTCTCCCAGGAGTATTGTCAAGTAGTCTTAACTTGTGGCTCTTCAGAGCATATTGAAGCAGAAATCTCTTCGCTTGCAAGACAGACTTAGTGTGTTCTAATCAAATTTAGACTATTTTCATTTGGTAACGGTAGAGCTTAAATATATAAAGCTTGCTGTTTATGTATCTCACCACAATAGTATGTTAAGGGTAAATCAGTTTAAAAACACAGTTTACGAACTCAGTTTTTCTGATACTGAGAATTTTTTCTGTGGTAAGCATGTCAAGGTGTAGTTCCTTCAGATTCTAATAAGGTGGCTGTAGTACTGTTATGGGATCCATTTGGAATCATGTCAAAAATCAAAGATACCTATCTATACACAAGTTTTCTTTAAAAACAAAAAAATACTTGTTTTTTAGATGCACCTTGCCATACAAACTGCAGAGGTGATTTAATTTCCTAGAAGCTGTATCTTTAAAACTGAGAATACAGCCTATATACACTACTGTACTTCTGTTGGTTTATATTTTTAATGTCATAATATTGCATGGGGCAAGAAATTACAGTGGAATCAGAAAATTATGAAGACTTACGTCTCCCTTATATGAAAATAAAAATTAATATCACTTTATCCTGGACAGGAAATCTACTTCTGTTGCTGAAAAGAACGGGTGAAATCCTATCTCTGTAGAAATCAATGGAAAAATTTCTATTTATTTCATCTGAGCCTGGATTTCACCCAATGTATCTTAGGCCAATCCTCTGTATCTGACAGAAATATTCTGTGACAGCACTTTTAATGTGGCTATAGCAAGTAATAAAAATAAGGGAAATTTTGGCTTCAGTGACTGGACATGATTTAACAGGTTAATTTTTTTTATATATTATATATATATATATATAGGATTAGGAAGTAAGAAGCATCCTATCCATTTTCTTGTACCACATGGAGCATTTGAAATAAAGAATCCACCTATGCTGAAGCACAGTGATATATTGTCTTGGTTTGAAAGCTGCAGAGAGGGTAAAATTGAAGGAATTGTATGGCATTGTAACAATGGACATTTAATCAAGGTAATTATTTTAGAATGTCATGAGTGAATCTGCACTCCCAAAAACTCTTATTAAAAAAAAAGAAAAAAAAAAGCTGAAACACTTCAAGGACAAAACAAGTAGTGTAAAAGGCACCATATGCACTGTTACTTCTAGTTGAGTGAGAATCAGTTTAGCTACTTTGTGAGATCATGTTTCAGATTAGCACTTGATAGCTTTGATCAGCTCCTCACAAGCCCAGTGTGATAATTTTCAACATAAACTGTGAGTTAGGCACTAGTCACCTATCTTTGCTCCCAGTACAAGCTTCAGTGGGAAGCCAACTGGAGTATCTTACCCAGTTTCTTTCCGGGGGCCGGAGGGCTCCAGCGCTCCACATACCACTTCTCACTTGTAGCTGGAACACATGGCTCTCTTGTCCAGCAGCTGTACCTTTTTGTAACTGCTGTGTTGTAGCTTTTCAAACTATGTTGGACTCCTTGCAGTACTTAACGGTATTTATTAACTGTTATAAAAACAAATTAACTTCAAAAACTGCTATAGTCATCTATGCTGATGGAGGTAAATCACCTGCCATTATCCTATACATTGCTTTCCATTGTGCTTTCAATAAACATTCCACTCCCCTTCAAGCTTTCTAAGGTGGATGCCAAGAAGAGCACACAAATGTCTTAGCATAATAGGTCCAAATATTAAGCAAGTAACAATGTATAAAACTCCTGCCTCTACCCTAAATAAATTATGCCAGTAGTCTGAACAATTAATTGAAAACAGACAAAATAACAGATGACCCCTGTATTGTCTTGTCCTGTGGAGTAGCACCCAACAATTAAGGCTTGCTTTTTTTTTCCCCCAAGGGCTAGTTTGTGCTTAAAAAAACCTATTATAATCTTTCTGTAACTGTTCTTTGAGATGTGTTGTGCATCTCGAGCACAGTTGCTGGAATTTTTTCCCCTAGTGCAAGGGTGGGGAACCTACAGCCCACGGGCCAGATCCAAGCCGTTGCTTAATTTCATTCGGCCTGTGGCAAGCTTTGGTGCTCTCCCCTCCTCCCCCCCATGGAGCTGAAGCCAGGAGTGTTGGCTCACCCCACTGCAGGGGGAAGCTCTGAGCCTCCACGCTTACCTGGGTGGGTGAGCTGAATGTTTTATATTTCTCTCTACCCCCCCCCCCCCCAATTTGTTTTTTTACTTGTGTGGGGCCTGCAGTTGATTTTTTTCTGTGGATCAGTGGCTTGGAGTGCTCACATACGTATATTGGTATGTACAAGCACTCAAAGAAGCACAGATCCTTGTAAAACAAGGGATCCCTTTATAATAATCAAAATGAGCTGGCATTGTTTCTGCAAGATTGGTCTTCAAACTGTGGTTTGTAGTGGACTACTTGGTGATCTAGTCTGCCACTTTTCACATTCACCTGCTAAATCACAGCTAAAAATAGGGTGACCAGATAAGAGGAAGAAAATATTGGGACACTGGGGGGAGGGTCCGCTGGTGGAGCAAAAAAAAAAAAAAAATTGGGACAAATTGCATCCTGACCAAACATTGGTATGCGGGACAAACGCCTAAATATTGGGACATCTGGTCACCCTAGCTAAAAAAATACAACACTGTCCTAGTTTTCATCACAGCAGTTGCGATTGTTGCTACCTACTTTTTTTGAGATCCCTATTCCCCTGCTTTTCTTCACTCTTAATGTCTGAATTCCTGCTGCTATCTGAAACAAGTTATACTTCAGCTGTAGGAAAGTTTAGTAGTTTGAAGTGGTATATGGCAAACTTCCAGAAGCAATTTGTCATATAAGTAAGTTTCACACACTGTATACAAGAGTTATGAGCTTTCTAAGTGATATGTCAAAACCATGACATCAGTGACCACAGCTGCTAGCTGTTGAGTTACGAGTGACGGATATTTGTAATAAGTGGTCAAATGTATGAGGATGTTTACACTGATCTTCTGTTTCTCTCTTCTTAGCTCCATCGACATCATCTTGGTATGTGCTGGCCAATTCCAGAGACATATCTGAATTCTCAACCAGTTGTCATTGCTGTTAATAGGACCAAATATGACTGTGACTTTGAACCAAAGTGTTTGTTTAATCATTTTTCAAAGCTGGATGGGCAGAGGTTCAGTAGACTAAAAGATATAAAGTTTGATGTTTAAAGAGAAAAAAGAATCTTGTCAGAGATCGCTGCCATATGTATTATTGTACCTTCTTCTCCTGCTTTGCCTACACTATAAGTGGATATTTTTGCAAATAATTGTGGCATAAGTAGCTCCATAGCTACAGTGCAAATGATTGGCATAAATATGATCCATAATATGAAGCAAAAGAGCAGTAAAGGCAAATCCAAAATGGATCGCCCTCTCTTAGATTTCAGCACATTTGTTGTTTTTGGTTTTGAAAGAGCCTTAAATTTTGAAACTGTTAGAGCTAAGAGGACAGTGTTTAATGTTAGCTGCTTCCAGGGGCTTGTGTAGTGAAGCAGAAAGTGATGGTTTTAAAACAAAAACAGAAATCAGCTAACTTTTAGAGTTTCTGAATTATTACAGCCTGCAGTTTATTCTGAAGTCAAACTGCCACTGACATGAGACTTAGGGCCCAATATTTTCCATTATATCTGTGAAGTAACACAGATTTAAATCAGTAAGTGAGACCATAATCAGGCCCTACATTTTTTAAAGTTTACAATTGTAACAATTTTTTATTTGGATTTAAACATTCCACAATATTTGTAATCCCCCTCATGCTGCAGTAGTGTGCTAAGGCTTGAAAACCAAATAGTGACATTGTTTACATTATCCGATCTCTTGGGACAAACTTTTTTTTTTGTTAATAAGCCAGCACAAATAGTGAGAAGTAAACTAGTTTTAATTATTTGAAAATGCTCTGTAGAAACAGACAAATAAAAGGAATGTGATAGTCCATAACTGTTTAGAAAATAACTATCGAGCAGCATGTAATGTTTCAAAAACTTTAACTTAGAAAAGTAGACAATTCAAATTGTGTATTCTCACAATTTGGTTCTATTTACATCTGTGCTCTGCATGTAGCATACACCCACCAAAACTAAAGCTATACAAATATTAACAGTTTTCAAATAAATTAAATTAGCTTTACATCTAAGCACTATATATATATTCATTGCCTTGAAGTATTAACTCTTTCTGTTGTGCAGTAGTGTCAGACAGCAGATCTGGCTTTGTAGTCAAGGGCTTCCTCACCCCAGGATTGCTGAAATCCTTTGATCTCTCCTGCTGTCACTTCTGAACTAAAGCATAAAATATTTAAAGCTAGTGGGGAGGAAATAAGACAAGTTTTCACATTGATTGCTAGATCTATAGCATCTGAAGCACTAATGACAAGGTTTTAGTAACTTTTTTGAAAAGTCTGCTTCTGTCGTTCTCTGGTGTCAAACTATTGTAACTTCAGTGGAGCTGGTCCTAATTCACAACAGTGAGAAATTAGAATCAAGCTTGCATACAAGTGGTATTACACATAACCGCCAAGTGACCCAATTTATGTGTTATTTAACATGGATTTAATCAATAGACACGTTGGCTGGAATATCCACATGAACACCAAACTGTTCAGAAAGCTGCTTTAATTTCTCCTCCAAGATAATATTTTTTTTTACTTCTTCATTGTAGTTGTATTTCAGATCCTCAATTTCTTCAAAAAAGGAAGGGTCAAAGTTACCCAGTTCTCTCTTCAGCTGTTTGATTTCTTCCTAATAAAAGAATTGAATAGTACAAACTTACTACAATTCAAAATTCTACATTCTGTTTTTGTGCCAATGTGTATATAAAAGGACTAAATGACAACATTAATTGTGTTACTGCCTTTTCCTTTATGGGACAGATTTTTAAAAACAAGCTTTGCCTTGTGCATTCTGAATGTAAAGGTGCAGGTTATCATTTAGGTACCTTAGTACCTAATTGCACCTGCAAGTCAGGTGGCTTTGATATATGAAAAAGGAAGCTGAGTTAAAAGTATGTCGAAACAGAAATGTTTACAGTGAGACTGGAGTGCTTTGTTAAATTAATCACACAGTCAGTACAGCATAATTATTACATAATGTGGTAAGAGAAAAGAGCTCTTCGGGGAAAACAGTGCTATGCTTCTAAATAACGTGGTGTTCTGACCCAAGCTTTAGGGCTTGAGTCTCAAGGTCCCAGTACATTCTATTCTAGATCTCCCCTTAATCGTTGAAAGAGATCAGAACTTCCCTTCCTCCCTTTTTATTTGATCCTCTCGATAGCCCCATCAAAGTTGTGAACCAAACATGCAGATGTCAGAAGCTTTTGGTTGCAGTTTGAGTCATTTTGTAAAAGTGGGAGGGGCCAAGGAGTGGCAGTTATTGGCCACTGAAACATGAGGGGGGGAAGGGACAAGACAACAAGCTGGCAGAGTGGTTCAGTATTTTTAACAATGCCATTTTCCATCATGCACTACATACATGAATCCATAGAGTAGGGATGTACTATGAACTTGTTTTTAGAGCATTTGTACTTTAAATGTCATAAGTCTGGCCATTATATGAGACCAGCTAATGGGTGGATGCAATCTTCTTTCTTAGCTGTCCATTAGTTCATAAGATAAGTGAACAGTATCACAGTGGTGGTATCCATACAATACTCACTGTAAGTTGCTTTTTCTCCAGATCTGAGGCTTGCAGCTGTGTCTGGAGATCTACTACATCTACCATTAACTTGTCAATTCTGCCTTTCTCTAAAAAATAATCATGTTATGAAAAGGACAAGTTAGATTACTAAATTCAAGATACTATTATATTTTATAAGCAATATATAATGGAGAACATTAAACCCCGTTACCCAATATTGCAATGTGGCAAAAAGTCATCCCCAACACTGTTCTGGTGGTTCCATATATTTCTATACAACAAGGTCTCAATGAAAAATATTAAGTGGCTAGTCTTTGTGGTGGAGTAAACATTTTGATTGACTGACTGCAGTGCTATCTTAATGAATCTGCAGTCAGAATCTGAAATGAATCTGAAACAATAGCTCTGAGGTCTTTTTTTAAATTAAGTCTTATTAACCTTGGTTCCTGGTGATAAGTTTAAAGACCAACATTGTTAATTTCACTGTGATAGCTGAATGTTTCTGCTGAAACTTTTTTGTTTTTTAAATCCATTGCAGCTGGCAATGCTAGACTTAAAAACAGAAGAAAGCTATTATGTCATTTACTCCAGTGCATTTTCCAATCAACAGTGCTCCTAACACTTCTCTTGAGAGACTATTTCAAGATATTAGATATTACCATTGAGTTTCTATACCTAATTGTCTTAAAATTTAATCCAGCTATTTCTAATTATACCTCAGGGCTTAAAGTGAATCACTAGGGAAGGGGCAGCAGCTATAAGCAAGGGAGCTGTGGTAAATGGTCTTTAGATCAAAGGTGCTTTTTAAAATTAATTTAAATAGCATAGTCCCACTATTACGCCCCCGTCCTGGCACTTGTTATGTGGTTACAAGCAGTATTTAGTAGCTGTAAACTTGCTAGTGGATAGGCTAAAACATCATTTCCGGTAGCAGTTGTATAATACATACACTGTTGTAATTTAATTTACTGTTATGGAATTACTCCCAACTCTCACTAGTGTAGTAAATGAGAGCAGATTCCAGCCCAAATTACTGAAAAGTCCTTATACTTTAGATATTGAAAATGGCTACCAGCTGCAGAGTCTTCGCTTGCATTGATGCCTGTTTGATGTCGGTAAGTTTCCACCTGATGAGCTAGTTCTGCTTTTTCCTTCTCCAGCCGATTATTGGTTAATCTGTAAAACAATTAATTTGAAATATTGTGAAGAGTAAAAATTGCTCTGGGTATTCCTCTCTAAGAACGTCTCATTCTCATTTCT
This sequence comes from Chelonoidis abingdonii, assembly GCF_003597395.2. NCBI lineage: Eukaryota > Metazoa > Chordata > Testudines > Testudinidae > Chelonoidis > Chelonoidis abingdonii. Next base: position 83,359,735 of record NC_133769.1, read on the forward strand.
TTACATAGTGGAGCGGGGGTTCATTTTTTAGGAGTGATTCTTTGTACTTTACCTGAGAAGCTGAAGCTCTCTGGCAAGGCCTTGCTCTGTGCTAGCACCTTCAGGAAAGTGTTTGAGAAGCTCAATCTTAGGTTTAAAAAAAAGTATAAGGAAAATGAGGACGTTTTACATTTGAAAATATCTGTAGTTACATTTACTAATTGAAAGCAACTCCAGAATACAATAGCTACAGTAATACAGTGAAAGGAAAAAATAGAAGCTTAGTAGCAGAGAGAATTGTAGTATTAATCTTAAAGAAAAGGTAAACTGAACTTTTAATTGGACAAACAAACAAATTGCAATATAAAATCTTTCAGAAGCATCTTTGTAGATGCTGGTAATTCCTATAAAACCTCTAAAGTTATCTACAAACCTGTTCTAGTAAATATGAATTAATGTTTCAGCTGCCTTGTAGGAAGGAATAGAAAATACAGAGTAGTCTAGATAAAGATCAAGGGCCAGATTTACTAAGGTATTTATACGTATAAAGATGTAGATAGACACCTCATGGGATTTACAAAAGTGTCAAAGTGAGTTAGGCCTAACCTCCTTAGGTGCTTTTTGAAAGTCCCACTAGGTGTCTGTCTGCATCTCTAGATGCCTAAAATACCTTTAAGTTGGCCCTAAGGACTTGATTATGTAAAAAAAAATAAATGAAGGTAAAATTTTAATCTCTATGAATTCCACTATTTTAAAGTATTAACTTTCACATTGTTTGAAGCTGATCATAACCTCTTAAGCAAAAAAAGCAGAGGACCTGATCATATAATCCTTATTTTTGTTAGAAATAATTACTTATGAGTAAAGGTTATAGGATCAGGCCCATAGTCAGTAGTTGAGGAATTAGTGTCCTTTATCCTCACACACTGTTCTCTCGCAGAGGTTTTGGGAGAAGGGAAGTGGTCAGGAGTCAGAAGGAGTTTTGAGCATTATCAAATATGGAAGAAAGCAAAGTAGAGGTGGCAGTGGGTATAGGCAGCAATCAGTTAAAACAAGGCATTCAAAGAATCAGACAAACAGCACAATTGACAAATCACCTAGATAAATGCAATCAAGTAACTAATTAGTTGAAAATATGGTAGTCAGTTGAAAACAAGGGAAGATAAATGGGAAAAAATTAGTTCAAATAAAATGCAGATAAGTCCAATAGGGGATTATACAGAGATGTCAAGAATTCTGGGACAAAGTGGATGCACTCCCTTCAGGCTTTGGTTCTGGATAGGCTAGATACACATGAATGGAACCTTCCTGTGGCAGCTGAGGGCTTGCACAATCTGGTCCTAGCAAGAGCTCTGGCTGTGTGGCATGGCTCGCAACTGGTGGCAGGTCAGAGGGAAATAATATAGTAGTCACTTCTGAGCCTATCTGAGTAAGCCCTAAGATTCTCTTGGCATGGGAAGCCTGCAAAGGAGGAGGAGTGCTAGATACACACTGATCCAAAGAGACAGACACATCAAAGAGTTTCTCCCTTTCTTGAGATCCTTCAGACAGGATAAATAATAATACTTTACTCTCATCAAGTGCAGTTCCTTTGTAGATCACTCATGAGAACAGCCATACTGGGTCAGACCAAAGGTCCATCTAGCCCAGTATGCTGTCTATCGACAGTGGCCAATGCCAGGTGCCCCAGAGGGAGTGGACCTAACAGGCAATGATCAAGTGATCTCTCTCCTGCCATCCATCTCCATCCTCTGGCAAACAGAGGCTAGGGACACCATTCCTTACCCATCCTGGCTAATAGCCATTAATGGACTTAACCTTCATGAATTTATCCAGTTCTCTTTTAAATTCTGTTATAGTCCTAGCCTTCACAACCTCCTCAGGTAAGGAGTTCCACAAATTGACTGTGCGCTGCATGAAGAAGAACTTACTTGTATTTGTTTTAAACCTGCTGCCTATTAAAGGTGCTTTACAAAGAAAGGCAAGTTGTATTAGCTGAATTTTACAGAGGGGCAAACTGAAGTTTGGAGATAGAAAGTGACTTGCTGAAAATCACACAGCAGGTAAGCGGTAGAGACAGAACTTGAACTCAGTTCTCTGGACTCAAGATATGTCTACACTTAACAGTGGCACGTAGAGTACAGACACTGCACATGCAACTAGCATGAGTATAAGTAGCAGTGTAGATGATGAGGCATGGATTAAGTGAGTAGAGTACCCTACATGCTTGAATTCCTACAGTATGTATCCTAAAACAGGCTCTCTGCTTGCCCAAACAGTGCCTTCCACATCTACACTGCTATTTTAACTAGTGCAGTCCAGTAACCTGCAGCTACCCCACTGCCAGAGTGTTTCCCTGCCACAGTGAAAGGCTCTGCCAGCTTTTCATTGCCACAGTGAAAGGCTCTAGTGTGGAGCTAATAGAGCCTTTCATTTTGGCATGTAGCTACACACAACAGTGACAAATGTGGATGTGGTCTACTTTTCACTGTGATGTTGTGACTTACTGTACTTCAAAATAGCACCCTGTAATCCCCATATTCACCATTTGTATATGGTTATATTTTGTACAAAGAATGCCTTGTAAAGTATCATATGAAAAGGCATGATTTGCTGAAACTTACTGTTCTGTTAAAATATGTATATCTTCATTCTACACGGTGTTACGAGATTTTGCTATATGGTTGTTACTGAAATATGAGTCTGGGAGACGCCCACAGCTAGCTCTCTAGTGGCAACAAAGGACATGACCTACACCCTGACGTGTTAAGTGACCATCACCAGCCATTGACCAGCAAGGGAATTGTAACAAGAGATGTACTATTCAATAAGAGGCAGCTGCTCGAGCTCCATACAATGGGGATTGCTTAATTCCCTGACTCAGCAAAGTATCAGGATGTCATCTGAGCCAGTATTTTTCCAGGCCCATGAACTGAGGGTATAAAATAAGGGACAGTGGCATCATAAGATCACCTCTCTCTCCTCCCCCACTATTCTGAAGGTAACAAGAATGTTGGGAAGAAAAAGACTTTGAACTGGGGAAACTGGTCCTAGGCTAAGCAGTATTAAGGACTGTGAACTGCTTACAGTGCCTAGTGGGGTGAGATAAACTGATTGATTCAACCCATGCTTAGTCTGATAAAAGTTTAGGATTTAGAATGTGTTTACTTTTTATTTCTTATGTAATCATCTCTGACCTTTATCCTAACACTTATAATCACTTAAAATCTATCTTTCTGTAGTGAATAAACTTATTTTAATGTTTAATCTTAACCAGTGAGTTCGTCCTAAATGCTTGGGGAAATCTGCTGAGATTACAAAGGCTGGTGCATGTCCACTATATCCTTTGATAAAGTGGTGAACCAATTAATGAGCTTGCATCGTTCAAGAGGGTCTTGAGCAGCATAACATTTCTGGGGTTGAAAGCTGAGTCTGGGGGGAATTTGCTGATGTTTCCCTGTGTACAGTTTGAGTGGCTTGGAGAGCAGTCATGCAACGTAGCTGAGTGTGTGTCTGCATGCTGTTAGCTGAGCGATAACAGCACCTGGATGAGTTTGCCGCTTGTCACTAGCATAGCATTGGAAGAGACAACCCTGGCTGAAGAGTTAAGGCCGTATGGGCTCCCACAGTTCCAGATTTTACCCTGGGGGTCTGTCACAGATATATAGCTACATGTGTAGTGCCTGTACTGTACATTTCTGTAAGTGTAGGCATAGCCTCCATCTTGTGTTCTATCCTTTAAATCACAGTGTATTCTTGATCGAAGTCAATGGGACATTTTGTCAGTGGCAGGGTACGAATGGAATGTTCAAAGGGAAGCATTTATACATGGGAATGGGGGTGAGTTATGTATACTGTAGGGCCTAGCTCACACTCTACTTTACTATCAGGTTAAAAAAAAAAAAAAAACAGAGCGTGGGGAATTTTGCCAATTTAACGCCAATGAACTAAGGCCCAAGAATGAGAATTCTGTGCAGATGGTATATTCAAGGATGAAATGGTTCAATAGGGAGAGAGTTTAGAGGTAGTATTTTAATAAAGCAAAACTTTTAAATCAGTATTTCCTAAATAAAGCCTTTATCTTTTTGTGCTAGATATGTTATGAATACAGTGGTTTGTATTTCAACTAGAAGACGTTTATTCCAGCTAGGGCATTTGAATGAACATGCTTCTCAAATGAACTGTAATAGTCAATGATCTCATACAGTTTTGCTTTTTGTAGTGGGTATTTTAATCTATTGTTGCTAAAGTGTTTATTCTTAGTCACATCCACACCTTCTGTTCTGCTGATATAGAGTTACGTCTGATGAAGGACAGTTGCAAACTTTATTTGAGAGACACAAATAAATTGCGAAGTGTCTTGCTCCAGATTGATAATAAAAAACGGCAAAGTTTACATACAGATCTCTGCTGACTTTGCCCCACCCCAGTGTTCAGATTACTGATACTTAATCAAAAACTAACAAAGAAGAATACAGCACTTAAACTTTAAAAATTACTCAAAATAAGTCACAGTTCTGTGCATTCTGACAAACCTTTAATTGCTCATATAATGCTGGAGAAATGGGATATACACATTAAAAACAAGACAAGACGGGCTAATGCTGGCAAATAGAGTCCTGGGGCTAATTACTCTGGGGCATTTAAAAGAACTCTATGTTAAGACTAGTGGGCCAAAAATTTGACCCAACTTTTCTTTTTAAACATAAGATTGTAAAGTTTTTATTAATTTATATTTTTCAATATATTAAATACACTTGTAAGCATCTCTACATGCTGCATATACAGAATATAACATTAAACAGTTACAAGTGAAATGATAAAATGTCAAACTGAAAGCTGTCCTCCTATACAGTGTGGGATTCCACCCTCTGAACCAACCCATGAAAGCTAAAGTCTGAATAAGGAGACAGTTCTTGCACTATGGTCAGAAAGTCAAAGTCAACAAACAGCTCTATTGAATGAGTTAGAAGAAAATTTTAAGGCATGTTAAAACATCCATACCTACAGCTCAGCACTTATGAACAATACTACAGTGATAAATGTTTAGACGTGTACAGTGGAGGAAAATCTACCTCTGATTATGTTTCCCATTTAATTATGTTAAAATGGAGTTAAAGTTGAGAGTTCATATCAGAAATTTAGAGTTAATCACATTATAGGGATTAGACTAATATTAAGCTTTATTAACCAAGAACATTCATAGTTAAGGTTAAATTTAAAAGAAATCCAAACATGCTGAAGTATGGAAACATATAGTTAGGGTACACAAATAATGAAAAACATTACAACAACAAACCTATAGATGTGTACAAGGACGGAAAAAATCTGCCTTTTATTATTATAGATAAGATAAATTTGTCACCATTAGGTTATGTTTTACTCACTTGTTCCTTTAAGTCCTGTGTGTTTTTTTCAATTTTGTGTTCACGCTCTGTTGCCTCTCGCAATAGCTGTTTAAGATCAGTAATGCTTTGATTTTTTTTGGCAACATCAGTTTCCAGTTCTTTCATCTTAGTTTCATACATCCTGAAAACAGGAAAGAAAATTAAGGCCATTCTGCAAATACTATGCCTAATTTAGAAAAAAAAATTTTCCCCATCCTGCAAACCCGACACACAGTCCAAAGGGCTATAGCAAAAACTAACCTTTTGAAAAACAAAGATGGTGACCCCAGTAGAACATGCGCACGTGTGCTGAAAACAGCCAAGCAGCACAGGCAGTAGGACAGGCTAGTCACACTGAGTATGTACATATGATCTTGAATGGTTACTTAGGGTGTACTCATCCCCCTGTCTGTGCCACTGCAATTACACTCTGTTGATAGCCCATTAGCTCGTGAAAGCTAGCATAAGAATGTCTCCCAGAGCTGGGAATCACACCCCAAGTTCCAAATGCAGACATACTCTTAATGTTCTAGAGTTCTAGTGCAGACACTCTTATTTAGATAGGCTGTCAATGTTTCAGAAAAACAACGACCCTGTTTGTAAATAACTTGTACAGAGCATAAGAAAGGGTGTTTGCTTTGATTTTCAGGGGAACAGTTGAGGAACATGATATATGGCAGTTTGTATGAAATTCATCAACATTAAATTACTTGCCACAATAACACTAAATCTAGTGTCAAATAACGCAGTTAGGAGAAAAGATCCACAAGGCAACATTTATTAAGTGAATGGACTGTAGAAGAATGGAAGTTACATGAATAGTGTTCTTGAGCAATTAATGTAATTTACCACAGTATGTGGAAAACAAACTTTCCTTCAATATTAGCTAAGAAAATGTTCTTTATTATGCATTTTTCTGGGAAAATATAGTTATTGTGGCTAATACAAAGGAAATTTGATGCCTTAAGATCAGAGTAACGCTTTCCTATCCACTACAGGTGGAAGAATGGACTGGCTCCAGGCCCAGCTGTTTACTAAAAATATATTATCTGGGAAAGGTAGGCAGAAGGGTCTGTATATATTAACTCCTAGTCTCTCCAATCCTTTGAAGGATGCCTGGGGTTCATCTACCATCATACTCCTGATGTGGAGAAGAGGCTCCTTCCTCCTCTCAGACTATTGTTTTGTTGAGTTTTTTTGTGGTAGTGTAATTTTGAAGCAGCATAACCCCTCTCTTTATACCTCTTCCCATTGACCACCACTACCAGAGTACTATTAACAAGGCAAAGTCTGAGAAATTCAGGTCACAGACCTTTCAAGAGTTCTGTGGGTGGCTTTTTGATCAGTTGTGGAGGAATTTGCCTTCATGGTAGGATGCTAAGGGGCTTGCTTATCGTGCTCAGCAAATACCACAAAATTATTCTTCAAAGTCAAGTTACAATATTTGGTAATAATACAGGGCAGAATCTGGAAGGTAGTCTCCTCAGCATAGCCATCCAGCATTTTGCAGCTGCAAGGGAGGATTCATTCTCAGAACAGGAAACAGTTTCTGGAGCAGCAGAGACCAACAGGGTGTATGGGCACATGACTGAGGAGGCTACATGTCTGCTGGATCTGGGTTAGAAGTTTGTATATTGAACATATGTAATATAGTAAATTTGTCAATGATTACTATGAGGTCAGTAAGAAATGCTTTAGAAAAGGAACTAAGAACTATGATCATGAAAGTTTCATTCATCTGAAAATACTTAAGAAAGAAAACAAGTCATTCTGCCTGTTTTATTCTCAGTTCCTACCTTGTCACAACAATTGATTTCCAGCTTTTGCTGTCAGCTCCTTCGAGTTGTGGACCTCTGCTTTCAGCAAAGTTTAACCTCTTAACAGTCTCCTCCAGTTCCACAGTCAACTTCTCATTCATTATCTCTATGTTATTCTTTGCTATTCGTAGCTTTTCTGCAGTGTCAGCCTCCTGTTGTCCAATGAGGCACACAATTATATACATTGTGGCAAAGTGCATTTATGCTTCTTTTATCTTATCCAAAATACAGAACCTCACGCAGCACTGAACTCCATAAAATTACACTCAGAAATTGGGTCAGTACTGATTCAGAAGGAAGAGGGCCACATACTAGATCATAAACATTATGATCTAGATAATGGATATTTCTTGGAGGTCTCCCATCCAAGACACTGGCCTTATTCAATTCTGCTTAGCCTTTGTGATCTAATAGGACTACAGCACAAATTGGTATGTATCAAGAATAGAATGAATACTATCTATTTTGTATTTAGGGAGCAGAACAAGTGTAAATTCAGTATTCAGTATGTATAATTCCAGCCAGATTACAAGAAAAGATGCTTAATATAACCAACCATTTGCTCAAATGGCTGGATGCTATCCTATAACCGTACTTTTTTCAGCTCTTTACGTAGCCTCTCATTTTCAGCAATGATTTTTTCCAGGCCTCTGGTTTTTGATTCATAACGCATACTCAGCTGGCCACCCAGATGAAGTTTCATTTTTTCCATTTCAGACTAAATATTAAACAAAAAACAAAACAAAAATATGTATTTACACAACTTACAACCTTTCGAGTTCTCATTCTGTATGTTACAGTTATCTAGCACATGCAGGTCCCAATTCAGCAAAGCACTTTAGCACATGCTTATGTCTATACCTCAAATGCATAAAAACATATTTTGACTATCAAAATTTCCTTTAGAGAGACATCTCTGTGTCACAATAAATTCTTCCCTGCATATTTATACCTGTCTCTGGAAATTTCCACCACATTTGTCTGACGAAGTGGGTATTCATCCACAAAAGCTTATGCTCCAATACTTCTGTTAGTCTATAAGGTGCCACAGGACTCTTTGTCACTTTTTGCATTACAATAAAATTCACATTCTGCTTTAGAATTTACTCATATGAGATTGAAAGAATACAAAACATCTGTTTTGTTTGGTGGGTCTAGTACTTTGTGGAGGAAGTGCATATGTAAAGCTTTGCTTCTGTGTAGTACAAAGTTCACATTTGTGGGTTTTGTTTTTTTTTCAACTGAAACAAATTTTTGTGCCAAATAATGTGAATAGGTTTGATTATATACACTACAGAAGTTATTTATGTTTTAGATGAAATACTATTATTCAGCAGTTTTCCTAATTAATTTACATATAAGTTGCTACACAAAATAATAATGAATGCTAAATCAGTACCTTTAGCCTCTCATTTTCAAGTTCAAGGCTAACTAGTTTTTCATTAGAGACAACTCCTGGGGCCTTTTTCAGATCTTCATTTTCTCTCTGCACTTTCTCTACAACCTTTTTCATCAAACCAATGGTTTTTTCTAATTCTGGAATGGTCTTTCCACTTCTACCAGACTGCACCGAAAAGACGGGGGGGGGGGGTAGGGTGACATTGAAAAAAGTCAAGACACGATTTTTTTCCCTTTTCTTTCACGGGGGGGGGGGGGGGGGGGGGAAGTTAAAAAAAAGAATAATGAAGTAAATGCTTGAAATTCTAAGTGAAATATCAAATATGTCTGAAGCCTTTTTTTAAAAAAATTGCTTTGTTGTAAACACACAAAATAAGGTAACCATAGTTTGGGATTATAGTTCTGAATCTGAAATTTGTTACCTGCAGGTGGAGGACACAAAGGAAGTCTATGCACAACAAATTGCAAGATTTTTTTGTGTTAACAAAAGAACTGACAACGTTTATTCATTTGGTATGTAAATACACTGTGCTATGAAAATTCCACATTTATACATACATATTAGCATAGTTCCACTGTGCTAATTCCTTTAGAATGCACCACTGGGCCAAGCAAGTACGAAGTACTGCATTTCAGTGGATTATCTCCTCCCCTTCCTACTTCATTAATACGGGGGGGGGGGGGGAGAGAAAAAGACTTTACACATAGTAAATTCCAACGTACACTCACTTCAGTAAATTAAGAGAATTTCACAGCTACTTTCCTCTTATCCAGTAAAGGAGGAGGCACACCTTGTTGCTTCTGAAGTAAAGTGAAGAAACAGTGGCATAGTGTGGGAGGTCAAAGGAATGTGGGGAATCCTGTTACGGCTCCCTGCAGCACTATGCTAACTCCTCTTTACTTCTTGGGAAGCCCAGGGAACAAAAATTGTGGAGGCAGCACGCTTCATTCCTTGTACAGTGAAAGAGCCACAAGTGCGGCTCTTACAGTGTTTGCATCTAAGTATCACACTTGTTGGTAACGGAGGAGTGCTGGTTTTGCTGCAGTATTTGTTTTCTAGTCTTCTGAGGAATGAATAAGAGTGTAGTTCACACCATTATACTTGCAGTGTACTTGTACTAGTGTACTGGTGAGAAGAGAATTGAAGACTACATCAAGCAATAAGATTGGAGCTTCAGTTTGCCTCAAGCCTTTTATATAATCCTCTTGTATATTAAAAAGTGAAATATTTCTCTAGCAACAGGTTCCACTGTCTAACATCCTACTCCCATTTGGTTAGCTCTATCAAAAGATTTTCAAATACATTACTAAATATCATTTTGCATACACTTATGGCTATATTCTCATATTGGTGAAGAGATATTTTTACAGGTAACTGTTGTTAATCCAGATGGCAGACTAAGGCCCTGAGCCTGCAAAGATTTAAGTATGTGAGAAACTTTACTAGCAGTAATAGACAATTGACTAGTATCTTGGATCTTTAATTAAAGTACCAAGATAATAAAATAAAGAGAGGTAACTAAGTGTAGAAACTAATATTTTCCATCTTCTTTTGCTTGATGATAAACATTTCAGTTGTAATTAAACCTTACTAGTAATCGTGTGTATTTCAATCATTTAATTATTCTGAAACACATAGTGGCATTACTCACCCCTCTAACACTGCCTAGCTTGCGCTCGACTTCTGCTTTCTCTCTTTTGAGAAGCTCACACATTTCTTTCAAGTCACCTACTTGGTCCTAAAGAATACAAATAATAATAATTTTATTTAGGTTTTACTCAATTAACAGGTGAATTTAAACTTTTTTTTTTAAAATTACAGATTTTCCAGCTTCAGTTTACTTTGAAAAACATGAAACAAAACCAAAAAATAATTTCCCCCTTGCCATATAATTCATCACTTGCTACCAACCACACAGTTTACAAAAGCCATCCCCTCTAAGTTTGCCCCCATATTTTATTCTTTAATAGAAACATTAAAAAATGTTGGTACGCTGCTGGTCTTACATATTAACTTCATTATAAAGATTTAAAAAAAAACAAACAAAAAAATTATTAGAGATTATGTGAGAGTTTTGTATGTTTTCTCATCATCTAGATTCTTAGGGTACAGCACAATCTAGCTTCAACTAATATGTTATAACATAGGAATAATATAAAAAAACAAAAACTACCTTTTCTGATTTTTTTCCAGATTTCCCAGGAAAACTCTGCCCTAGTCGGAGAGACATCAATCTGAAATTGGGTTGGGTTTTTTGGGCAACAGGGGGATATGGGAAAGGGCCCGTTTGAAAATAGGGACTGTAATGGGAAGCTGGCTTCAGCTACACTATGGAACTGCGACTACCCCACTCCATAATTTATACCATACAGGGACAAATTTATAAGGGACCTCTTACCCAGGCATACTTAATTATTATTATTTTTTAATCTGCAAACATTTATGTATGATAAACTGCAGGTACAGATTTAGGTCCCTACAGTGGGCAGGACTCTGTGCATATGCACAACTCCGTTGTCTTTACAGTGCCTCTCAGAGGGTGCAGGGTTCCACTCTTATGGTACTCATTGCAGGACGGGGGCTTTAGACCCCTAAGCTGTAAGTAGATGTACTTACTTGAAAGACTAGGCCTTACAGGTGGCTTGTGAAATCTGCCCCCAGTGTATTTGGTTTTCAATATACTTACATTAAATGTATATAGTATGTATGGAATACGTACTAGCACAACAGAGTTCACAGAAGATTTTTTAAAAATGTACATTTACATTCTCAATGAGCCTTTAAAATGTGTTGTATGCTAAAAAAAAATACCTTTAATCTTGGCAGATCTTTATTAGCCTGCTCTAGCTGGAATCTTAGTTCAACATTTTCAGACGATAACCTCAAATTTTCTTTCTGAAGCTCCTGTTGTCTTTGACACTGATCATCTGATCCTATTCCTGACATCTTAAGAAAGGGAAGGAGCAGAATAAAATATTATTAAATGTTGAGGTATTAATCCTTACATTAGTTACACTGGATAACGATCAATAATCTGGGCAATAAAGATACAATCTTGTTACATTCCATATTGAAATACTGAGACTAAAAGAAGTGTTTATACAGCAAGATACCTTCTTATAGAGTTCACCCATCAGTGGGTTTTTTTTTTACCACATTAAAGTGAATAAAGCAGATAGAGAAAGCTAAAGTAGACCTTCGACTCAACTTCTTCCTTTAATTCCTTTATGAACATTTTAAAAAATTGCTTAAATTAAGTGAAGTGAAGGTACAAAACAGTATGGACTTCTGTTTGGCAAAAATAAACGCTGTAGTTTGAAATCTCAAAATCCAGAAAAAAATTACAGTGTTCTAAACAGGAAGACTCTACTGAATAGCATCTATTTTAGAGTCACCTTCTCATACATTCACTCACATTGATAGCACTTCACACTATAATCACTCCCCCACTGAAGTCAGATCATTCAGACAAAAGTGTATCTCAACAGGAAAAGGATATCTGAATCTGGTCCCTAGTAATACTTAGCTCTTATACCTCACCTTTCATCTCTAGATCTTCATAAAGGAGGCAAGCATTATCATCTGTATTTTTACAAAGGGGAAACAGACACAGAGGTGAAGTGATTTGCCCAAAGTCAACCACAGCATCAATGGCAGAGCCAGGAATAGAAGCCAGGCCCTTTGAGTACCAGTCCACTGCTGTGACTATGCGACCGTACTGTAACTATTCATCTAGGTATTTTTGTACCAAATTAATTACCATCAAATCTGAGCACCGAGTAAGATGAATAAATTAGAATGCAAGAATTAATAAAAGATGTGTGTAATTATTTCTACTATACTTTTACAGAGACTCAGCTTTGAAATAGCTATAAATTGTCACTAGCCAAGAGGCTCCAACTGTTAGTATAATTTATGCAAAGTTAATCTCAGAAGAAAAAGAAAAATCCCAAGAACCTTTTCTCTTTTTCAACAAGATCAAACTGCTTGGATTAAAGAAAAAAAAAATCTGAACAAGGAAATAAAAAACTCCACATTGGGCCCAATTCTGCAAATATGTGCAAGGGACTTAGTCTCATAGGATTACACCAGGAGTAGAGATAAGGCCGTAAAAACTAAGAATGGTCTCCCTTGAAATAAATATAAAATAAAAATAGAAACCTGCAAAGATAAAATAAAGAAGCTCTGATAATTCCATAAATAATTAGAATTAATGAACTAAGTATCACCAATAAAAACATGGAGGAATAAAGTAACTGCCCCACTAGTAAAATATATTCTCTCTAATAAGTATAAATGATATTGTCACAGCACAGACTGCTAAAGAAGCACATAGCAGGAAGATAATAAAAAAACTAAATGCGTATCAGGAAACAAACTATCATACAATAAATATTTTAGTCTATATCATTTATACATATAAACAATGTAGCTAATAGGGAAGCGAAGGATTAAAGGACTGCTATAGTGCCAAACCTGGGGCATTTCACAAAGTCCTGGGGTTGGTTCAGTCCCCTCTGTATCGGTTTGGTGATTTCCATATGTATCTTCTTCAGTGTGTTTATCCACTCCATTATTCATTTTTATATTTTCTGGCTTATAATCATTAGGTTGATTAGAAGGCTCCCCTGAATCAGACTGACTGCTGCTCATTCTATCAGCACAAGATTCTGCTCTACTTCCTTCATTGTTATTAGTTGATTGCTTGCATACTTTTTGCTTCCCTTTTTTCTCTCCATCATGTTCTTTATTAAATTCACTCTCTGGGGGTCCTGTTACATTTTCTTGTTCATCACATATACCCTTTTCATCAGCTTCAGTTTTCAGACAGTGTCTCCTTTTGCCTTTTGATCCTACCCTAGAATTATTTGAATTCTCATGTTTTTCACAATCTTCAATTTCCTGTTCTGGAGTTAATTCAGTAATTGCATCTCCAGCAGCCTGATGGCATTCATCAGTAATGTTTGAACCCTCATCTATTCCACTGCCATTTGTAATACTAAGAGTGGGTTGGTGTTTTACTTTGCCCTTATTTGAAGCAATTTTTTTCCACGGATATTTCAAATGCTTGTGTTTACTGACATTGTCAGCAAAAGAGGAATTAGTCAATACAGCTGTGTCACATGCAGCACTCTGTTTGGAGCAGAAGAAAGGTGTAATGAAGCATGAAAAGAAAAGAAGTAGATAGTAAAAGAAATAAGACAGCATACCTATATATAATATCATGTCCACTTGTGGTAGATTTATTAAGAACCAGACAATATGACATTAGGAATACAGAGAACCCTGCGTGCAAGAGACTATGTAGCCAAAACCAAGCTCATTATCTCCCCAGTTTTTCATTGCTGTGGACAACACAGCATCCTCCCAGTCTCTCAATCTCACAAAGCTGGGTAATCGTTGACTACTTGTCTTCTCCCTACGCATTTAGGGTGTTAACAATAGTGCTGTTTCTATCTGCTGAACATTTAAAAGAGCTGGAGCTTCTTCTCTATTCTAAAGGCTAAAAATACTCTTGTTCTTGCCACAGTCAGTGTGTCACAGACATGCCCAAGCATGTGCTATTAGGTACATTACATCTGTGTTTGACCATTTTCTTGATATTACACAGAAGAGGGTCTTGTGTGGTCTCTGCTGAAAACAAAGAACTACCCGATTGTCATGTTTATTACAAGATGTTTGTATGGGAAACAATTTTAGAGTGATGTAACCTGTAGGATATTGTGTTCCAAATCTGTTGTGAGTGAAACCTATCACCTGAAGAGGGGGAGTCTGACAGCAGACTCAAGCAATATAAGAAAAATGAACATTCCTGGAGACAGCCTATGGTTACTGTCTGAACTAGATGCAGGATGGAGATTCACAAAGACAAACAAACCTCATGAGCGTTCTGAGAAGAGCAGGCCATCTTGGTTAAGAGACAATAGCCTACTGTAAAGAGCAGGAGAAATGGCCCTAGTGGTATCCTTTATAGAAGAAGACTGACAGTGGGAAGGAGAGGTCTTATGGACGGTGAATCCCAACTTTATGGGCTGGATAAGCACTGAAAGATGGATCATTGGATGAGAAATATCTTATTAGACAGGAATAGTCTAATTGTTAATAAGTATAGACCGTAATTGTGTTTTATGATTTTTCTTTTACCTGTAAGGAGGGTTACTCACCTTGTGCAGTAACTGGAATTCTTCAAGACATGTCTGTAGGGGTGCTCCTCGTCAGGTGCACACCCAACAGAGGGAGGGCTGCAGCCATTCCACTCTTTATGCCCTCACAAGGAAGTACAGGGCACATTTACAGCCCTGACAGACATTGCTATTAAAAAAAAAAAATCTGATCTTGTGCATAGGGTGCATGCATACCTACAGTGGGATTCACACTGATACACAATCAACGAAGAATCATTTATTTCCTACAGCCACACCCAGCTTTGTACCTTCTTCCATGCTGTGCCCTACACTGTCCTCCATCTTATTGTGCTGGTTCCCCATTCCATTCAAAAGCAAATCCCTCCTAAAAAGCACCAAACACTAGCCAATGCTAGGCAATAAATAATGAAAGTGGGGGGAGGTTAGGAGATACCTTCCTCTGGGTCTCCCAGTGTGTCTTGCCTTATATGTCTCTTAGACTGTAAGACCTTTGAGGAAGGGAGTACAGTAACTCCTCGCTTAACGCTGTATTTATGTTCCTGAAAAATGTGACTTTAAGCAAAACGATGTTAAGCGAATCCAATTTCCCAATAAGAATTAATGTAAATGGGGGGGGGGGCGGGGGGGGGTAGAGAGACACATTAGGTTCCAGGACATTTTTTTTCACTAGACAAAAGACTACACAACACACACACTACACACACAGTATAAGTTTTAAACAAACAATTTAATACTGTACCAGCATGATGGGTTGTGAAGCTTGGTTGAGGTGGTGAAGTTAAGAAGTGGATATTCCCATGGAAGCCTTACTCGCTAATCTAGCACTCGCGCTGAGCGCTCAAGGTTAAAATCATTGTTAACATAGCCTTCACATTCTGCAAGTAGCACAAACGGAGAGATGGGGGACACAGCATGGGCAGCAGAGAGACACACCCTGTGTGATGAGAGTGTGTGCATGCCCCTTTAAGTATGCTGACCCACTCTAAGTACATGCCTATTAAGTAGATCAGCAATTAGAACAGCACTTACTGCCAGAAAGTCTTCTGTCCTGAGTCGTCCTGTGTGTCCCCTGCTTATGGAGATGGGGTAAGCGGGGGCAGGAGCAGGGGGAGGAGGTCACCCTGACATAGCCCCCCTTCTCCCCTCTCACTGCGCACAGCAAGCCAGTGGCTTCAGGGAGCAGCATTCCAGGCAGAGGCAGAGCAGCACTGCAGTGGGGGAGGGAAGCTGAACTGCTGCATGAAGCTGTTGGGCAGCTGCCGGCACAGGGAACTGGGACGGAGTGATGGGGGGCTGCCGACCACCCGGTTCCAAGCCCCCACAGACAGCGAACAGGCTGCTCTTCCGCAAGCAGGGACAAAGCAAGCAAGCACCCAACAACATAAGAAGAACTGCGCACTAACGAGCATTCTTAATTGATAGCAATGAAAGAACCAATTACCTGGCAGAACCCAAACCACCAAAAAAGAAAATCAACCTTCTGCTGGTGGCATCTGACTCAGATAATGAAAATGAACATGTGTTGGTCTGCACTGCTTTGGACTGTTATCAAGCAGAACCAGTCATCAGCATGGACACATGATCCCTGGAACGGTGGTTGAAGCATGAAGGGATGTATGAATCTTTAGTGCATCTGCCATGTAAAAATATTGTGACACCAGCTACAACAGTGCCATGAGGACATCTGTTTTCACTTTCAGGTGACACTGTGAACAAGAAGCAGGCAGCATTATCTCCTGCAAATGTAAACAAACTTTTTTGTCTGAGCAATGACTGAACAAGAAGTAGGAATGAGTGGACTTGCAGGCGCTAAAATTTTACATTGTTTTATTTTTGAATGCATTTTTTTTTTACGTAGTTCTACATTTGTAAGTTCAACTTTCATGATAAAGACATTGCATTACAGTACTTGTATTAGGTGAATTGAAAAACACTTTTTTTTTTTTTACCATGCAAATACTTATAATCAAAATAAATATAAAGTGAGCATTGTACACATTGTATTCCATATTGTACTTGAAATCAATATATTTGAAAATGTAGAAAACATAAAAAAATAAAAAATGGTATTCTATATTGTTTAACAGTGCAATTAATCATGATTAATTTTTTTAAACGCTTGACAGCCCTAATTATTAATAGAGAACTTAAAAACAGTCTTTGAGCAAAACTAATTTAATTAATAAAATACCTTAAGCTCCTACAGAAAACAGGATACTAGAATATCTAGAAACATAAACGCAGCTTGCTGCTTAAAAATAAGTTGTCTCCTGTAGTCTCAACTTAAATGTAAATTATAAGCATCTATTTTGTTAATATAACAAAACTGTTACAAAAATATTGTAACCAAGAAACCAAGTTTCCTTTATTTTATTCCATCAGTTTAGAAATATGTCTAATTAAAATCAACTCACTTGGAATAAAGTTCCTTTAATGTATTGAACTGTTTTGTTAAAGTGTCCATTTCTTTCTCCTTTTCTTTTAGTTTGTTTCGCATCCCTTCCATTCTTGCTTGCCATTTTTTACCCTCTTCCCACCTAGCTATTTCTTCCCTAGAGCTCTGTAAAACATTCAAAAACAAAGTAACATTTCCTTTTGTTCTAGTTTAACACCACAGAACAAGAAACAAGTCAGCCTAGCACTATTTGATTAAAAGTTCCCGTTTCAAAATTTTAAACAAAAATAGATATTTAAATATAGCAATTATTACTAGGTGATTGGTGCATATACTGAGTGTTATGAAATCTGATGCACAGCCTGCTACATCTGAATGCTATCAGAGAATCATTCTGTAAAATTAAACATTCACTTTACAAAAAAGGACTGAAACATTTTTATGAAATCCAATGTTAGGGATGCTTTCACAAGATATTCTCCCACTTTGAAACAAGTTAATGGAAGATAGGAGAAAATATCATGATGCTATTCTGTGCTAATTATAATATCTACAGCAGACCCCTCTTTCCTCCTCCAACTCACCAAGAACTCAGATGCCCCTGCAGTATTGTAGTTGCTGGTCCAATGGTGATTTTAAATTCCCTTTCTATCACAGAAAAATGAATTTCTACTTAATAGTTCGAATTCAGTTTTTATGACAGAAAACAAGGTAAGACTTTATGACAAATGGCTATTGAAAAAGTTAAGCTAATGTTATTTTTACAGGTGGCAATGAAGTTTTTTTGTCCTAGAGTCCCTTGCCTCCCTTAGTTGATCCTCTCTCCTTTCTTTTCCACATTTAAACTTTTACTATTACCTACAAAAACGAATTGAGGTCTGATTCAGAGGAAAATGTGGGCGGGGTTTGGGGAGGTGGAGAGAAGATTATTTTTCCTAGCATTTAACAGGATTTAGTATTTTATCTGGGTCATGAGATTCCAGCTGTGCAACGTTGAGAATTGGTGGATAGCTGTCCTAGCACCACAAAAAAGATCAAAGTGATTACCTGGAGCATGTCTTTTGAAAATCAGTGAACTTGATTCAGTGAATCAAATTTCATAATGAGAAACAAAATCCTGAAACCTTAACTGTGGGAGTGTGAGTCCTTAATAAAAACATGGTTCTTTAGCAACTGAAGCAGTGCTCCCTTAAGATAAAGCCCTTATCTCCTGCAAAATTCAAAGTTATGACCAATCCTGCAGAAACATGTGCATGCGATGTGCATATGTCATTGCAGAATTGGGCACTACGACTGATTCGGAAAGTCATGTTGAATAATATCAAATAACACAAAATGTCTTGAAAAATTAGGTGTAATTTGCATTAGTTTGGATCAACCACTTCAATTACTTGTTGGAAATGTATTCTTTCACTGATTAATAATGCTCTCACTACAAACCTATATAAGTAATTTCAAGAACTAAAAACATTCTTTACCATGAGGCTGGCAAAAGAGAAATAACTGTAAGAACTCAAAGTAGTTTTATACTCAAGATTCAGTCTGCAGAACCAATACCTAACATGCATAAATATCAGCTCTGCATAGGCACACCCTTACTCCTGAAGAAACTCCCACTAAAGTCAATGGGCCACCACATGGATACAAGGAGCTATATACAGACAGCCTCACTGATTTCAATGGGATTCCATTTGAGAGTAGAGATCTACCTGCACGGACTTAGTTGCAGGACCAGGGTCTAAATGTATTCGTTATTTTTAATTCCATACATACATATGTAGAACATTTACAAATACATTAATGCTATGGAAACTAAAATAAAACAAATTATATATATACACACACACACAAATACAGACACACTCACCCCTCCATAGTACACGACAAAAATACATCTCAAACACTAGCAATTTATGTACAATGCTTCAAACTTCTCTAATGGGAATTGTAAGCTCTTGCTTAAAATCATCTTGAATGTATAAAATGCCACTGAATGCAGTTTGAGAACAAAACATGTATTTTGCTTCGGTCTTCTTTACTAGGTACCAAAACAAGACACTTAATCTGCTACCATAACAGCAGAAAAAAACACAACAGACTGAATAAATACATCCTTCGCCAGTCAGAATCGATCAGCTGCAGAGATATCCATTACGAAATGTATCTTTTTGAAGGGACACCATCCATCCATCCGTTTAAAAAAAAAAAATCACATTTTTGTCTCAAAATGTTTTTAAACTGCGACAAGAAACACCATAGGTTGCTACCACTGAAAGAAATTATGTTTTTGAGTTTTTTTACTTTATGAATTTGACAATACTTTATACGTAGTCAGTCACTGTTATCTTGTACATTTGAGTCAGTTTCCTAAATCTTTTGTACAGATTTTATATTCAGCAAGAAGGGAAGGGAAAATATTAGTAAAATATAAAATAACATCAGAAAAATTGGTAAGGGGAATTAGGAGCAGGTGGAATTTCTGAAGCCACTTCTGATTTGTTGTTTTTCTTAAAGTAGATTTCAAGTTGACGGTGTCCCTTTCAATACCACAAATTAAATGATGCCTTGTCACATACCTTGTCTTCTTTTACACTTTTCTTTTCTACCTCCTCACTCTTTTCAACTTCACTTTCAAGCTTTTTAATTTTTTTCTGAAGTTCATCGATGAATTTTTGTTCATCAGCTTTGCTCTGAAAAATTATGATTATCTTTATAGCTTAATGATCACCATTTAGATACTTTCCTACTTTTTCCCCACTGGGATAAATACAGAAACTAAATATTGACTGATTTATTCATTTCAACGGAAGTGCTTTGAACAAATATTACAATTTAGGTTATAATGTGTCTCTATAAAGATTACAACTACTATTTAAGTGTTAGATTGTTACTTTATATTCAGTCATGAGTAATGGACTCAAAAAGGATATTTACACTTTTGCTGTTTTAAACTTAGTAAGGGTTAGGTATTAAATTGCTGTAAATTACAATGACTCTTTCGAATCAGATGAGTTCACGCAACTTGGTTTAAAGGACATATACCTGAGAATTTAATAGTATGTGAAATCTCTATTTGCAGATTTAGAAATGAAAAAAGAATGAATACATAGACAGAAAAAACACCGTTACTTAGAAATATTTTTCTACAGAGCACAGACAATATACAGAGAGTTTTAAAACATTTTAAGACCACGTTCATTTGGCAAAAATAAACTAGTACCAGTACTTCCTGCTTAAATGTCTGAGAGGAATCCAACTGGATACTGCTGGGAACTGCATTACCAGTAGTATAGAATGATCTACTACATATAGATAGTATTGAGAAGAGGAGGATAGAAGAGAGTAAATAAAATGGCAGCTCCTAGAAAAACAGTATGTCCATGGAGGGAATATGTAATTGAAGTGGTGGATTGACCAGGGCACATACAAAAACGAAACAAAGGGACGTATTTAAAGCGGACTGCAATTTTGTTAATTTTTCATTATCTGTAACTGGAGGTTGACGCTAAACCCTCTCATAAAACCACAAAGCATTTACTTGTGTTATTATGGTATTAAATGATCTCATTGCCATATAACTAATATCTAGGGCTGGACCTTTTCAGCCTATACAGCTAGGTTTCAGCTCACCTTTGAATCTTCTTGACCTCCTACTGTGAGAAGAAAGAAGAGTCCCCTCAGTTTGCAATAATTTAAATCTCCTTCTCTTCTTACAAGCTGTGAGTTCTACAAGCCATCTCCTGGGTCTTTCATTCATCTTTACCTCAGGGAACTAGTCTCTTTCGGCATCTTACCCACATTTGACATCTGCAGCAAAGGATGCCAGAGAATGGCTTGGTGGCACCCCGATTACGCTGTCTGCTGCCTCCAGTCTCTAAATTCTCCTCAACACGTATTGGTCCCTCTGCTTGATAATCATACTCAGTCTTCCAAAAACAGTACATCCATTAGATAATATTTGACTGAATCCCTAGATTTTTACACTAATAAAAACTAAGCTCACCTGAATGCTGTTTGTTAGTCTTTTTATCCGCTTTTTCAGTTCTTTGTTTTCGTTTTCCATTTCTTCTTTTTCTCTTAGCCCTTTAGTAATGGCTTTTTGCTTTTTTTGAAGTTCTTGGTTTAAATCATCCATCTCATCTAACAAAGAGCGCTCTCTAGTTTTACTTACTTTAAGGGCATCTTTGAATTTTGTAAGTTGCTCATTTAATTCCTCTATATGAGTCTATAAAAATAAATTTTAAAAAAGTGTTAGTCAAGGTTGCCACCTAACTAAAACACATTGAGGTTAAGGAGGTATATTTCCTGCATTCCACAGACATTTCTCAAATCAGTTATTTCATATATTGTCAACTATATTTAAATAATCTGTAAAGTAAAATATGTTAAAATAATCACTTAGAAGATCATTTGTAAATTCCTATAAATCTGTTGATATGTTTATGTTGCAAAAAGTCAGTTTGAAAAACATTTTTAAGTTTAAATTTAAATAAGTAAAATAAACAACCAAAATAATCAACTTTTGGGGTGTTTTTTTCTTTAATGGCAAAACCAAATTTATTTTCTGTGTTAAAGAAAAAGCTGCCTTAGGTTGAACCTTTATATACCAAGTTTAAGCCTGGTGTAAGCGTTCTTATGTGTAAGTTCTAAAATTCTGAAGAAAAAAATGTAGACTAACTACCGGTACTGCACGTACTTACACATTTTGTTTGATTATTTGTTTTAATATTTAAAAACAAATGTACACAATGGGTCCAACCCAACTCCCAAAAAAGTCAATAGAAAGACTGTCATTGACTTCACTGGGAGTTGTATCAAACCTTATGACAGTACAACAATCATTATTATAATACTCAAAATGAAATTATAAAAATTGTGTTCTCTTTTCAAATAAGAATACAATATAGAATACAGTATAAAGGAGGTTAATTAGTGCTTACCGTGAGCTCCTTTGTTTGTTTGTCAACAATCTGCTGAACATTCATGTATGCCTCTTTTTGTGATGCTACAGAAATAATCTGCTGTTCAGCATTAGCAGTCATTTCTGCTCGGAGCTCCAGAAGTGCTTTACTCAAAGCCTGAAAATATCAACAAATTCGTTTGTAAGTAAGCAAGTTGCTGAAAACAAACATTAAAAAATTGCTAACGGGAATTAAATTGTACTACCTTTTATGTTAAATTACCCATATGTATTCCATACTAACAGCACAATTAATATAATATTTTGGCCTGTTTCCATATGATTTACAATGATAAGCCAGATTCACTGGTATGCTCTGACTGCTTTGCAATACTCTGGCAACACAAAATCAGAAAAAATGCAGCTTAGCTGGCCATTTAAACTAAGTTAAAGGCTGTTGTGCATCACCGGAGTAGCATAAAGCAGCTGAAGTATATCGGTGAATCTGGCTCCACAAATTACAGAAGAGTTAAATTCTGCATCTAATTTCATTAATTTTCTGGTCCTTTTTCTACAGCAGGCTATACAGCCCTAATGAATCTCCACAGAAGGGCATCTTTCAGGTATTCTTTGTCCATCTCTTAACCTCACTAGTGGCACTTCTGAAAAAAAGTTGTGGAAGTGTTTGCTATACATAATTTTCATAGTTACTTGGTTTTACATCAACTTCTTGTCTCCATGATAGACGCTAAATAATAAAATAATTTTAAATTACTTACTTTCTGTTGTTTCTCTTTTAAGGCTAACTGGTTCTTCAACCTTTCCACTAGGTTTTTCATTGTAGTTGTTGGCGCTCTGTTATTTGCTTCTTTTTGGGCCTCTAATTCAGTTTTTACTTGCAGCAATTCTCTCTCTATCTCCGATAACAGGTTTCTCAATTCATTTGCTTCATCTTTCAGTTTTTTCACTTCAGCTACATGCTTTTCTTCAAGCCTAAAAAAAATTACACATTTTTTATAATTTCAGATTAGAGAATTATTGTGGTCCCACTTCCTGAATTAATATCAAACAGTGATCAAATGCACAGCACCAGTGGGACTACTCACATGAGTAAAGCAAGAAAGACTAGATAACAATTTCCTTTTCTTAAACATATCATATGGGCTAAATTTTCATGACTTTCATCTCTTTTGCATAGCAAGCCCAATATGTTGTTAATAATATAAAAAAATATTTTTGACAGTTCAAAAAACTATGTTCAGAGCACCAAAATTTCAATTAAAAAGAAGTGTTCAATAATGCAACATTTATAATTGACCATTACATATTTTAAACAACAATTTTCCAGTGATAGCCTTGATGACAATCCACAAAACAAATATTTTAAAGTTATACTTGTGGCTTTATAAATTATTAGGTTAGTTTCTTCAATCAAACCTTACATTCAGCAGTCATATTAATAAATTGTTGCTAAAGCATGTACAAGAAAGCTAACAGGATATTGGGCTGCAAGGAGCATTGCCAGCCAGATCAAAGTAAGTGATTATTTCCCTCTATTTGACACCGGTGAGGCCCCATCGGGAATATTGTGTCCAGTTTTGGGACCCCCACTACAGAAAGGATCTGGACAAATTGGAGAGAGTCCAGCAAAGGGCAACAAAAAAATTAGGGGGCTGGGGCACACAACTTATGAAAAGAGGCTGAGGGAACTGGGGTTATTTAGTCTGCAGAAGAGTGAGGGGGGATTTGATAGCAGCTTTCAACTACCTGAAGGGGGTTTCCAAAGAGGATGGAGTTGGACTGTTCTCAGTGGTGGCAAATGACAGAACAAGGAGCAATGCTCTCAAGTTGCAGTGGGGGAGGATAGGTTGGATATTGGGGAAAACTATTTCACTAGGAGGCTGGTGAGGCATTGGAATGGGTTACCTAGGGAGGTGGTGGAATCTCCTTCCTTAGAGGTTTTTAAGGTCCAGCTTGACAAAGCCCTGGCTGGGATGATTTAGTTGGGGATGGTCCTGCTTTGAGCAGGGGGTTGCACTAGATCAGGAGTTCTCAGCATTTTTCTTTCTGAGGTCCACCTCAACATGCTACAAAAAGAACAGGGCCTGGTTGGGGAAGGGGAGAGAGCGCGGGGCTCTGGGTCAGGGTCGGGGGACCCTTGGGCATAGGCATAGTTTTACTTCTATTTTCGGCGGGCAAAGACTGGTGGGGCTCGAGCCAGATCCACACAGCAGGGTCCAGGGAGGGAGCACCACCTCCAGACTCATTCAGAAGGTCACCTAGCCTGTCTGGGCTGTGGGGGGATGCAATAAAAAAATAGAACTCAAAGGGAGGGGATTCAGTTCAAAAAGTTTGAAAACCACTTAGGTGCTCGGAGGGGGTAGCTAGGGGCTGTGTGAAGTGAGGATAATAGCTCAGGATGCAGACAGGAGGCAGCTAGGGGCTGTGAGAGGGCAGGGGAGTAGCTCAGGGTGCAGGCAGGGGGTAGTTCAGGATGCAGACGGGGCAGCTAGGAGCTGTGCGTGGGCAGGAGGGCTCCCAGTGCAGCTTCCAGCTTCAGCGGGGGGTGGGGGGCGCTGGGGCTCCCGACTTCAGCCCCCCGCTGCTCCTGGATTAGGGGGTGAGGGGGGAGGTTTGCCAGCTTCAGCCCCGCGTCGCTCCCAGCTGGGGAGAGGGGGACCGCCAGCTTCATCCCCACACCGCCTCTGGCTAGGGCCGGGGACTGCAGGTTTCAGCCCTGGCGCTCCGCAGACCCCTGAAAGGGCTCGCAGACCCCTGGTTGAGAAGCACTGGATTAGATGACTTCCTGAGGTCTCTTCCAACTCTAATCTTCTGTTATTCTAATTCAATAAATGGTCTTAATACTAAACACTAAATCTAAATACTTACTGAGCCTTGATGTTTTCAAACTCTTTGATTTTTAATAAAGTAAGTTGTTTTTGTTTCTCCAAATCACATGATGTTTTCTTTAATCTGCCTAGAAGTAAAGCGAGAGAGTTGTCCTGTTCTGCTACTGTTTGCTCCATCTCAGCCAAACGAATGAAATGTTTGTTGGTGGGAACTGATAAAGAAGGTTTTTTCATTAATTCCTATAAAAACAGAAAAATCATTCGTATTAAATATTCTACATCTTATACAGCAAAGTGCTGCAATTATTTCATTATGTTAAATTTGATCCCAAACATAACCAAGCAGCAACATTTACACTATATTCTATAACCAGTGATGTGACTCATAGCCACACTGAACATTGGTAAATGGTCTCTGTATCTGAAGAGTAGTTATATAACTGGTTAAATATAGGTGGTCAGTCTTTGAGAAACAGTGTCAAAAGCTAATCTTTAATTAGGATTAGGAGCTTATTTTATTTACTGTAGGACAGTGGTTCTCAAACTTTAGCAACCCAAGGGCCCCCATTTTGATTTAAATTTGTTCACAGACCCCCAAGCTCCCCACTCAGTCCCAGACCTCACCCCCACTCCACCCCTTCTCCCAAGGTCCCTCCCCACCTTTTCCCACCCCTGCTCCATCCCTGCCCATCCTCTTCCTTGCTTCTTTTTTCCCTTCCCACAAGCACACTCCATCCCCACTTCTCCCCCTCCCTTCCAGTGCCTCCTGCATACTGCTGAATAGTTGTTCCCCAGCGTGCAGGAGGCGCTGGGAGGGTGAGGGAGGAGTTGATCAGTGCAGCCCGTGGATGCTCTGAAGCATCCACGGACCCCAGTTTCAGAAACTACTGTAGAATATTAAAAAAGGAGAGAGAAAATGGAAGACATCAGCCTCCTCATGGGCTCTCTATAGACAAGGATATGTTGAATTATGCACTTATACACTGAAGTACCAAATGTGTTAATTGACCCTTATTTCCTCACTCATCTTTCTCAAATTCTTTCAATTTCATTTTCACACAATAATAATGTAATGACAGTCTTACTTATTTATCTTGCTGTTTATACTATCTTGAACTGAAAAACTGCTCCTCTGGTATGGAGGATTAACATAATTTTCAAAATTTACAAAAAACAAAACAACATACAAACAGATATACAACACTGAACAAAATAATCCCCCCATCCCAAACAAACCAACAAACCTACCAAGGCAGTTTGTTTGAATTTATTAAGTGAATTATCAGCTTGCAAATCTAGCTTCTGATGTAGAACCCGGAGGTCGTCTTCATGTTTCTTTGAGATTTCCTCTTGCTCCTATTAACACAAAATGAACATGTTTTTTTTATTTCATGTATAAAGGCATGGTACTCCAGAAATCCATGGAACTGGTGTACTTTCCATGCTAATTACTTGACTCTTTGAAATAGAATATG
Organism: Chelonoidis abingdonii; assembly: GCF_003597395.2. Lineage (NCBI taxonomy): Eukaryota > Metazoa > Chordata > Testudines > Testudinidae > Chelonoidis > Chelonoidis abingdonii. The sequence continues at coordinate 83,386,082 of NC_133769.1, forward strand.
AGCTGAGGAAATCCTATCACTGGCAAGCAAATATAAGCACTAAGAAGTTAAAGTAATTTAATTATCCTGGCAATTTTTTCTAGGAGAGGAAAGAAAAAAAAGTAAATGCCCAAAACTACATGAATCCAATGTTAAATTAAGCCTCTCAATATGTTCAGATTAAAGTCATAGTATCACATTTTTCTGGAAGTGTGCAAATACCCTGAAAGAGAGAATTTTCCCTTCTTTAATTCTCAAACTGCAGGACAAAGCTTGGAGTTTGTAACATTCTGTACTCACTGGTTTTGTGTACCTAGGCATCAATCATAGAACACTCCTTATTCAGTCAGGCAGACCAAGATGTATTTAATAAATTGATATGGTCATGCAGGAGTCACTGATTATGGGTCTGACTAAGGTACAAGACTCATGGAATCTCAAGAAAGGCGTTGAGCATGTTTGCTTCTCTGCCTTCCTTTTATACGGTTTTCAGTGCTATCGTACTTCCCAAAGAATCAGTATTCCTGCCTTTCCTGATTGTTCTCTCTACCATTCTCTTCACCGTTTCTGGTCTTTTCCATCCTCTATTTATGCACCTCGTTTCCTCATCAAACTGGCATCTTTAACAAACTTTAAATTTATTTTAAAGAATTTTTTTAAGTTCTTATACAGCTAATGAATAAAATGTTTTCATAACTGCAACCACAGGTCACAATCCTGTAATGAGACTTGTGCAAGAGTCTACCCATGTAAGATCGCTGCGTGCATGATCTGGGCCATAATGAACCACTACAGCACAGAATTCTGTTTGTTTTTTTTCAAGGAAAGTGCATGAAAAACAACCAAAATGTGGAATTATACTATTTGTTAATTTCATGCATCAATCACTGCAGATCTGCTTCCTAGTCCTACCATATTAAAGCAATTGCAAACGAGAACTTATCAGAAAATTTTTACATAAATAAATTTTTAAATACAAGAGGTTAAGAAAACCTGAACTTTGTGCAATGAGAAATTCATAATAAAGTCCCTGTTCTGCTCCTACTGAAGTCAATGGGAATTTTGCCAGGCCTCCACTGAAAGCAGGACTGGGCACAAAATTAACTCAAACTCTTAAAAAACAAACAAACAAGATAACACAAAAAGTGTGTATACCTCTCTAGCTTTTGCAAGAAGATGCTGATACTTCTTCAACACTTCCTCCTTTTGATTTAGTCTTGCTTGCATATTTGTAATGGTTTGGTGGGCCACTTTCAGGGCATGATGGTGTTCTGGATCATCTTCTTTTCTACCTAGCTCAGCTATTATCTTCTCTCTTTCTGCTGTTGCAGGTAATCGAAGCCTTAGTTCATTTATAACTCTGTCTCTTGATAAAACATTTTGTTCTGCTTTCCACAGTGCAGTTTCTTTCTCTTTCAGTTTCTACAACACAGGAAATTATTACTAATCTAATAGAAATATTACCTTTAAAAAAAGAATATGCCTAAATCGAATTACAAATCAAAAAATGGCTTTGTATTCAATTTTCCCTACTTGGGATTATTAGACACACTACACACCAATAAAATGATAATTTGTATTTCTCTGTGCGGAATTTTCATAGCACAATGTATTTACATACCAAATTTATTAATAAAGTGTTTTTAAAGGATTAATTTTATATTTAGTGTTTGATAAGAAATCTATGTAACGGAGTCTCACTTTGGTACTCTTTCTTGAAGGAATTAGTGGTGCCATTTGTTAAATTTAACATAACGTTAATTAAATCAATTAATGCTACAGAATGCTAATTAAACCTAATTAATACTAAGAAACCTAATTTTACACAATCTCAGCACCTTGAATATAAACTGTTTCCAATTCTCTTCCTGTTTGCGTTTTTTCATACCTAAAGAGCAACAGAAATTAGCTTTTCACAGTATTCAAACTATTCAGTGGTACTCTTTTCTTATAAATGCATGCCTCATATTACATGTGAACATATTTATTCTTGTTCTATACATATGCTTTTAATAGTTTAGGTGTAGATTCATCTAAATTACCTCTTCTAATAATTTGCAGGTTGCCTGAGTTTCTAGGATTGTTCGAATGTGCTCCCTAATTTTCCTCAAAGCTAGCTCAAGCTGCTGTGGAAGGGGCAAACTAGGATCTGGAGCCGAACCTGTCGCATCTTCAAACTGCACAGAAAAGACAGATATGAACATTATTTCTCTGACAACTCTAATCAGCACACTTATTAATGTATTTAAAATAAATCAGTATAGGTACCTTTCGAGCAGTACTAAGTATTTCATTTTGCTGACGGTCATATATGTCTAGCTGACGTTCTAACTCTACTTCTCTCTGATCCCAAGCCATCTGCCGCTCTTCATAAAACTATATAAAAAAAGTTTGATTAAAAAGATCTACATTGAAATCCTGACCCACTGATGTCAATGAGAACTTTACTATTCACTTCAACAGGGCAAGGATTTCATCCCTACTTTAGAGAATTTGAAAGCAATTCCAATGTGCCATTGACAGCAATTCATCTTTAACTATAACAGCATGGGATAACAGAGATTTAAGTATCATACATCTTGTACTTGTCAGTTATGAGTTTTTTAAATGTAACAAAAGAATTTTAAAAATTATTAAATAAAACAGAAAATATATTATTCTAACACCATGCAGAAGTTTATACCTTGCTCTGTTGTACAGTTTCTTCTTCCAGACTGCTGATGGTATGCTCATATTCAGAAATGATATTATTCAAATATTTCATCTCTTCTTTTTGTTTGACTAACTCTCGATTCAGTTTAAGTTCCTGGAGACGAAGTTCTTCCATTTTCATATGCCATTCAATTACCTGTAAATAATAATAGTTCGTACAGTTCATTATCATTATCATCTTAATCAGATGAAAAGAGCATTTAGGGAATTTGGATGTCTTTTCCAAAGTGAAACTAAGTTTGCAAAACAACCCACAAAAGTTGTATATAATGAACTATATACACTAATAGTAGCAATATCTATCACTTACATAAATCCCAAAATGCTCAAAAAACTTTACAGACTGATTGAAAACTAAATATCCCAAGGTCACTTTACCCACCATAGTAATACAAATGTCTTTAAATAGAGAATGCAATACTATACAATAGTTGGGACAGAAAATGAGAATGTCTTATCCAGTTGAAAGGTAACTATCTAGAAAAGGTAAAATATAATTACCCAAATAACAATTTGTGCCGAATGCTGGAGTTAACATCCCTACTCTTACCAAAAAAAAAAAGAAAAAAAAAAAGTGACATGAGATTTTTAATGGCCAAAAGTAGTTGGGACTTGTGCCAAAAGTGGGTAGCATGGTGCTTCCTATTTCATACTGTATTGAATCTCTAATACCACTTCCTACAGAATTTAAATTTGCTTTAGAGGCCTTCAATCAAAAGAAAACCAAGTGTGACCCTGCTTAGACTATGGGCTGGTCTACACTACCACGGCAAGTCGACTCAAGTTACGCTACTTAAGTTACATGAATAATGTAACTGAAGTCGAAGTAGCTTAGGTCAACTTACTGAGGTGTCTACACCACGCTGGGTTGACAGAAGACACTCTGCCACTGACTTCCCTTACTCTTCTCGGGGAGGTGGAGCACAGGAGTCAACCAGAGAGTGCTCTGAGATCGATTTAAGCAGGCCTCCCTCAGACCCGCTAAATCAACACAGCTGCATCGATTGCAACAGTGCTGATCTACCAGTAAGTGTAGACATGGTCTTATATACCAACTAGTAAAGCTGGCCATTATCCTTTCTTTAGAAAATAAAACAAACAGATATTACAATACTGCATATTCTGAAATCATGAAGGCACATATTAAAGCAAAAATTCAGTGTACGGAGTAGATTAAAGTTTTAATTAAACATATATAAAATTAATGATTACTAAAAGCTATAAGATGTCAAACCTTTTGGGCTCCTCTTGTATCTTTCAGTGTGCCTATTAACTCTTCTAAACCTTTTACTTTTAATTCCATCTCCATTGCTCTGTTCTCTATGTTTCGACGCTCTGCCTGAGCACGCTGGACTTCTTCCATGATTTTTAATTTGTCATTCTGCAGCTGAATCATGGTTTTAGAGAATTTTTCCTGTTGCGCCAAGGGCAGAGCACCACTAAACTGTCGCCGCAGAGATTGCACAGTCTGGCGCAGATGTTTGGCTCTATTTCTTCCTTCTAGTCGGGCATAGTATAATCCCTGCTCTTTCTCGTCAAGCTTTTGTTCTAGGCGTAGATTATAAATCTCCATCTTTTGCAGTTTCATTGTAAGTGCTTCTAACTTGCCCACAGCAGTGGTCTCACTAATCTGAAGAGCTACGATATGCTGGTGTAATTTTGCAATAAGAGCTTTTTCATCTGACTGTGCCTAAGCAACAAAATATGTAACAGACATTTTTTAAAATATAAAATCATTCATTGAAAATTAAACATATTTACATGAAGTGCAAGTAATTACCACATTACAATGCCTATCATACTCCCAATGAAGTTAATGGCAAAACTCTTCTGGGCATCAATAGAAGCAGCATCTGGCCTCACATCAGTTCATGTTTTGTTCAGTATTACTTCTATAGCCAAAATAATAATAAAAAAATCTGTCTTTTCAAAAACAGATTTTAAAAACAATATTTCTCCAAAATATGATGAAAGCACTTTCTTAACCTAATATAAACATATTCTATACCTAACCCTCCCTCCCAAAACAAATCAGTTAACTATAAAGTTTTAACACAGCAGGGCAGTACTGACCATACCTGATAGTCTAAAACTTGCATTCGAAGGGATTCCACTTCCTTCTCTCTGGATTGCTGCCGTGCGTCCAGAGCTGCAACTTGCATTTTGGCAATATCAGAAAGCTCCCTTAACCTAGTAGAGGGAAACAAGAATTTATCCCAATTTAAAATATTAAATAATCCTTCAAGCTAAAATGGTGACCAAGTTCCTTTACCAATAAAATATTAAGCTCTACTACACAAAAGGTCTTGAAGAGAGGTCCTTAAAGGCATCTCTCCCTCATATTAGGAGATTCAAAGTTAACATACTTTTCAGCATTTCCAGATCTTTTCCCCTCCCATATACAAGTATGGATGAGTAATTTGGATACTATCCCCATTATTAAAGCTCCTGCTAATCTCTTCTCATGCCTATTTTGGAAATAGGGCTGAGGTTTATGGATCTGATTCTTCAGTTTCACTACTTACGTCAATGGCAAAATTTATAATTGCTTTATACAGAACAGAAAAAAACAAAAACAAACAGTAGAGAGGAGTCCTGGAAGGGGTATACATTGTTTACACAGAGAGGCCACTGTCCACAGTCACAATTATATTTCTAGGCCACAAATGTTAGTATGTCAGTTCATAATTCATAACCTTGTGAAGTCTGAAAGATGAACTGTTAATGTCTTGTAGCATCTTTATAATCTCTGCAATTACATGGCATTGCAGATTTGCTTTTAATTTTTTGAAATTTTGATACACTAAAATCTTGATTAAGTGTATCTTCCACAACAAAAACAGTATTTTTATTTTACTGCAAAAACAAAAGCCTAACATTACTTAAGAAAAACATATTTAGAAACAATTCATTTTACAGAGTATATAATATTTATTTTCATGTCACTTCCTCTGCTATTTTCTACTGCAGACATTCTTATGAAAAAAAAAAAAAAGCTATTTGTTATGTCTAATGACCATTTTCAGAAGGGTATAAATGACAGAAGATTAATTCAAATATCTTGTTTTGGGGCAAATATGACAACACTTAGGTAATGATATTTTAAATACTTTGTATAAGCAGGATTCTTCCAAAATACTTTTTAAAAAAAATTCTCAATGAAGTATCAATCGATCTTCCAAAAATTAATATTTTTGTTTCCCTGCAGTATTTTCACCAGTTTTCTATATACACCTCTACCCCGATACAACATGACCCAATAGAACACAAACTCGGATATAACATGGTAAAGCAGTGCGCTGGGGGGCAAGGCTGCGCACTCTGGCAGATCAAAGCAAGTTCAATATAACGCGGTTTCACCTATAACACGGTAAGATTTTTTGGTTCCCGAGGACAGCGTTATATTGGGGTAGAGGTGTACTTGATAAGGATGCAACAAAGGGAATAAATTATTGTTTTGCTAATTTGTCTGAAATATTTTAATAAACACAAAAAGTTGTTGTATCTAATTAAGGCCCTTATGCAGGAAAGGATTTAAGCACCTGCTTACATTCATACCTATTCAGGTCATCACATAAGCATTTGGTTAAGTCCCATCAGAAACAGTGTTCTTCTAAATCAGATTCTTTATGTAATGCTTCATCTAAAATTGCACATGTAAAATATATAAAGACAGATGAAAATTGTTTTACTATTAATGTAGGAGCAACATATATCTGTATAATTCAAATTATGGAATACTTCCAAACATACTGTAATACTGAATTTGGTACTTCTGCACTTACTTTGATACCTCAATCTTCAGTTCCATTTCACTCTTCTCTAGCTCCATGATTTTTCGTCTGTCCGCATCATTTATTGCTTTACTCACACTGTTTGTCAATTCATCTCTTAATGCCTGTTCCACCTTTTGTGCCTCGAGGTTGATTTTAGTAAGCTGAAAAAAACCACAGTATATTTGCTAAATGTATTTGGCAAAGGCATACAATATATTTTAGTCAGCACAAAATGTTGTGAAGTTGTATTTAATGAAACTGTTTCCTCTCAGTTTCTTCCTTTGATTTTCTTCTGTTCTCCTCTGAAACATCCAACTTCTTGCTTACAACATCACACGCACATCAGAGTAGCTATGTAGGCATCCATACAACAAAGCATTCTAAAAGAAAACCAATGTTTTCAGTTCCTTGAAACAGTGAAAGCAAAAAAACTAACTATAAAATGGGGTAGAAAAAAGGAACAATCCTTGGACTATAAACTCTTCAAGACAGGGATTCTCTTTGTTATATGTTTGCACAATGCCTAGAAGAAGGGTGCTGGTACTACAATACTACTAATAATAAGACTCACTGAATAGTGTATTTATATTACCATTACTAGCCAGCATTTTCACAATAATGTGACTAGTCATTTTTGTTGCTCAATTCGAGACACGGAATCATAGAAGATAAGAGTTGGAAGAGACCTCAGGAGATCATCTAGTCCAACCACCTGCTCAAAGCAGGACCAACCCCAACTAAATCATCCCAGCCAGAGCTTCACCACCCTCCTAGTGAAAAAAGGTCCTAATATCCAACGTAAACCTCCCCCACTGCAACTTGTGACCATGGGTCCTTGTTCTGTCATCTGCCACCACTGAGAACAGCCTAGTTCCATCCTCTTTGGAACTCCGCTTCTCAAAAGTGCCAGAATTTAGGAGAGTTAGAGCTCAACAATTGCTGAAAATCAGGCCCCGTGAAGAAATCTAAAACTGGGCACCAAAAATTGAAGCGCCCAAGGTCTCACTTTTTAAAATCAAATAACTTTGGGCCAAGACAGATTTCTGCAGGGCCCAAAGTGGCATAGCAGAAAGCCCTGCAGATAACATTCCAAGCATAAGACAAAACATAGAAAAGGACACAGAAGGTTTGTGAGAAAGTCAAGATAGCATTATTTTGTGGGGAAGAAAGGTTGGAGGAGAATGCAAAAGCCAACAAGGTCTGAAACATATGCAAGACCATGACAGTCACTGATGATCATGGAAAAAATAGCAGAAAACAGTTATATCTGTTAGACATTGGGAACAGAAAGATCAAGATCTGTGATTTTTGCAAAAATCTGGTTGCCAAGGAACTAACAAGGTTTTGCAATACGCCCACTGTGTGAGTCATATTATATCAGCATTAATTTTATAGTGAATAACTAAGTTCTGAAATAAATTACTGACAAATTAATATATTACATATTAAATATATCTCTTCAAGCAAAAACCTATTTACAAGCAACTACATTTTGATAAGTAAACCTATCAAAAAAGGCACCAATAGTAGGTATAATAGAGTAACACACCAAAAAGCTCAAAGTGCATTTCTAGGATGTAATTGATGAATTATTTAATTACATTTCTTGATACCTCAGCAAACTTCGTTTCCAGTTCAAAGTTACGTTCTTCCACTTGCTTTAAAGTGTTCCTTAAGTGTTCATACATTCGATGCGAGTGTTCAGCTCTCTGTCTTTCATTTAGTTCCTTCATTTCCAGCACAGTGATTTTCTTAGAAATAGAAACAATCTCACTGTTGGTGATTGCTTTTGTGGCCTTGTCCATGGCATTGTCACCCCCTACGTTCAATAATATTTTAATTAGGCTTAACAAGGTTTTTAAATTAGAAAAACAAAAATACAACTTCTCAAAGTAGACAAGTACTTTTGATTTACCTCTGTAAGGAAACCAGACACCTAAGCAGTTTCTGGAATTGGAAGAGCTAGGCATTTAACTAGTCTTCCGTCATCACACATCAGAAATCTAAAAAAATCTTATCCATTTTTAAGAAAACATTAGCTCTGTAAGAAGATTCCAGGATTATCACGCTGTCCGTGTGTCACTCTGAAGTCTAGAATATTGGCTGAGGTAGTGTAAAATGATGGAAAGAGCTACAAGTATGGTTGAGAGCTCTTTTTGTTTAGACTAGAACATAAGAATCTGAAAATAGCCATACTGGGCCAGACTAGGCCAGTATCCTGTCTTCCAACAGTGGCCAGGTGCCTCAGAGGGAATTAATAGAACAGGGTAATTATCAAGAGATCCATCCAGTCCCAACTTCTGACAGTCAGAGGCTAGGGACAACCAGCGCACAGGATTACATCCTTAACCATCTTGGCTAATAGCCATTGATGGACCAATCCTTCAGGAACTTCTCTAATTCTTTTTTGAACCCAATTATATTTTTGGCCTTCACAACATCCCCTGGCAACCAGTTCTATACGTTGACTGGGTGTTGTGTGAAGAAATACTTCCCTTTATTTATTTTAAAGCTGCTGTCTATTAATTTTGTTGGGTAACCCCTGGTTCTTATATTATGTGAAGGTGTAAATGACACTTCCTTATTTACTTTCTCCACATCATTCATGATTTTATAGACCTCTATCATATTCCCTGTTAGTCGTCTCTTTCCCAAGATGACCAGTCCCAGTCTTTTTAATCTCTCCTCATATGGAAGCTGTTCCATACTCTCAGTCATTTTGTTGCCTCTCTCTGTACCTTTTCCAATTCTAATATATCTTTTTTTGAAATAGGGCAAACAGAACTGCACGCAGTATTCAAGGTGGTGGCATACCAGGGGTTCAATCATCACAGGGATTTGCTGTCTGTTACTGTCTAATTTTTAAGTTCTCAGCCATTTTCAGCATTTGTACATGTTATGAATTACATCCTTATGACAGCATGGGATTTCACTTAGTAATTAATATAACAGGCACAACAGCAATCATCATCATTAGGACTGCATAACCATTTTCAACTTAACCTCTCATTTTTAGTCACTCAACTAGCAAATAACTGGCAGAAAATGAATAAAACACAAAGTGAACAAACAAGTGTAGAAGAGACGACTACATAAGAGAGAAATCGGGGAAGTAAGTTGGACCCACACAATGCTGCAGTTATTGAAAACATGGAAGTAGTATATTAAAGTTTCAAAATCCAGGCAGAGGAAACTACTGTCCTGGAAACCACTTGTCTGGTTACTTGACTGATGATCCAGTCAGGACCCAGGGCCTCTGAATCAGATTCAACTGAGGTCACCTAAAGAAGCCCAATCTTTAATCCCAACCTTTAGCCCACTTGAAGGGAGGGTGACTGAAAGCTGTTGGCACCTCTGGGGGGCAGCAATTCTCCTGTGAGACAACCAGGTGGTTCAGCAGCTGCTGGGTCAAAATGTAGTGTACTGTCAAAGGGGAAGAAAAGCCAGAACTGGCCACCTCACCAAGTCCACCTGCCATCAAGACAGTGAAAAAGCATTTTTAAAAATGTTTTCTGGATTTCAAACTTTAACAAAATAATAGTATAGCTAACCTCACTAAATAATAAAAGTCTATTCTATTTGAAAAATACCAACCAAGAGGTTCTCTAAAAGACTAAAATAATCCTAAATTTGAGTAAGGTTTTTGCATTAAAATTTTCTTAACCTCTGAATGAAGAGGAAATGAGGGAAATACATTACAATTTAATCTAAAGTTTCCTAATGGTATTTTGTTTTCAATCTTTATTAAAAATTAGTTTTTCAAAGGAAATACAATATGTTCTTTACTGATATGAAATAGCTTTTATACTTGCCCAACTTAGTTGTTTGGTCCCAAGCTTGCTCTACAGTGTGAAGTTTTTCTTTTGTGATCTCAAGTTCTTTATTTAATGAATTTATCTGTTCCTTCAAGGATGCATTCTCACTCTGTACAGCAGAGACAACATAATAGAGCAATATAACAATAATGTGGTTGATGGTTAAAATATTATGGTTTGGAATAACTTATTAACCCATAATAGAACAGCCTATGGTATCCAGTTTTTATACAATAATCAAAATGTTTGTCTTTGGCCTGTGTATGTTGTATGCTTCTATTTACCATGCATTTTTATCAACAAAAAGTTAAACTCAAAGATTAACCTTTTTTGTTATAGAAGATTAGATACATGATGCCCAAGACTTAAAAAACAAAACCCTTTATTGGTATTTTAAAATGTTCCCTCTCCCCCAGACCAAATGATGGCTGAAACTAATGCTTTAAACAACTAACAGGATCTTTACATTGCTTTAAATGTTCATGATTAATTCCAAAAGAAACAAAAAGGAGGAAAGGATTGCCAACTGTTTTGTTTTAAAATACTCTTATTTTAATTGGCTTAGTTTGCAAACACATTTCACGCAATTTGTTCATGCTGAGAAGTGCTTCTTAGTTTCGGACCTTTCAGATTACTGGGATAAGCAAAATAAATAAACTTTTCTCTCAATAAAAAAAAAAAAATCCAACCCATCTTAGGGAAACACTCATTCTGCAGTTACCAATTATACATCCAACAGCCTGAAAACAATGTCTGGAGTAACTGGCTACCTAGCACCTGTGGGCTAAATTGTCATTACCCTCAGAAAAATCTGTGGACAGGGTTATTACAAAGTTTTACCTTATGAGGTTCTCCTCGAACTAGCCCCTTTGGTGGGATTAAATGGAAGGAGAGGGCATGGATTTTTGAAGAGAAAAGAGAACCCTCACTTCAGTATGGAGAAAAAAGTTTTCGGGAATAGTTGCAGTTTCATTGGTCCCTATATCACACTGTGACCATATCTTCTAAATTAAAATGTAGGCCATTTTTGTTGTGACATTTTTACAGAGTTATCTTTTTGAAATGGTTATTTCACAAAAATACATTTGAAAAATATATATGCTGGTATCACTACTGCCAGCTTCTGACTCAGGCATGTGTTATTCTTGTTCCATGGAGCAGGAGATTATTTCAAACAACTCAGTATTTGAATTTATCATGAAACACTGGATAAGAGTCATTAACATTCCTTTGGGAGAAAACATAGCTTTGGTTACCTGGTAAAATGAAAAACACAGGACATTTCAGGTGTTATTCAAAAAAATTTTGTGGGACACTAGGAGCTTCATATGAAAAACAGGGACTATATCAGTTAAAGTCATCTCTTTACCAACAACACTGACAGTGGCTGGGTTCCCTTTGATTGCTCAATAACAATTACAGAAAGGAAAGCTTTACAATTTGGTGCTTTCCTGCCTTGACTTTGCTCTGAGTCCCTGAACTAACTTACTCACTCTCTAAAAGAACAGGAGTACTTGTGGCACCTTAGAGATTAACAAATTTATTTCAGCATAAACTTTCGTGGGCTATAGCTCACTTCTTCAGATGCTGTAGCCCACGAAAGCTTATGCTGAAATAAATTTGTTAGTCTCTAAGGTGCCACAAGTACTCCTGTTCTTTTTGCAGATACAAACTAACATGGCTACTACTCTGAAATTACTCACTCACTGTCTTTCTCAGGTCTTTCTACAATTGCTTATCACTTTGGTGCTTAAGTGAAATATGACAGCTCTTTTCCTTCACTCCCTCCAGCTCATACTTTTCCCATAGCCACATGATTGCTTATTGCTGGTTCAGTTGTGTTTGTCACTTCGGATTTATCATTTTTGGTAATCTCAAACATATCTTATAAAAATTATAACTAAATTCCTTCTGATTTTTAAAGGTTTAATGTTGAGAATCACTTCTTACAGTTTATGAAATTTAAACTGTACTTAAAATTAAAATTGTTAGCTGAAATCAGCACTTCTGAGCTTGAACAGTGACACAGGCTGAAACGGAGCGGGAGGCTCAATGTCAAATATTGTAAACCAGTTTTCTTCTTTTATATCAATCTGAATATTCAGAAAAGCTGTATTACATATTTCCATGTATATGACTCTCTTACTGTGAGAAGCTCCAGCAATGGGACTTCCACAGGAGTGAGGTAATGGAAGAGGGTATGGTGTTACAGCAGCTACAGTGCTCTCCTCTTGTTAGGGTTGGTCTACACTGGCAACTTACATAAGAATAGCTATATCACTCAGGGGTCTGAAAAATCCACACCTCTGCGTGACATAGCTATGCTGACCTATGTCCCAATATAGACAGTGTTAGGTTGAATGAAGAATTCTGGGGAGGTGGATTTACTACAGCAACAGGAAAACCCCTCCCATTGCGATAGTGAGTGTCTACACTGAAGCTCTACAGAGGTACAGTTGCAGACATACCCTTAGCGGATGCAAAGGGGACAATCTGGCCCTATATATTTATATCTTTCTTCAGCATAACAAAATGTGGTTATTTCCATAACGGTCAAGAGTATCAAGTAACATTACCTCCATGTGCTCCAAGTTAGTTGTTCTCTGGACAAGCAAGTTATCTTTTTGCAGCATATCCCTGTATTTAGCAGTTAACTCATTATACTGCTTATTAGCCAGTTCTAGCTCAGACAGAGGCACACTGTCATCCAAACTTTTTTGCAGAGCTGCAATCTTAAAGCTTGCCATTTCCTATAAAAATAATTATATTATATTGGTTTACTGTATACTAGAAGCTTTTAAATTGCTACCATTCTCCTAAATCATATGCTTGCTTCTTTTCCAAATACATCCGATACTACTAATATAAAAATAGTTTTGTAAGGACAATTATTTCACTATTACTTTTAGGTTTGCCCCCACCTTTCTTTCCTATTTAAGAGATAAATTTCAAAATAGTTCAGTAACTATTTACTGTAACAAAAGAGAACAGAAAAACTGTCTCAGAGAACAGAGCATTTTGAGACAAATTAAATATGAGACTATAACAATATCAGTTATGCCACTGCAAATCTAGCAGTTTGCCTAGGATGCTGAACACTATGCCTAAAAGAATGGGGCTATGTTGTATTTGGCCCTTTTTCAAATCCCAGCCTTGATTCTTAATTTTATGTATCACCTGTGGGTGTAACATATCAATACCCAGTGCTGTGTTTACTTTTCTCATAGCCACATGATTGCTTATTGCTGGTTCAGTTGCATTTGTCATCTCCAGTTTATCATTTTTGATACTCACAAACATATCTTTAAAAATTTAATACTAAGACTCACTTTTTACAGTTTATGAAGTTTAAACTGTACTTCAAATTAAAATAGTTAGCTGAAATCAGCACTTCTGAACCTGAACAATGACACAGGCTGAAACAGAGCGGGAGATTCAATGTCAGATATTGTAAACCTGTTTTCTTCTTTGATACCAATTTCAATACTGAGAAAAGCTGTAATATATATTCTCATGTATACATATTAACATGCTATTTACATGTTAAAATATTCAACATCTAAATAGCAAAGTTTTTCTGACTGGTCAACCAGTATTATGGCAAGGTGTAATCTGTTTAATAATCTCTGATATTGTGCTTCTATTCTTCCAAAATCACAATCATATCTTTTTTCCAATCAAACTAGCAGCAGGAGACTCCAAAATGCCAATTTTAACTTAACTAAGTAAATGGATTCACAAATGTTTCCAATTCAGTGTTCACCTTTCAGAATGTCGTACAATTCAAAATGAATGAAGTTTTAAGACAAAAGGCATACCACACAAGCCATACCTTGAATCGCTGCAAGTGTCCAATCTTTTCTCCAACTGCAGTCTCCATTGATGTTAGTTCAGCCTTTTGTTTCTCATTTTCTTTTCTAAGATGCCGTTCCATTTCAAGTAAAGTTGTATATTGTCTTGTCAGTGACCGTTCGTTCACTCGCAAGACGGTCATTTTTCTACTGTTTTCTGCAAGTAGTTTTTTGGTTTCATCCGTACCCAGCTGAAGTGCATCCAGTAAATTCTATAAAATCAATAAAATATTATTACTGTTGTGCTGAAAACTTCTATAACTTATGGAAATACATGCCAGTAAAATTAATCAGAGCTTGGTTCTGCTCAAACTCTCTTTGTTGAAATATTTTTTGCTACTTAATTCTACTAGCAAAAAACATTCTACAATATTTGGATAATTAATTGACAGGAATTTTGTATAAGGCAGGGATTTTCTAAGGTTAGAACGACATGGATATTTCTCAACTCATGTCTCGTCATCAAAGGCTGGGTAGGAGAATTATTTTTTCTCTACCTCCTCACTTACAAAACCTGTCAAAGGGTCTATGATGTTGGCTTTTACTTTCTGAATCAAAACATTTTTCTCTGTTTGATTGTTTTCTAAATCAAAGAAATTTCCCAGTGACACTTGCTTCTGCAGAAACTCTTTTACAAGGAATTTTCCAGTTTGAGAGGTCAATAATAGTAGCGTTGCATGGGGACTGGAATTTCCCACTCATGGAAAATTTCACATTTCTCAAAAAATAAAGGAATCAGTGCTCCGGAAGCCCTGAGAATCCCGGCTCCATGGCAACACACATGGTGGGCTGCTGAGGAGACAGAAGCTTGGGATCTGGAGGAGCTTTGGAAGTGGGGCTGTCATGGTTCCCAGTCTTCTGACTCCCTGTCAGCTGGAAGTCTGGAAGCTCTGGGAACCCCAACTCTACCACCCTCGAGGCAGGCTGCCAAACAAGCTGACAAAATGCAAGGCAAGTTTCCTTGAGTAAACTGCCTTGTTCCACAGGAATGTGTTGATTTTGATGCATTGTCATTGTCCTGACCATGCTGGAAGAAAGATGAGAGGCAATGGATATGGTTTAATTAAGTCGCAATGTTATTCACTTAACATGTCTGGGAATACTTGGCAATAAATTGTACAGCGAAGGTTACCATTATTTCCTTAATTGTTTCCACCTATTTCGGAGGCTGCCACTGGATCTCCCCTTTCCCAATTTGGTCCCAACCAGCTTGTTGCTGGGGCCTCAGCACCCTCCCCTCTTAGGAGGTTTAATGGAGGGCTGGAAAAAGCAAGAGGGTTATCTCCTCACAGTACTAGACTTTAGGAAACCTAACTTTCCTTCCCCAGCTTCCTCAGAAGATGCTTTCCATTAAATTTACTTCATCAGAGAACTACATCCCTTCTCTATAAGTACCTGCAGTTGACACCTGCCACACGTTACTGAGTAAGCTGTGTCACCTTGTCTGAAACTCCTTACCCCACTGGATTCCTGACCTGCTATGGGGAAGACAAAAGAAAAATAATAAAACTATCTCGTCTCAGCAAATTTGGCAGTGTGGGAAAAGTTCCTTTCCAGACCTGAAAGCAAAATGGCTACTAGGATAACATCCACAGCAAATCATGAAAAACAAGTGGTCCTACTCTAGTCCCAGGGGTGTTGCTAGCTCATGACTGCAGAGAGAGGGGGCTTCTCTGGAATAGCCTAGGGTATAAATATCCGAACTCCCTCAGGCACCTGGAGGGGCAGTGTCCCTGATCTGGTCCTGCCACTCTCTGTTCCTCCCAGCTCTGTCCAGGTAAATTTTCACCCCACTCCAATTGCAGAGGGGGCCCTAAAAGAAGCAATAACCTCTTTTCTTTCAGCTGACACACTGGATTCAGTTGTAGTGAGCACATTTTCCAACCAAAAAAAAGAGGAGGTTAGTTACCTGTAACTGTATGTTCTTCGAGATGTCTGGTCCCTATTTGTATTCTACTATGGGTTATACATGCGCACTATGTGCACGGAGCTGGAGAATTTGGAAGTATTGTCTGTTTGGTCCACATATGCTCCCTGGCTCACTTCTGTGCCTCCAGTAGGACAAAGGGCAGGGCGAACTGACCACCTCTCCAGTTCCTTCTCCACCATGAATCAGAGATTCAAAGCAGAGGGGAAGGAGGGTAGGTAGTGGAACAGAGATAGGGACCACACACCTTGAAGAATCTACAGTTACAGGTAAGTAACTTCCTCTTCTTCTTTGAGTGATGATCCCTATTGTATTCCACTGTGGGTGACTTAAGTAGGAGGAGGGTGTGAGGACAAAGACAGTAGGGCTGAGAGAAGGATAGCTGTTCCAAAGAAGGCATTAGCAGAGGAGTCCTGGACTAGGCCACAATGTCTTGCAAAGACATGAATGCAGCCCTAACTTGGCTACTTTACAGATATCAAGCAGGATACCTCCTGAAGTGACGCCATAGTCTCTGCTTGTGCTCCCGTAGAATGAGGTGTTACTCCATGGGATGGAAGGGAAGGTTCAATAGTTGAGAATAAAGTAAAATGAAGCCAGAGAGCTATTTGGTGCTCCTCTGGGTGGAGACTGCTTGTCCCCTGAGTCTTTCTGTTATAGTGACAAATAGTCTTGGGGAGTTCCTGACTGGTTTTGTTCTGTGTAGGTAAAAGGCCAAACAAGGCTCAGTGCTTAATTTTTGCCAGGGCTGAGCCCTGGCACCTCTAAGCTTGGTAGTTCATAGTCCCAGCACCTCTGGGCTTGCTGCCCCAGTTATGAATGTAAAAAATTGCTTAGAGCCCCAGCACCTCTTTCATTACAAATTAAACACTGACAAGGCCTGCCGGACATCCAGGATGTGGAGTCTCTGAGGACGTATGTGGTTTATGTAAGAACACAGGTAAGTGGATCAATTGATTCAAGTGAAATTCCGAAACATCTGTGGAGGTGAGTTTGGAGTGTAAATGTAACAAAACCTTACTGTTATGGAATACAATGTAAGAAACATTCAACATTGTTGCCCCAAGCTCACCAGCCCTTCTAGCTGAGGTGATGGGTACAAGGAATGTAACCTTCACAAAGAGATGGGATATGGAGAAGGAAGCTAGGGGTTCAAAGGGTCGCCATGTGAGTACTGAGAGAACAAGATTCAAATCCCATGGAGGGACAGGCTTGTGAATAGGGGGAAAGGTTCTGATCAGGCCCTTCCAAACTCTGTTGGTCAGCAGGTGAGCGAAGACCAAGTAACCCTGAGAAGGAGGATGGTACACACTAATCTCTGCCATGGACAGGCCTTTAGAGAAAGATATAGTCTAAAATGAGAGGGATAGCTGCTTTTTCTGGAAGAATGTTCATTTGATGTGCCCCAGAAGAAAAACAACTCCACTTAGCCAGGTAACCTCACCTAGTGGAATCCTTCCTAATATTAGAAAGTATGTTTCATATGGCTGCAGAACATGAGCATTTTAAGGACAATGCTCATCCAAAAACCAAGCATTGATGTGAAGCAAATGCAGATTGGGTGCTTGGTCTTGCCATTCTGCTGGGTCGGGAGCTTGGGAAATGATCAGAACTGTGGATGACATGCATCAGAGATTTGGGAACCAAAGTTGTCTGGGCTAGTAGGGTGATCAGGATAACCCGATCCTGTTCTGCTGGATTTTGTGCAGAAGTTGTGGCAGGCGCAGTAGCAGAGGAAATGTGTAGTTCAGGTTATCTGACTAAGGGAGAGCATCGCCTTGGAAGTGGCAACCTAGGCTCTGGAGCAGTAGGTGATGCATTTGCTGTTTGTTATGGTGAACAGATCCCTGGTTGGGATTCCCCACAGATCAAAGATACCGTACAGTACTAAGTTGTGGGGTTTCCACTTGTGGTCAACTGCAAAATGTCTGCTGAGGGAATCATGTCGAGGATCTAGGGAAGGATAATGGTCCCTAGTGAGACCATGCGGAACTTCAACTTTACCATAACTTTGCTGAGTCTGCATGGGTCCAGGATGGCCAAAGCCCGCCCTTGGTCTTGGGGATTAGGCAGTAGCGGGAATAAAAGCCCTTTGACTCTCCTGGAACCTCCTCTATCGCTCTCAAAGCCAGGAGTGATTGGACCTCCTGTAGAAGGAGGTGCTTGTGAGGGACGGGGAAGGAGGAGGGAAGAGGAGAGAAGCAAATTGGAGGGAGTATCCCCTTTCCACTGTGCATAGGACCCAATGGTCTCATGTTATGTAGGACCACGCACAGAGAAAATGGGAGAGACGATCTTGGAAAGGCAGGGAAGGATCTTGAATGAAGACTGGTGCTCTGTCCTCAGGCGCACCTACAAAAGTTCTGCGTAGGCCCTGCTGACGGCTTGGGAGGGCCCTTGCCTTGGCTGGCTTGGTGTCCAGTTTGTTTCCTTTTACCACCTCGGCCGCATCTTCTAAAGAAGTCCTGTCTCGGTCGAGGGGGAGGGTATGACCTCCGAGGCTGTGGTCTGAAGGGCATTCTCTGCATTACTGAGGTATGCATTCCCAGAGAGCGCATGATAATTCTCGAATCCTTCAGACTCTGCAGCCTTGACTCTGTCTTCTCGGAGAATAGGCCCTGGCCAACAAAGGGCAGGTCCTGGACAGCCTGCTGTAACTCTGGTGGTAAGCCAGAGATCTGCAGCCACAAGATGTGGCGCATGGCTATGCCCGAGGCCAGGGTCCTAGATGCAGAGTCTGCCACATTCAGAGAGGCTTGTATGGAGGTTCTGGCCACCTTCTTGACCTCCTCAACTATAGCCCCAAATTCCTCTCTGGACTCCTGTAGAACAAGCTCCTTGAATTTCTCTGTAGAGTGCCATGAATTATAGTCATATCAGCTCAGGAGTGCCTGCTGGTTGGCCACCCTGAGCTGCAAGCCTCTGGCCGAGTACACCTTGCGCCCAAACAAGTCTAGGCGTCTAGCACCCTTTGATTTAGGCCCCAGGGCCTGCTGACCATGCCACTTCTTCTCGTTGACTGAAGCCACAACAAGGGAGCACGGTTGGGAGTGCGTGTAGAGGTACTCATAGTCTTTCAAAGGGACAAAGTACTTCCTTTCCACCCCCTTGGCCGTAGGTGGAATAGAGGCTGGTGATTGCCAGATTGTCTTTGCATTAGCCTGTATGGTTCGTATGACGGGGAGGGCAACTCTGGACGGTGCCTCAGCAGACAGAATGTCTACCACAGGGTCCTCTACCTCCACCACCTCCTCTACCTGGAGGTTCATATTGCACGTCACTCTGCGGAGCAGTTCCTGGTGGGCACAGAGGTCCATAGGAGGAGGGCCCAAAACCGTAGTCCCCGCCACTGCCTCATTGGGCGAGGACGAGGAAGATACCCCCGGGACTAAGCAGTCCTGTGTGAAGTCCTCTTCTGGATGATCTTGTTGCTCAAGGTCCATCAACCTAGGAGTGTGGACCTCCATTGGTGCTGGAGCAGTTCCCTCAGAGCCTCCTGGCGGGGGCGGGAGGCAAGACAAAGTGGCCTCCAGTTCTTGGGGCTCTGAAGGGGCGGAACGGGAAGCCCCCGAATGAACCCCCTGGGCCTGATGGTATGCCAGGGGGTCCAAAAGGACCACTGTGGGCGTTCATGGCCCAGGTCCTGGCTTTCTTCTAGCCACTGACCTGTACCGCCCTCGCCCTGGTCCGGGTGTGGAAGCCACCTTGCGAGTGTGACGACACAGAGAAGGAGCGAGATGGCCAAGGCAATGCTGTACGCACTGGTCCAGAGTACCCCGGTACTGTACGGTGCTATCGTGCCAGGACCGGTGCCATGAGGCAGAATGGTACTGAGACGTCGATTGGTGCCTGCGGTCATACGGGCACTGGGAGCCTGATCTGGATCTCAATGGTGACCTCCGACGAGATCGGCATCGGGATCGGCTCCGGGTCGAGTGCCGCTCTGACCGGTACCGGGAGTGGTGCCGGGAGTCTGATCAGTACAGGCGGTAACATGATTCAGATCTCCGTGAGCCAGAATGGCATCACAAGTATGACCGGCACTGAGAACGAGAGCGGTGCTGGGACTGCAAGGGATGCCGTGATGGGTGCCGGGAAGAAGATCAGGACCGGGATGGTGGTTGCATGAAGCATGGCTTTCCCTTCACCAGCACTGTCCATGCTGAAAGTGCTGCCAGCTGCAGAGGAGTCGGCTCTGTGAGCGTAATCAAGTCCCGCGCCGTTGAAAAGGTTTCCGTTGTGGAGGGTAGTCTCAGCTCCACCACAGTGTGCCCCGGGGAGCTTACGTGCACTGGACTCAACGGCCCTTGCAGTGCCGGAATCGACGGCGCAGGAGTCAATATTTTTCCTATGCACTCTGGCAATGGCATGGCTCCAACTGCGGTGCAGGAATGTCGGTGCGACAGCTGCCACCACAACAAGAAGTGGCTGGCACCTGCTTGGGCTGCTTCTTCTTCTGGCTCAGAGATAGAGACCTGTGTCATAGTGGTGGAGGTGTCAGGGAGATCTGGCACCATGAGTCTTTGGTAAAGTCCAAACACAGTGCCGGACCAGTCAGTGCCACAGGGGCACGCCACACCAAGGACAACGGTGCTGAGTCTCAGCGTGTGGAGGAAGGGACCAGGCTAAGTGCCGCCTCCATAAGGAGCTGCTTCAGTCTAAAGTCCCGCTCCTTCCTGGTCCTCGGCTTGAAGGCTTTGCAAATGTGGCACTTGTCTGCTTGGTGGGATTCCCCCAGACATCTTAGACAAGAGTCGAGGGGGTATCCCGTTGGCACTGGCCTTTGGCAAGTCGAGCAGGGTTTGAAGCCTGGAGACCCAGGCATAGACCTAGGTACCGGGACAGTTGAGAGGGGAGAAGACCTCGTTCCCTCCCACTAATTAAACTAACTCTAACTATACTAAGTAATTCACAACTATTAACAACTATAACCAACTATTAACAACTAATCAGAAACTATTTACAAGTACTAAAGCGAATGCTAGGGAGTGTGGAGATCAGCTAAGCTGCGCTCCACAGTTCCAATGACCATCACGGGCGGTAAGAAGGAACTGAGAGAGCCCTGGGTCAGCCGGGGCATACATCTGGTGCCATAAAGGCGCCACTGCAGGGGGTGCCTCAGCCGACCAACCGAGTGTTGCTAGGGTAAAAATCTTCAGACGATCATGCACGTGGCACGTGCACACCTAATTGGAATTGATATGAGCAAGCACTCGAAGAACATTTTGTTTGAAAACTTCTGACCATCTCTAGTCAAAACTTCATATGTATAAACAAGAATATTTTAAAATACATTAACATACCTCCTCTTTGGACACATTTATGTGCTAGTGGCTCTAGAAATGAAAGATATGTGGAAAAAGAGATTCCTTAAAGAAACAAGTAATTTTTGGATAGCACCATAAGTGTGTCAGGTGTTTAAATATTTATTTAAAGATTTTTCCAAGAGAAAAATTCAAAATATCCTAATTTCACTGCTGTGTATTCCAGAAATTCTAGAGACTCAGAGTGGGATACTATAATAATTTAGTTACTCTATAGGTTCTTTTGAAGAATTTTTACCTTGTCCCTATTACCTCCAAGAAAGAGACCTAAAATTCAGGCTTTCGCTTGTGCTGCAAAAGACAGAGGATTTTGTCTTTTGGGGGTTTTTTTATGACCCAAGTGAAAGTGTTCAGAGAATGAATGTTCTAGCTTTTGGATATACATTTAGGTCATAGTTGCTTCAAAAAAATAACTTAAAAAATATCAGTCAAGGATCTACAAAAATGATTGCAAGTGATACACTGGGAGACAAGGAGTCTTCTGAATTTCATAGTCTGATATAGTGTTTAATTTGTGCCAGGAATTGCCAGGGCTAAGCCACCCTAGACTTGGCAGTTCATAGCCCCGGCACCTCTGGGCTTACTGCGTCAGTTATGAAAGTCAAAAATTGCTTGAGCCCTGGCACCTCTTTCACTACAAATTAAGCACTGGTCTGATAGGGTTATTTCCTGATCCTAACAAAATACATTGGATCAAATACAGCCATGATATAAACAAGTATGACATCACTAATTAAGCAGCAAGAACTTGCAGCCTCTTATGGGGCTGAATTTGGTCTATTATTATACTATCCGTGCCAACAGTTTAATACATTAAATGAATAAAACACAAAGTGCATTAATAAGAAGAACATGTGAGTAATATTACAATTCAAGCTGGTGTAGTTGTAAGTCATACCAGAAACTAATTTATCTCTCTACTTGTGCCAAAGCAGCAGAAAATCCTGTGGCACCTTATAGACTAACAGACGTGTTGGAGTGTGAGCTTTCGTGGTGAATACCCACTGCGTCAGAAAACCAGGTAGTGGGAAATTTCCAGGGGCAGGTATATACTAATGCTAGCAAGCAAGCTAGGGGGTAATTAGGAAGGTTAACAATCAGGGAGGATGAGGCCCTGTGTTTAGCAGTAAGGTGTGAAACCAAGGGAAGAGAAACAAGTTCGGTAATTGCAAGCCATTCACAGTCTTTGTTTAATCCTGAGCTGATGGTGTCAAATTTGCAGATGAACTGAAGCTCAGCAGTTTCTCTTTGAAGTCTGGTCCTGAAGTTTTTTTGCTGCAGGATGGCCACCTTAAGATCTGCTATTGTGTGGCCAGGGAGGTTGAAGTGTTCTCCTACAGGTTTTTGTATATTGCCATTCCTAATATCTGATTTGTGTCCATTTATCCTTTTCCATAGAGACTGTCCAGTCTGGCCGATGTATATAGCAGAGGGGCATTGCTGGCATATGATGGCGTATATTACATTGGTGGACGTGCAGGTGAGTGAACCAGTGATGGTATGGCTGATCTGGTTAGGTCCTGTGATGGTGTCACCGGTGTAGATATGTGGGCAGAGTTGGCATCGAGGTTTGTTGCATCCAGACTAACACGGCTACTACCCCTCTGATACTTGTGCCAACTTAACTTTGGAATTTTTTTTACTCCTGCATTAAAAACTCTAAAATTGCAAAAATCTAACACATTTTCAAGCAAAGTTAAACAATTTTTTTAAAAAAACACTGCTTACATTGTATTCCTTTATTTTCACAGCATCCTGTTCTTTTTGATCTTCTAGCTTCTTCTTTTCTTCTTTCATTTTTTCAGATTCTGTTTGCCAACTTTCTTTTTCCCTAAAATACATATATATTCATTTAAATAAAAATAGTTCAATTTTTCATTCAGAAATATTAAATATTGTAAAGATTTTTCAAAACTGTTTGTAAATCATGTTACCATTATAATCTTATTAACTGAAATATGCTATTTTAACATTAACACATTTTTCAATTTTTTTAAACACGTTTAGAAAACTCAAAATTAACTTCACTATTAAAAGTTGGAACTGTGTTTTATAGTCTGTGGTGAAGAATGCATACTTATCTAAATTTGAAAACATGTTATTAAGAGAAACATTCCATTAAACTTGAACACATGAAGTATGAGATACGCCTTGCAGAAAGCCCAGATCTCCTTCTTGTGAAAAAGGAGATTCAAAAAGGATGCCAGCCTTCTTGCCAGACTGTTACCCTGTTATGATCAGGTAAGAGAACCTGGTGTGTTTTCCTTCTGAAGTCTATTAGATCAGCAGATTTGAGAAGATATTTGAAGTTGCTCCCAAAGATTGCAAGGCTTATCTACATGGTTCTGCAATGTGGGCTGCCAGAGGGTGAATTGCACTGCGCACGACAGCGTTGCTCTGTAAGTGTCCCATGTGGGCCCTTCTAGAGTGAACTAAAAGGTACCAATTTCACATTAACACAATCTCATTCGAAAATTCACGCTAGCAGGATTCACATAGGGCAGTTATCAAACAACACTTCAGTGGGCGCTGCAACTCACTTTACTGGGCCAAGCCCCCACATCAGTGAGGAAAGTGTGGCCTGTCAGGTCTCAATAACTAAAGAGACTGACCTATCCTTGGAGAGTTTCTCCCACACAAGTTTCAACTGGTTTGAGGAGATGAGAAGGCTCCTATAAGCAGTCCAGACTCTAAAATTTTTCCCTGGTCACAGTGAGGTTCTGTGGGCTGGGAGCAGTTGTGGGTGAGCTCCTCTTTGGCTCCCAAGTGGACCTCCTCGCAGATATAAATGTTTATTAGAAAATATTAAAGAAAGGTGATCCAAAGAGTTTGATGTGTCAGTCGTTGGTCATCGGGGGAAACATACAGAGCATGGGGGGACGCTGGCAATTGGTTATGGTTCAGCATATAATACATACAGCCTGTAATGTCCCCAATGCGGGGTGTACGGTGGTTGGGGTCAAGATATAGTAGGGGGGCAGTGAGGGTACATCGCTCATAGAGTGGGCTACACACAGTCATGGGTATGAGTAAGCGGGCCGGGTAATGGGGACAGGGTGACCCTCACGTGGTGGGATCCAGATTGGTAAGTTCAGGACTCAGGGGATATGGTTTAGTAGGGGGGTTGTAAGGGTTTCCCCCTCCCCCCCGTGGGTGCGTGGAGCCACATCGGCTCACTCCAGGTATTGGCGGTGGCCGGTGATGTACTACATCTACATCTCAGCTTCCACCATGGTGGGGATAAGGGGCAAAAAGCAGAAAATAAATTTGACGGTGGTTCTATTTGGGATGCAGAGGCCTGGAATCTTTGTTTCCTTAAGGGGGTGGCAAGATTCTGCTCACTGCTCCTTCAAAAAAGCTTTTACACATTCAATGATCTTGTCAGTAATTTTGTGAAGATATAGAGTTTCTTTGCAGGATGACAATTTATCAACTGCAAAACATTTTGTGGAAATATCTTGGGTTCAGCAAACTTTCACTGAATCACAGTCAGGTTTCCTGGCAAGCTGATGGGTAGCTCAGGCTTCCAGGATCTGTGGCAGCTGTGCTATACAGAATGCCCAAAGGCTCAGGGCACATATGCAGGGTAGCCCTGCCGTACAAATTGGAAGCTCTGTAATAGTGGAGCTGCCTCAGAGTTACGGACCCTAGAAGGCAAGGGTTCTTGGCTCCATAATGCAGACTGTCTCAGAACTGGAGACCCCGGACTTCTAATCTCTGTGGCTCCAGAGTCCCTGCCATGGTCCTGGAACCTTAAAGATTTGTGAGGCTCATGAAGAACAGCAGCCATGGGTGCATTAGCTCAAACCAGGGCTCTCAGTAATTTCCAGGTCTCTGCTATACAGCAGAGTGCCTGGAAACTTTGGAAGCTGTGGAGCCCCAGCTTGAACCAGGGCTCTCAGGGCTTCTAGGCGACCTGCTTCATGGCAGGTGACTCCCCTGACCACGAGAGACTCCCAAGGCTGCCTCCAATTCCTTTTGGGAGATGTGGGGGAAGTTCAGGTAGTGCCTTGCAAGCAGGGGAGCCAGCTGCTCTGTTTCGCTTCAGGAAAATCTAAATAAAACAGATACTTATTTTTCCTGAAACAAAAATGCATAATTTCCTTTTCATGAAAATTTAGA
This sequence comes from Chelonoidis abingdonii, assembly GCF_003597395.2. NCBI lineage: Eukaryota > Metazoa > Chordata > Testudines > Testudinidae > Chelonoidis > Chelonoidis abingdonii. Next base: position 83,411,588 of record NC_133769.1, read on the forward strand.
CATTTCTTGTTTTTGTTCCAAAACGGAATAAACGCTTTCAAAATTTCAGAATTTTCAACAGAACAGAAATTCCAAGTTTTGACCAGCTGTACTTGAATGCAACAGGGAAGGTGGGAGCACTCAATCACTATTTTATTTGCTTGACTGGAGGTAGAGAACCTAGTACGTATGCAGAAGGGGTGTGGCCAAACCTCAAGGCGCCAGGCATAAGACTATCTGCCTCTTGTATTTGCAGGAATAGAAGTGCAACCCAAATGTCACAGACTGACACCAAACAGGATCCAGAAACTGCTAGTGAAGTTAGTCAACAAACATAAATCTCCAGATAACAAAGGAAGCTCTTTTGTCTCAGAAGCTGCCCAAGTGAGCCTCCAGGCCTAATTCAATAGTGAAATATCAATCTGGGCAGCCCTCAGAACCTAGAATCCAAATTAGGAGACTCATATACATGCTTGCATCTAAATAATTTCTGCCTTAGCCCTCCGGTGGGAAAGATGCATTCTGTGGTAATCAGAAGCAGTCATCACTTAAAGAAGGAGAATTGTCCTAGGAACTGGCATTACATGAAGAGTCAAAAACACCCCTGGAACTGACATCTCCAATCTGCACTTGTGATCCCTGGATCCATAGCAATGTTTCCTTTTCCTCCTTTGTAATAACACTGAGTCCCTCAGCTCAAGATTCCCTCTGAGCTCCAATTTTTCCTACTCTTATGTCTGAAAGCAGAGAAGAGTGGAAGTGAGGCTTCCACAAATGTCAGGTACAAATGAGTTTGCGGATGCAGATTCAAGAGAAGCTTGACAGAATCACAGTTTGCAGATTTCCCTGGTGCTAAAATGATCTCTTTCATTATGAAAATTGTACAGGCTAGTTCTTGCCACAAAGCAGACAACAAAATGTGAGTGCAACACTGCTTTTCTAAAAGGTTTTTGAAGCACAGCAGCACCACGGGAAATATACAGAGGCCACCTAAAAGAAGAATGATTATTTCACACAAGTCTCCATGATGCTAATAGAAATAACAGCTTGAACACAGTGGGGAAATAATTAACATTTTCTCCTATTTAAAATATTTAAAACATAACAGCCTGACCATCTCAAAAGGAAGACCCCAAAGGATTTGTACCTTTGATATTCCTTATATAGCAAGCCTTGCTGATGGCGAATTACTGCAAATTTTCGCTTATATTCTTCTACTGCTTCTTCTAATTTCTTAAGTAATTGTTCTTTATTTTCTAGTTCCTAATGATCATTTTCAAAATAAAAATTAATGATTTAATTAACAATGTACGCTGCAAATCTGAAAGTATTCATCAAAGCCATGGTCATTCAATGGTATTCTCTAATATAGACCTTTGCGCCACTGAAATCAACGTATTGAAGAAACAGAACTTGTGTCTTTATGCTAAAACAACATATCAAAAAGTCTAAATAAAAGTAATATTTCAATATTTGTAAGTAATAAATTAACAAATAATAAATAATTTTACAGATCACAGACCAAAAAGAGTTGAGAATTACTTGACATTTTGGATTTGTCCACACAGACTACTAATGAAACTGCACACCTCACACTGCCAAATGCATTCATACTTCATAACTATACAATGTAAAAAATCTTTTCTGATACAAGCAAGCTGATCAGGGTGATGATAGGCACACATCTTACTAGCTATGTTCAGTGTGCTGTTTTTTTAAGTTCCCATGCCCCCATTTATCACCTTATCTTTCCCTTCACCCCAGCAATCAACAGTTTTAACTCAAGCATATTTAAGCCCCTCTTCTTGATATTCAGACCATTCCCTCCACACAAATGAGCAACTAACTCACATGAGACATGAAAGAAGTAAACATAAAAGACTACAAGGAGCTTTGCACAGAAGAAGTGTGTGGCAGAAGAAGGAGAGAATTAAACGAGAATAGGTGCATGGATCTCCAGACCACCATTCAGTTAAAAAAATAAATAAACAAACAGATTTCTTATAAACAACGTAACTCTTACATATTAACTTTTGTGTATTTCTTGATAAATGCCCAATCTAGAAGAAGAATAATTACAGGTTTCTAAAAAAAATGCAAAAGCTACAAAGGCCAAAACTTGTTTATGGCAGAATATACAAATATTTTCAGTTCTTATATATTTCTTCCAGATAAATGGACTCTGTCAACTTTCTGGGGAAAAAAATCTTCTAATATAATCTTGGTAAAACTACATTTATGGCATTCTGGTAATGAAGAAATTGACCCATAGCAAGCAAAGGAAGTGCCTTTCTTTATAAATTCACAGAAAAGGCCAACTTCTCACTAGCCAAATTAGGAAGATTATATCCCTCCCATTTATTTTATGCTTGAATATGGGCTCCTAACCTTCCATACTATATAAAACTGGCATGGACCTTAGAAGAGAAGAACAATAGAATAGACATATTTTGTTGATTGTCCTCTGGCTTTACAAACATTAGACTTTGGGTAAAAACTGTCCACTCTCTTCCATACATATTTTTCTCGCAAGTGTATTGTATAAAAGTCTATTTGTGATGCTGGGAATGTATAGTTGTTTAATAAACTCTTTAACATAACTCACAAAGCACATCAGGCTTAGGAGCCCAAAAATGAAAAATTCGAGTACCTCAAGCTGTCCAGGAGGAGAGGCCAATGCATAGTGAGTTTTCTTCCAGACATACTGAAATATTCCTGATTTTTGGGATCTTTAAATTGCATTTGATGACTACACTGCATATGAAACAATGCAATTCTAGGCAAGAAGTCTTCTTTGTCTTGTTGGGTACAAGAAAGGAAAGAGGGATTGGCTCTTCCCTGCAGATTGCTTTGGTGGGGTTAGAAATAAAATAATCTCTAGCCCAGAGATGTCATACAAGGAAGGTTCAGGCAACTATATTCTATTACAATAATACACATTACAGTTTTTAGGAGACTCCCCAGTTTCCACATATGATATAACAACAGATTTGGAAGGATTTACAAATACCCCTGGTTTGCAGGTTTAAATTAGTTACCTGTAAAAGATGTATTAAATATTCATTCTGAGAATTAACTATATGAGCACTTGAAGGAGTTATCCCTTCTGGACAGGTTACTGCTCTGAATACTATATTGGCACCTTCCGATTGACGTAACAAACAAACTTCATCTTTAAGTTGTGCAATCTAAAGAAAATAAATAAAGAGAATAGAAGCAGTAAGACGAAACTCCTATTATTCAGCCAAAAAATATGGATACAAAATGTAAAGGTGTCCAGTCTCAAACTGTTTTGAATTATAAACATCTCATAATTTAAGTAGTCCCAACTATTTTTTTAATGTTTTAAAGTAAATTTTTCTATTTTTAAAAATTACAATTCCACAAAAAAATTAAACACAATACTTTGAGTCAAATGGCTAAAAATGATCAAGTATCCAGAGCAGGCTCACACAGCTGCCGATCCATCTCAATTTTACTTTAGTTGTTCAAGCATATAATTTGTAAGTTATTTTTCCTTTCTTTTTACCTGCAAACATTCATATGGAGACTGAGCTAAGCCTCAGTGTCCAAAACTGCATGGCTTAGATGGCTATCCAGCACATTTATTCTAAATTTACCATGTCTTTCTTTTTTAAACTCTTCAAAGAGTTTTGGTTGACAACAATCTCTAACTACAATGCCCCAGAAAATACTGTTCTGTAATGCTACAAATATAGTAACTCCTCACTTAACGTTGTAGTTATGTTCCTGAAAAATGTGACTTTAAGTGAGACGATGTTAAGCAAATCCAATTTCCCCATAAGAATTAATGTAAATAGGGGGGCTTAGGTTCCAGGGCAGTTTCTCCTACTCTGCAAACACCAGGGGCAGGGGGCTCAACCCTCAGTCTGCCCACTCCACCCTTTCCCCCAAGCCTCCAACCTTAACCCGCCTTTTCTCCCCCACATCTCCTCCCCTTTTACTTCGCATGCGGCATCCTGGCTCCTCCCTCCTCCCTCCAAAACGCAGCAAGCCAGCTGATCGCCACCATGGGAGGCAGGGGAGGGAGGGAGGAGGCGTGTCGAGTCCTCGCTCCTCCCCCCTCCCTCCTGCCCAGGGTAATCAGCTGGCTTGCCACGTTTGGAAGGCGGGAGGGAGGGCGGAGGAGAGAGGACTTGGCGCAGGCTCCCTTCCCCTCCCCCCCGCCTCCTGCCCGAGGCAATCAGCTGACTTGCCGCTTTCGGGAGGCAGGGGAGGAAGGGGGAGCCTGTGCGTCAAGTCCTTGCTCCTCCTCTCTCTCTCCTGCCTCCAAAACGCTGCAGGCCAGCTGATTGCTGCGGGCAGGAGGCAGAGGGAGGAGGGAGGACTCGACGCGTCGCCTCCCTGCCTCCCATGGCGGCTCTGCTCCATGGGGTCTGCCAGTGGGCGGAAGATGCTGGGAGTGGAGGGCTGTAGGGAGGCTGCCAGCTGTGGAGAGAGCAGGCAGCCAAACAACGTAAGATTGGCGCATTCCACAACTTTAAATGAGTATATTCCCTAATTGATCAGCAATGTAACAATGAAACAACGTTAAGCAGAACGACTTTAAGTGAAGAGTTACTGTACTAGGAAGTCATACTGGTTCACACAGCTGTCTTAAAGGGTTCATATAGAGAGAGTATGCCTTTTTATAAAGATGTCAGTCTGAAGATATGTTTAATATTAAAATGTAATAGCCTTTGGGATATATAATATAAACATTTGGAAGCATTCACAATTCAGCTAAAATCACCAGCTATTATTTCAGTGGCAAAAAGGGAAAACATTTTAAAGTCAATTTATTCATTGAATCCCACTGTTAGCCTTGCTATTTGAGTCTCTCACATATGTAAGAAGTATAAAATGATTATTGCTCATTTTAAGAAAAATGAAACAAAAATGTTTTTGCAACTCACATTTAGCACAGCTTTCCCCAACACCTCACCTAGTAGACACAACTCCATGATGGGGCATTGGGTATTAGGATTTTTGTAAGTATGGAATAACATTTGGATAATTTGGATTTTAACTCAGTGAGAAAAAGTACATAGATTATAATCCATAAATATAGCAACAAGTATGTATGATTGTATCTCATCAATTATATCTGCAGGTTTTACGTATTTTCAAAATGTGTAAGTAAAAAATAAAGATGTGTGAGTTACAGTAAAAAAACCTAACAGCAATATCTAGTATTTAAAACAATTTTAATACAAAATATTAAGTATATTTTGCTCTATGTTATCTATGGGCCAGCAAATTATGCTATATTTTCACTGTAGAACAAATTAGAATATATACCTTTACATTAGCATTTGCTAACTGGTTAGAGAAATTTGTTGCCTCTTTTCGAGATCCTTTTAGCTCCTGCCTCAATTCTTCATTTCGCCCCGTAAGCTGGTCAACTTGAGCTTTCAAATGCAAATTAGCATCAAATATTCCTTCTGCATTCTTTGATTCGATTGCCTATCGCATTAAGAATTAATTTAGTAAACAGAAAAACAAAAAACAAACAAAAGAACGCATATACTTCTCCATATTTTCCAATAAACTGGAGCTTTCCAGTGTGCAAAAGTGGGGCTCAAAACTGCAGCCACTGTGACAGAGGGAGTACAGAGACTAATACCATCAAACTGTCATAAAGGGGAAGTGACAGACAAAAGTAGGCAAAGTCATAACTCAACCCCGACCTCGTGTCAGCTAGCAGAACTGGCTGGCTGTGCTGAGGGGAGTTCCTACAATCCAAAATGAGCATCACCAGTGCAATCCCACCAGTAAACCTAGGGAAGCATTCTGCTTTAGGTAGCCATGACTGTGAGCTTGGCACAGATCTAGCTGCTAAGTGATTAAGAAAATTAAATCTAACAGTACACTTTCAGCATGAACATCATGTCTCAAGCTAATATTTCAGTGATCTGATTCTCTACCATGATAACTCAAAGTAGATTATTACTTTTTAAAAATCATATATTTAATACAATATTATAATCTGCTTTTATGTAAAATACTACATTCTAATATACTAAATCCATATTTAAAGTATTCTGCAAGGCTTTGAAGACTGATTATTCAGTCAAGATGAATTTTACTCTCATGTGTCAATTTGATTTGTGTTTTTAAGATTTTAGGGTGTATTTTGAACATATAACAGCTAATGTTCAACACTGAAATAGTCAAAACAAAGAGACTTTTATAACTAATGTCCATCAAGCCAAATAATTCAAATGAAAGGCGGCTTACATTTACTAATCGCTCCAGACTAGGGATCATTAAGGCTGTTTCTCCTCCTTTCACACTAGGATCTTTCTGCATTTCCTTGACAGCTTGTAATATCTCTTTCATTCCTTGCTCAAGCTGCTTGTTTTCTTCTGATAATTCTCTTACTGCAATACAATAATGTATATTTCTAAAATACACCTCTACACTGATATAACGCAACCCAATATAACATGAATTCAGATATAACGCGGTAAAGCAGCGCTCTGGGGGAGCAGGACTGCGCACACCAGCGGATCAAAGCAAGCTTGATATAATGTGGTTTCACCTATAACACAGTAAGATTTTTTGGCTCCTGAGGACAGTATTATATCAGGGTAGAGGTGTATATTTCTAAAATATTTTAATATACTCTGGAAAAATACAAGTTCATCTTGGTTTCTGTTAGTCTGATATACAATAAAAATGGCTTATCTTAATCAAGGAAATACCCACGTACTTACAGAGTTCAGAGACTTCAGATTTCTATGCACAAGTCGTAAACGCGTCATTTTGATTCCCCAACCCCTTGTTTACTAATGATCTAATCCAGCAAAGCACATAAGCACATGCCTAACTTTAAGCAAATGGGTTGTACCCCTGTCTTCAATGGAACATTCATGGGTTTAAAGTTAGGTGTGTGCTTAAGTTCTGTGCTGGATTGGATGTAAGCAACTTGTTATTTTAATACCATATATTAAAATAAATAAAATATGTTCCATATAGTGCCACTGATGTAAACCTTTAAGTTTAAAATCAGAAATATGTACCACACAATCGAAACTCTTTTAAAGAAGATATATGAAAGTTTAAAGTATTTATTGAAGTTTTAAAGAAATGAGAGACCTTGGTCAATTAAATTCCATTGTCATCATTTTGTAGCTTATCAGGAACAACCCTCAATCTACATTTCAGAGTTTAAAGGTATTAGGTCATAAAAGCCTCTCTCTCTCTCTCTCTCTCTCTCTCTCTCTCTCTCTGTGCACACATATATATACCCATATATTTACACACACACAGTGCCTTTCCTGCATTCTGAAAAACACCAACTGAAAAACACCTCTACCCTGATATTGCATGACCCGATATAAGACGAATTCAGATATAACGCAGTAAAGCAGTGCTCCAGAGGGGTGGGGCTGCGCACTCCAGCGGATTAAAGCAAGTTTGATATAACACGGGTTCACCTATAATGCTGTAAGATTTTTTGGCTCCCAAGGACAGCGTTATATCAGGGTAGAGATGTAAACTGTAAACTTAAAATATTAAAGGAAAAATTAGATTTGCAAGCATAAAAAAATAAAGCAGGAGAATATTAGCCCTTTAAAAATTATACATAAAAATCTGACTACCAGCAGCTATTTATAAATTTAACCATGGCCTATACTAACAAAGAATTACAGCTTACATTTGGATTGAAATTTGGCTATGGCAGTCCTGTTCCGTTCCAAATCTTTCTCTCTCTCATTTAATTCTTTTGCAAGGTATTCATTCTATCAGGAAAAAAAAAAAAAAGAACGAAAGAAAGAACGAAAGAAAGAAAGAGAAAAAATCTTAAAAACTGGATTTTCAAGATATAAGTATTCTAGTACTAAAAGACTCTAAATCTTAAGAACATACAATTGAGTAATGGCTGTTAAATAAAACTAGATTCCTGAAGAAATATTAAATCATACATATCTGACAGTACAATTATATTATAAGAAAACAGTAAAAGAAACAGTGTCATCTGCACAACAACAAAACCAGTAAAAAAAAAAATATTAAAGCTATAAATAACGTTTATGCAAGCATTTAAAGTTTCCTCTCTTCATAAATATCCTATGAAAGCTTTGCTCTACCTGCACTGCCTGGCCTCTGTATATCTCAAGCTTGAGTTCTGCATTTCTATATAATGTGTTCTTGGCCAACAAATCCCTGGATATCTGCTCATTCTAGAGGAACAATGAATAATTAGCAAATGATTTGATTTCCATTTATGTATGTTACCTTTCCAAGATCTTTTCTGTGATATGAATAAAGAAAAAACTTTTACATTTTAGCAGTAAATTAAATGAATTATATTATTTGTTTTACAATTTTGTTAACCATTACTTAAAAACGACCTGTTGGAGCAAAGCATAAGAGACAATAGTCTAAAAGACTGACATACAGACATACGAGTCCCATTTATCAATTATGGATATCAAAAAGAAGAATAGTTTGATAAACCTAGAGAATACCTCTCATAGTTTTAACTCATTTAAGTTAGTAATGGGAAAGAACTCTTTCATTAACTTGTTCATTCCTGTGTTAATGATGTTCCCCATGTCATATTCTCCAGGGCTTCTTTCAGTCCAATTTTTAAAAAGATTCATGCAACAAAGACTCCACTACTTCCTTTGGAAGATTATTTCAGCATTCTAATATAGAGTTTCCCAAATTTTTCATATTGTAGACTTCATGTCATGAACGACACCCATACGATTCATGATCAAGTGGATTACCTCCCCTTCCACTGGAAATCCAATAAAATCTCTTTGAGAAGTACAGCAATTGCTTACACCGACAACTAATGTTAGGAAACTATTTAGTGCATTGAAAAATAAATACAACTTTGCATATGTGACCAACTAGCTCCTTTATGAATCACTGGAAAGCATTCCATATACCACCATCGAGGAACCACTAATCTAACAGATTTCACCACTTGAAATCTTTTCCTAACATTAAATCTACAGTTTCTTTGCCACTAGATGAAGAGATGGGAGAGAAAAGTTATTGAAAGCCAACTCAGAAACTTCTCACTAGCTGGAGGATGACTGAAAGAAAGGAATCTTTCATCTCCTTAATACGTTGGTTCTTTTCCTTGCCTATCCTTGTTGGTAGCACAAGCTTCAGAAGCTACTTCTCCCCTATGCCTTGCATTGGCTAAAGCGGTGGCATCCTTTGACAGAGGACGCTGCTCTGATATTCCGCCAATCACAAACTCATAGAAATGTAGGACTGGAAGGGACCTCAAGAGGTCATCAAGTCCAGCTCTCTGCACATAGGACCAAGTAAATTTAGACTATCCCTTCCTTTCTTGACTAAACATGCCTAGTTTTTTAACCTTTCCTCATAGGTCAGGTTTTCTAAACCTTGTATCACTTTTGTTGTTCTCCTCTGGACTCTCTCCAATTTCTTCACATCTTCCCTAAATTGTGGCACCCAGAATTGGACACAGTACTAGCTGAGGTCTTATAAGTACCGAGTAGAGCAGGGCAGGGCAATTACCTCCCATGTCTTACATAAGATACTCCGTTAATACATCCCAAAATAATATTAGCTTTGTTAGCAACTGCATCATTATTGATGTATATTCAGTTTGTGATCCTCTATAACCATCTGGTCATTTTCAGCAGTACTACCACTTAGCCAGTTATCCCCCATTTTGTTTTGCATTTGATTTTTTCCTTCCTAGGTGAAGCACTTCACACTTGTCTTTACTGAATTTCATCTTGTTGATTTCAGATCAATTCTCCAGTTCCTCAAGATCCTTTTGAATTCTAATCCTGTCCTCCAAAGGGCTTGCAACCCCTCCCAACTTGGTGTCATCTGGAAATTTTATAAGCATATTCTTATCTCCATTATCCCAGTCAGTAATGAAAATATTGAACAGTGTCTCTCACAGGACTGACCCCTATTGGACCCCACTAGATACATCCTCACAGTTTGACAGTGAATCATTGATAACTATTTGAATATAGTCTTGCAACCAGTTATGAAACTATCTTATAGTAATTTCATATAGACCACATTTCCCTAGCTTGCTTATGAGACTATCAAATGGGACTGTGTCAAAATAGTTGGTAAAATCAAGATATAGCAGTAAACAAATAAGTCTATCAAAGAAGGAAATTAGGTTGTTTTTTGTTCTTGACAAATCCATGCCAACAATTCCTTATAAGCCTATTATCCTCTATGGAGTGTTAATGTAGCAGTGTTAGTTCCAGAATATTAGAGCGACAAGGTGAGAGAGGTAATATCTTTTAATGAACCAACTTCTGTTGCTGAGAGATACAAGCTTTTGGTTTACACAGAGCTTGTCTTCAAGTCTGGGAATGATACTCAAAATATAACAGCTAAATACAAGATTGAACAGATAGTTTATAGAATAAATCGTTAGTGGTTTTGATATATACCTTAACACATTCAAAACTGTGTTCACCAGACAAGGAAATTTCACAAGAGAAGTGGATCTCATCATGGAATGGGCCACCCAAATACTCTGAGAGAATCTGATTCAATACAGAAATAAACCCCCCTCTGACTGCACAGCCCTGGTTGTCACCTACCACCTCACTCTGGAACCCATGCAAGGCATCATCAAACAACTGCAACTCATACTCAGTGGGGACCCCACCCTGAAAAAAAAAATTTCCTGTCCTTCAAACAGCCCCACAGCCTTTCCAAGCTCATCATCAGAAGCAAGCTTCCTAGAGACCAGGACACACCAACTCAAAGTAGCATCACACCCTGCCACAACACCACATGCAAAACCTGCAGACATATCTCCACTGCTACAATGATCAACACTCTCCACAACACACCTTTCCAGACCCATGTATCCTACATACACCCATCACAACATGTAGCGTACCTCATCCAGTGGGTGAAACCAGACAATAACTAGACTCTCCAATGAACTGAAACAGGAAAATAATAAAAGATCAGAAACATTGTATCACCTATGTGTGAACACTTTTCACAAAGCAATCACTCTATTGCTGACCTATGAGACCTCATCCTCAAAGGAAATTGCACAGCACTTTCAAAAAACAAGCCTGGGAGCTTAAATTCATAACCTTGGTTGACACTAAAAATCACAGTCTTAATAAAGACACTGGATTTATGGCATTCTGTAACCCACTAACCCCCACCCCATTTGTCCTATTACTACAAGGGTATTAACGGGCCACTTCACTTTGAATGGCTCCTTAGAATGTGTGCTAATTACTTATGCTAAACTAGCTGTTCAATCTTGTATTTAGCTAGGATACTCTAAGGCATTGCCTACACTGCCACTTTACAGTGCTGAAACTTTCCCGCTCAGGGGTTTGAAAAAACACCCCGCTGCAGAGCACTCCAAGTTTCAGGCTGTAAAGTGGCAGTGTAGACAGCACTGTTAGCTACTCCCCTCATGGGGGAGGTTTTTTTTTTGTTTTTGTTTTGTTTTTTACAGATACTGCGACTACACACAGCCACGTTAAAGCGCTGCTGCAGCAGTGCTTTAATGTTGCTGGTGAAGACATACTCTTAGTGCCCTTCCCAGACTCAAGGAAAAGCTCTGTATAGCTCAAAAGCTTGTCTCTCATCAACAGAAGTTGGTCCAATAAAAGATACTACCTCACCCACCCTGTCTCTCTGTTATTCTGTAGGTGCTTACAAATTGATTGTTTAATAATTTGCTCCAGCATTTTTCCAGGTATTTAGGTTGACTGATCTATAATTCCCCAGGTCCTCTTTTGTTTCCCTTTTTAAAAATAGGTACTATGTTAGCCCTTCTCTAGTCCTCTGGGACCTCACACATCCTCCATGAGTTCTCAAAGGTAATTGCTAATGGTTTTAAGGGTGCTTCAGCTAGTTCCTTACATACCCAAGAATGAAATTCATCAGGCCCTAATAACTTGTATATCCCTAACTTCTCTAAATATTATTTAACCTGTTCTTTCCCTATTTTGGCTTGTGTTCCTTCCTCCATGTTGTTAACATTAATTGTGTTGAATATTTGGTCACCATTAACCTTTCTTAGTGAAGACTGAAGCAAAATAAGCATTAAACACTGTAACCTTCCTGATGTCATGAGTTATTACCTCTCCTTCCCTGCTAAGTAGAGAACCTACACTTTCCTTTGTCTTTCTGTTGCTCCTTACATATTTAAAAAACCTCTTCTTATGGCCTTTTATATCCCTTGCTAGGTGTAACACATTCTATGCCTTAGCCTTTCTGATTTTGTTCCTATATGCTTGTACTATACTTCTGTACTCCCCCTTAGCAATTCATTAATGTTTCCACTAATATCAGAGAGCAGCACTGTCTCAGCCCCCACCTCATTCAGATAAGGGCTATAAATTACCGAGTTTATCTAAATGTAAACTAATTAACAAGTGACTCACCTCATGCCATAGGCACCGGCTTCCTTCAGGCTCCAGGGGTGCTCAGTTCCCCTACCCATCCACCAACTAGTCCCCTCCCCCCAAGCCTCCACCCCCACCTCACCTCTTCCCACCCCACTATACCTCCATCCACCTCTTTCTGCCCAATTCTGCTCCCTCCCTCAAGCATGTCCCATTCCCCCTCCTCCTCCTCACTCCCAGCACCTCCTGCACACCATGGAACAGCTGATCGCAGAGGGCGGGAGGCACTGGGAGGGAGGGGAAGGAGTTAATCAGTGGGGCCACAAGTGGACAGGAGATGTTGGGGAGGTGGTGGGGAGCTGGCCACTGGTAGATGCTAAGCACCCACTAATTTCCGTGGGTGCACCAACCCTGGAGCCAGTACCTATGGCTCATGCTACTGTGGCCTGTTGCTTAACTGAAACTGAAACATAAGAATGAAGAGAACACTACAGTCACGAGGGAATCTGAAAGGTAAGATTGGAAGGGGGATAAGTTAAACAAGGGTTTGTTTTGGTTTTTTGCAAAACACAAAACTGACCGCAGAACTAAAAATCTCTCTAATCTTGTTTTACATTTAAAAAAAAAAACAAAAAAACCCACCTCTTTTGTATTTTTGATGTCTACGTATTGGCTAAGAAGTAGATGTGATCCTGGTGGCTTTATATTTAAGGAACTTTCTATGTTTTATTACCGACACCTCAAATGTGCTGGAATGGAACTGTCTTATATATGTTAATGAAGTTGAAACACAGAAAATAAAAAGTGTACATTGTCTGTTATTTGTTACTGAGTATATTTTCTGAATAATTACAAAAGATAAACTTACAGATATGATGGAGAAGCCTCACCTGCGATCTAAGAAAAAATAATTCACTCCTCAACTGCCCTATGAGATTTTCGACTGGATCTGCCTGACATACGTATTCTGATGGTCCACCTTCAAGTCCACTTTTTAAAATTTCTGCCTGCAATGATTCTGGAAAGGCTCTCTGTTCTTTGCTGACGTCATGAAAATCAGTTAAGAAATCAGAATACTTTATTTGAGAATAGTCCTGTTCATCTTTCAGCTTCACTACTTGTGATTTATAGGGTGTTACTGGCTGTCCAAGAATAGACTGACAAAAAATGGCAGATTTTTGACTAAGAGACAGCCCTCCCTGGAAATCTTCAGAAAATGTTTGGTCTGAACCAGAGCATATTGCTGTTTGTTTCTGAAAAGATGCTTTTTCCCCATAATTTTCACCGTTCTGTCCTTGAATCTGCTGGCTTTTGGAATCCTTTTGCATTATTTGTGCAGCAGAAAATGCACATGGATAGTCTGATTTTAAGCCTTTTGATAGCTGTCTATTAGTTGCATAGTCTGTTGTCCCTAGTGTCTCTGTAGATTGTAATCCTGATGATCTGTAAAGTTCTTTTATAGTAAAAGTTTCTGAATTATGGCCATCATCTTTTAGCTGCATCTGTGACAGGTGTCTAGAATCTAACTGGACAAAAATATTTCCACTTTTTTCTGACTGATTTAGATTACGAAGTACACCAGAAATTCTTCTTGATAGATTTCCCAAAGCCCTGGTATTTTCAGATATATCCTTTTCAGATTTTAACAAACTAAATGATGCTCCTCTAACTGAAAGTATGTTTTTCATTTCCATGTTATATGAACAGTTATCCTGTATTCATAGAAAAGTAAACAATGCTTATTATTGTTACATCAGTATGTAAAGACAATTCATTTAAGATTAGGAGTACTTGTGGCACCTTAGAGCATAAGCTCAAGATGTTCCTACTGTATTTTCCCACTGCATGCATCCGATGAAGTGGGTTTTAGCCCACGAAAGCTTATGCTCAAATAAATTTGTTAGTCTCTAAGGTGCCACAAGTACCCCTCGTTCTTTTTGCTGATACAGCCTAACACGGCTGTCATTTAGGATTATTTCTTTAGATAGCTACACTAATAATTAATAACTATATGGAAGTCTAAAAACTATATACTAAGACCCTAACAGTTCCTGTTTTAGGGCCCAACTCATACAGAAAAAATACAATACACACTAACATATCATGACTCTACCTTTGCTTTAACTTCATCAACAGTAACTGTGCTCATGAAGTCTGATTTCTCCTTTTTTGTCTTCAGATCTTCAGTAAAGCTATCAATCAGCTGCAGGTCATCTGCATCCAATCCTAATTACCAATACATGTATGAATAACAAATTATTATGAATGAATTTATCATTGACAACAAAATGAAATGTTCCAGACAGTGGGCTACTTTCTGGTCCCTGTTCTGTGATGCAAAGGAGTCATAAAGTTGCTCCTGGTAGGCAGCTGATGAGTCCCCTGGGGTGGAGGTACTTCTGGCTGGTGTAGAATTGGCAGAGCCAGCTCTTTGCAACATCTCTGTTACAAACATTTGGCTGAAGAGAGAGGGAGGGTGCGGCTGGAATGTTTTGCACTCTGACAACACTTCAGATGCCATTACAAGCCAGCACAAGCTAGAACATATATGAGGCTGGAGAATTAGTGAAATACAAAGTCACTCCATCCCTTTCCTTCAAATACACCAACTTGAACTCTGGTGCAGCTGAAGATCTGGGCCACTATCTATATTCAGATTCAAAACATATAGATAAATTAGCAAGTGCGGCACCTTGTCAAGTCATCCCAAATAAATCTACACAGAACCACTTTCAGTGGCTGGTCTGAAAACTGACAAAATCTAAATAAACAGCCATGATTCTTTCCTACCTAACATTGCCGCTCTTTTTCCTTTCTCCTGAGCCAGTTTACGAATCTGTTGTTTCAGTGCAACTCTTTCTTCTTCCAGTCTTTCAATCTGCACATTAATTAAATATTAATATTTATTTCTGTTCAGTTTCATTTTACAAAATATGCATAAACACAGTTTATCACTTGCCTCTTTTAAAAGGACTTGGTTTTCAGCTCTGTACTGCTGCTGTTTTAGTGCCTTGCTGTTTTTAAATTCAGATAAATCTATCATAGTCTTTGGATCAAGACCTGAAACAAAATCCATGCTGTGTAATTATTCATTAGTTAGAAAAAATAATTTTAACTTTACAAACCATTAACATATAACCCATTTAAATAAGAATACTTCGATAAATATTCAAGTATGATTACAAATAATTATACAGAAAACCAGTAAGGGCACTTATTTTCTTCATATATAACAGCTCTTCCATGCCTAATATAATCTGGAAAAGGGACAATATTAGTTGACTTACCCATAACTAAAAGTAATATACTTCAGGTAGCAATTTATCTTTTGCTATAAAAGAGCCTAAACAGACTAACTTATGTTTGTTCTTTCTACATTTTTCAATCAATATTATGACAGATAACACTATATTTTCTTTACAAATATCATAGTGTTAGAATGTACTATGCTGGATGAGCCATTCTGGAATTAGGAAAAGTTAGATAGCATCATGGAACTAAAAATGCAGGTTGCAAACACTACTTCTTCTTGTTCTTCTGGAGGGAAGTGTGGGGAGCAGGGGGAGAGAGAAATGTAGCTCTTTCAAGAGCAGCTTCGTGACCACATTTGTTCATGAACAATCCTACAGCTAATAATTTCTTCCTAATAAATAAAGAAATAAATTCATCACTTCATTTTTAGTAAGACAAATAAAATAATTTACACACACTGTATTACAATAAGGTAAGATATTTGCATAAATATAACATTATTTGAACTCTATGGCACAGTGAAATCTTTGTAAAATTTCATAAGTGACATACCTAAGCGTTCCCTGAGGTCTTCATTTTCATCAAGAAAATCATTGATTTTAAGTCCAAGTTTGTTCACTTCCTTAATCAATCCTTCAGTCTCATGATCTCTTATTTTAATCTGCTTTTTTAAATCTTTTATTTCAGCAATAGCATCTTCCAAACCATATATCCCCTGAAATAGTCCCGAAGGTGAATTTAAAAGGATTTCGTAAATTGTCCAAACATTATACTAAAATTAAAGACTCATGACAGGCAAGAAGAAGGTTATGAGTAAATGGAGGGATTCTTTTGAAAGAACATTACAGGATTAAGTTGAAGTAATCCACCCCCTTGAAAGGCCTGATCCAAAGTTCATTGAAGAGCAAGTATAATAATTTTTCTGATCATGGAAAATAGCACTTTGTAATTAGAATAGAAGTCTTAATTTACAATACCTTATGTCTCTCTCTTTTTTAAAATTTTGATCAAAATTGGCACATGACAAGTGTTTGTAAGTAGTGTCACCATGACAATGCATGTAGTTTTACTGAATTCCAGCATACCTTTGTCAAAGACCATACATACAGATTTTACATAATGTCCTTGGGTCCAGATATCTTCCTTTGGAAATCTGAAGTGTCCTTTTTTTTATTTTATCAATGAAAATATAAGGGTTCTTTAATAATTAAAAAAGTTTGCTTATGACATATTGCTATTCCAAACAGTGTTTGCAGTGAAAAGTTGAATGAGTATAAACACAATCAAAGGTGTTTTGGCTCAAAGTAAACATTAACCATTCTTGTTCAATGTTTCACAATAAACTTATTCAGAACATTGAGTTATTTGAAAAAATCCACTACCTCTGAGAAATACACACGCCTCTCTGCTGAGTCTGAAGTAGTGATACCAGCGCACATTTTAAAAACGTACTTTTGCATGAATATTCTGCAACCCTAAAAAATGTTGCCATAAAAAGGTCCTTTTTTTATTTTGAAAATATGGTAAACAAAAACCTTTTGTTGCATTGTCAAACAGAATTGTCATGTGATCACCCTTTCACAAGTATAGCTAAAAAAAAAAACTTAAAGCTTATCACTGATAATCAGACATCATCCAACAATGTGACGTTTACTATTTAACAAACAATACTTCAATGCAATGGAAAGGAACTGCATCTTTTTCTTTACCCTGAGATGTATATGTGTAACATGCACATGCTAAGTCCCTGATCCTGCAATGAGCACCACACCGTACATAGATCTCTGCAAAGAATCATGGCCCAAATTTGCAGAATATTTTAGGAACGTAAAAATTTACAGCACAGTTAGGATCAGGAAAGTGATTATCTAAAAATGGCATCTTTTCATTCCTCTTACTTCTCTGACAAACATTTTTTTACTTGGTGCTGCCAGTAATTTTCAGAAGTGCTTTTCCCACTGTTTGCAAGATGGAGTTCTGTTACTAGCTTAACTGTTGACCCTTCAAAAGCTCCTCATCTTGGCTATCCATCTTCTGTTGTCTCAAGACAACTATTCTGAATGCTCAAATAGAAGTTTCCTATACTTTGCCAAATATAGCTTAACTCAAGACTCAATTCACTCATCTACCATTTACAACAAGATCAAGGAATGCATAAGAATGAGAGAAAAAACAACATGGGAAGTTGTTAATTTGACATTTGTTTTTGTTTTATTTTTCAGCTAGAACATAGTAAATGGGAAAACTGCAAACAAAAAAAAGATCTGTTGAAGATATAGTCAAAAACTGCTCTTTTCATTTTATCAAATAAACTGTGTACCGTTTCATAGTCTCTCATTCGCTTCAGAGCCTCAATGAGTTCTTTGTCCTTTTCCCTAGCATCAGATTCTGCTAATTCTGCCACTGTCTCAGCCTCTTTAGTTCTCTGTTCCAGCAGCTGTAATTTTTCCTGTATTTCTCCAATACGATTCTGCTGAGCAAGAGATGAGAGACCTGGAAAGAAAAGCCAATTTTGCTGTTATATTTTGAATGATTAAGAACATTAAGCCATTTCTGATATGAAGTAACTGAGTGCTTCCACTTTACTTTGATTGAAATCTAGAAAAGTTGCCTCAAGTAAATTATTATTTTGTATTTGAGTTTTGGTTTTCACAAATCTTTTAACTTCATTCTGAAATAAACAGTTTTACAGCAGTTTATGTTATGGCCTTTTTATTTTTACAAGCAACTATTAAGGCAACTTATGTGAAGTTAGTTCATATAACGGACAAGAGCATTCCATTTGAGTTCAATGGCACAACTCACATATTTAGAACTCTTCATGTGTGTAAGAAAGACTTTATATATTAAGACCCTGATCCTGAAAAGACGTATGTATATGTTTAATCTTATGCATTCTGATTACTTCCACTGAAGCCGATAGGAGTGCTCACAGTAAATGAAGTATCAGAGGGGTAGCTGTGTTAGTCTGGATCTGTAAAAGCAGCAAAGAATCCTGTGGCACCTTATAGACTAATAGACGTTTTGGAGCAGTAAATGAAATTAAGCACATATGTAAGGGCTTGACTACATGGGAAATATATTCAGTTATAGTGGTATAATTATACTAGTGTAGTTAAACTGTTACTTGGACACTAGTATAACTCCCCTACATAGACACTCTTATTCCAGAACAAAAAATATTTTTTACCGCAGCTCATCGTAAACTGCTTCCAAAGTGACATAATTAAACCTGAAAGAAGCATTTTTATACCAGAATAACTGTGTCCACAAGGGGTGTTATACCAGTATAATTATAGCAGTCTAAATTCACACCTTATACTCTTATAACTTCCCTATGGAGATAAATAAGGCCTAAATCTATGCAGAATCAGAGCCTAGCTACATTTCTTTGCTTCTGGAGGTCTAATAAATGGTCTCTTACTGCAGTTTGTATCTGAATTTAACTTCCTCTTTTTAAGTTAATTTATCACAGAGTCACAGTTAAATTACCGTATCTACTTTTGTAATTGGTATGTAGGCAATGTATTACTGTTTGTACATATAACTATGCCACGGAAGATGTAACTGCATATTTCTGAGTGAAACTCACATAAATCTACAGAACTTGAAGAAATATGACAAGTATTTATAAAACAGACTTTAATATTAGATACTTCAATAGCTATAAACAATTAATTTGATCACACCCACACACTGAAAGTCAGTCCCCAATGTTTGTCAGATGGAAACAGTGAATCAGTAAGAGAATAAATGTCATTCATATTCTTTAAAAATACAGAAAACAATGTAATGTTTTAAAAAATGCTCATTATAAGTTGCCACCATGTATTTAAATAAAAATACCAAATTACCTTTATCTTTTTGAAGTTCATTTTTCAAATCCTCAATAATCAATGCATTTTTTTCCATTTCTTTTGTATATTGTTCAACTTGCTCAGTGAGCAACCTGATCTGACTGTCTCGTTCTTGCACCCCCTACAAAAATGCAATTATGTTAGAAAAGTAATTAACATGTAATAAACTGCTAACACAGAGTAACTTACTACTTTGAACAGAAAGAAAATGAAAAGATGTAGAACAGTTGATTAAAAAAAATCTGCAAAGAAACAATTAAAGAAACAGTAATACTTACAACATAAAGTTCAGATATTATCTAGTAGTGGGTATATAAAGGCAAAGCAGTAAAAATAAAAGAAAAATAGTCAAAAGTAAAATATACAATTAATATAACCCTGTAAAAATAGTAAGTAAAGCAATACCCTTTAAATACATATTTATTGAGCTGTTTTGAGATATATCATCAACTTCAGTGGACCAACGTGCAAACTTTAAGTTAAGCATGTGCATGTTGGCAAGATTGGGGTCTTTCTTGCAAATTCCTCATAAGCATCTGGTGTTGGCTACTGACAGAGACAAGATTCTGGACTAGACAGACCACTGGCCTGTAGGGCAATTCCTGTGTTCCTGGATGCATGTGTCTTTCAGAGGGTTAGTGAAAATTTGGCTGGGATTTCTCGAAGTTAGAGGTTTAAAAAATAAAGATGTACTCTGTACAATCTAGTTGCATATATGCACTGTGAGCTCTTAACAGTATGCCACTATTCTACAGATTCTGTGCATGCATGTGCAGCTTAGGAAGCTGCATAGAGAGTCTGATGTATTTCTCTATGCTGAGTGAAAGAAGTCAGACCAGAAAGGAGAACAGTTCAAAAGAAATCACAGAAAGACTGTAAAAACAGGAAAGTTTCAAGAACAACAGCTGAACTGATTTGATAAAAACTATGAAGAAACAAAAGTTCAGTCTTTGGCAGAAATCAAACCAGACACATTTCAGCTGAAAGGTAAGAGATTGACACAGTTACATATCATTTTACAGTTCCTTATTTCTGATGTAAATAATTTTCTACACAAAAGTGCAAGGACACCAAATTTGTGTGGAACATGCATAATTTTGGGACTAAAATGAGGGACACTTGAAAGAAGGTAAGCCTTTGCATAGGTCTGAAACAGACTCTCAACTGCCCAATGACATAGTGTTTGGCACATGGACTTGTACAGGCAGTTATTTAAAAGAGAGGTTATGACACATGCACGTTTGCATAGACAGTACCTGCTGGAGTGCCATAACGTTGTTTTTGTCTGCATCAAGTTGGGCCATTTTCAGTTTCTCTCTCAAGTTCAACAACATCTGCTGATATTCTATGATTTCATCATCTTTAGAAGCCAAGATTCTCTGCAAGGAACATAAGCAACATAATAAGGAGAGATACCTAAAATAATTTCTAAAGGTAACATGCAATTAGAAACGACTATAAAGTACCTTCCATTCCTCAACTTTTGCATTTACAGCTGCCATGAGGGGATCATCTTCTTCATTTTTTGCTTTAAGTTGGTCTGTTAGTTCCTGTATCTGTAAATTGACACTCTGATTAATTCATAAAAATGTACACATCTTATACTATACACACACACAAACACACACCTGTAAATACACTTATTACATTAATGCAATAGCAGTAATACAAACTTGTGCTATAGTAGGAGGAATGCTAACATTTTATATGAAGCCTTTTTTCTAAGATTCATAAACAAGTTCTTAACATTTGTGCTGGGTTTCAAGTTAGCTCTCTAGTCAAAAACGATTTTTTTGTTGTTGTTAAAGAAAGTAGTATTTTTTCTTATTTGGAGTTGGATAAAATAAACGGAACATTTTTAAAACATTAAAAATATTGTGCCTTAGGTTTAAGGCAAACTGCCACTATGCAGCACTGTCCAGAAAAGTACATACCCTTCAATAATGGTTTATTACCTGAAATTTATACTGTTCCCTTTCCTTTCTTAATTGGTCCATAACAATATCAGACTGCTGCACGATAAGTTTCATTTTGTTATACTCATCAGTCATCTTCTCCATTTCCTGCACTGATTCTTCCAAGTTCTTCCTCATTTCCTGGTTTTGAGCTTCTAATTTCTCATTAGTTTCAGTCAAACTCTACAAAGTTAGAGATAAAGTTACTTTTAAAAATATACGGTTTGGTATTTCAAATCTTCTATCAGTATATAACTTGTACTAAATGTAGGGTCTGGGAGGTTTAGGGCATTAGTAATGGGATACAGTTTTTCACCTCTAGATGAGCCCTTGAAATCCAGCGAAGTCTGTTAGGCACTGAAAGGGGTTATGCCAAATGACAATAAATTGGTATCATTATCATTGTACTAAATTGATTAAGCATCCATAAACTTTACCTGAATTTCATCCAGATATTGGACAAGCTCAAAGTTCTTTTTGGATAACTGAGATCTGTAATCATACTCATCTCCTCTACGTGACATATGCATTTCCTTTTGTGAATCTATTTGTCGTTGGTAGTCAATTACATCCTGGCGAAGTTGTTCATTCTGCATACAAAGAAGCCCCAAAATAAAGAATTAGTAAAAAATCGAGGTTGAAAATACTATTTTTCTAGAAAGCTACCACACACACTTAAGATAGTAAAAGCTCATTCAAATTCCTGCAGTACGCTTTTGAATACCTTAGATCCTCACCTTTTTCTTTATTCGTTTTTTCTCCAAATTAAAAAGGACGGACCAAAGTAAGAAAGGAGATGAAGAGCAACACAGAATTAGAAATAATACATTTTTAAAAATAGATGAGCAAAAAGAGAAAATGTTAAAAAATGCATAGCTTTATATACATTAACAAAGGATAATGGAATTATATACTAGAAATTAAAAGACTACCAAGCACATAGCTTCTAATCTTAAATAGGTGAAACTGATCAGTTTTGATAAGGAAGGGAAAAACTAGCTTTCAAAAATCTCAAACTCACTGAAAGTTCACGATCTGAAAATATCTCAGCAGACAGAAAAAATATTACAAACTAAAAAAGTTTGTAAGATTCTTTTGTATGTCCTTTAAAACTTGCTCTAAAAGGCAGACAAGTGAAATTTCACACAGCCAGTCAACAGGAATATAGAATACTACAACCAGTGACATGAGAAAGGAGCCAGGCAGCAATGGCAGTAATGGAAGAAGTGCATCTTGGTAGCTGTGGCCTGAAAGAGGACCTAACTGAAGGATGAATGTTAGAAAAAGAGAGGGGGGGAACCTGCAAAAGTTCCCACACACAAGAAAAGAAAAGTGTCCAGTTGCCTAAAATACCCTATGAGTATCACTAAATAAATCCACCTTGAGAGATCAGCCTAGCCATTATTTTACTTCATTTTGGCATCTAAAGTAATGGAGTATATTTAAATAACACATTATTTTATATTATGACTCTACAAAAAGGTTTTTATTATTTCATATTTTTATTACAGTCGAGCTCAGAAGCTCAGTCAAAATAACGACCCCATTGTGTTATGGGCTATGCAAATTCGAACACAGATGCAATTCCTACCCTCAAAGAGTCACGTTTCACCAAATATGTACTTCTTTTAAAGGTGATTCTTAAAATCTGGTTACTTAGAACTTAACGTTCCCCTAGTTCCAGTACCTGATAAATGTGCCAAAATAAAATTAGACTGTCACGTCAAAAATTCAAGAAAAACATATATGAAATAAATTAATTGGATAGGTATTATATGAATAACACTTTTCTACTAACCTCTCTTCTTAACTTGCTGTTTTCATTTTCTGCATCCTCATTTCGAAGAGCAAGCTAAAATGACAGGAATAGTGATATTATATATATTTTAAATCGCTTAACTGTCATATGTTATGGAATCTCAGAGCCAAGTTCTACCCTTGGATACATACTGGAGAAGATAATGGGAGGTACTTCATTTGGTCTTTAGTTTAGAATTCCTCAGGAGAGTAAGTGGTGCTGGCACAAACCACTCAACTACATACATAAGGACTAAAGGCCATCTAAAACTCATTTCAATTTTCTACAATTAAATGTATCATTTATATAGTGCTTTTACAATTTTAAAGCACCATAATTACTTTAACCATCACAGCAGCCCTGTAAGATAGGTGATATCATTATCCAATTTTACATACAGAGAAAGAAAAACACAGATTAAAGGTCACAAAGTGAATCAGTGACAAAACTACTATTAGAACTCAGGAGTTCTCAAACTCCACACCATTCATGTTCCCCTACTTCATGTGGACTCAAAAATAAAGCTTTATTAAGATAACAATATAAAAGGGTATGACAATCAGCAAACCAAGACATAATGCAAATAATTCTACTCCAGTTCATTTGTTATCACCATCTATTACAAAAAATAAAACTTCATACATACAAACAAAAAAAAATATGTGCTGTGGTCCTATATCATCAACACATTTCACTTCAAAGACCATTCTCAGAATGCTTTTCTAGTAAAGTATGCATTAGAATCTTATGATAGTTTTAGAGATGTTGGATTGAGAAATTTCTTACCTGATCATTTTCCTCTATTACCAGCTTCTCTCCAAATTAATTACTCCTGGACTAATGCCCTCCACCTGTGGAATTCACAGGTGGTCCAATGTTGTTGTGGGAAACTTGAGGTCTAAGCTTCACCCTTCAGCTCAGGCCACCAGAAGAGTTCTTGCATCGTCACAGAAACATTCCAGCAAACAATTAGCAGCATGAAGGCAACTATACCCTTAAGACAATATATGACTAATTCTTCCTTTAGAGAAAAATTTCAATTATATTCTGGTGAATTACCAGACTATTAAATTGGATGAAATTCAGAGAGAAGCTGCTAATAGAAAGAAAATTATCAGGTAAGAAATTTCTCATTCTGTTGCACAGCTTCTCTCCTCATTTATTACTCATGGGAAGTAGCAAGCAGGGAATCCCAGTAATAAGGAGGGAAAGGAGAAGCAGTTTAATTATTATAGTAGAATAATATGCAGGAAAGAAAGGTCCCCCAATACAAAGCAAGAGCTTTATAAACTAAGGAGCTGCATGGGAACCAAAGTAGTAGCATCTTCCTACCAAAGGCTGCAGAGGAAAGAAAACTTATTTTGTAAATCTTCCTGAGATGAGGCTCATACACTTTTCCCTGAGTGCCTTTAGGGACTTTATGAATAGTTTCCCATATGCCTAACAATTGATCCAGGATTTTTACATCTTGTCTGCAGCAACCTCTAGCCCTTGGCATTTTGGATAGAATAAGATGAACCAGCTACAATTGGCATATGTACTCCATATGCTGGAGCTATATCTTTAGAGCTCTAGGAATGGCCATTTGTTCCACAAGCTTCCAGGGTTTAAACAAAGTGATGGAAGAACTATTTCCCAGGAATCGTGGAGAGAGGAACTTACCTTGAACAGAAAGGTTTCTGGAGTTATAAAAATAACCTTTTCCTTTACAAAGGTCTTGTATGGATATGGGAACTAATTCCAAAAGTTGCCTTTCAGAGGCAATGGTGATGATAAAGACCAGGGAAGGCATGTCTCATTTGTCACTATGATTAAACTTGGCACCTGATAAGATGGAGTTTACAAAATGCTAGTATGGCTGGTATCCTCTTTTACAACTAGAACTCCAACCAAACCTCCTGGAGAAACTCTAATATAGCTAAAATCACCAGAACCTTGGGATTATTATTTGCATCACAATAACATCTAGTGGTAAGGGTGGCATTGTGCCGGGCACAGTGCAAACACTACCCCAAAGAGCTTTCTGTTTCCCCTCGCACCAGAAACATAAATTTGACCAGATCAATTAATTATTCTGGTTGAGTTCTGTCTGGATACCAAACTGTATTAGAAGTTAATGGAAAATCCATGCTGAACTACATTTCTCTTCTGATACCCAGGCTGTTAAATGCAGATATTCCCAATCTTAAAGAAGGAATCCCTGCTTCAAGAGCTCTGGTGTTTTCTGCAGGTATAATGTGGGGTCGTTGGCTATCTGGCATGTCTAAAGTTTCTTCTGGGCCACTAGAGCTAGAGCACTAGGAGGACCATCAAAACTCTCCATTTTCTTCTTTTCTGTATCTTTTAGGTGAACTCTCTGGAAAGGTAGCAGATTCTTCTCTACCCAGGACATTATTTCCATTGCCATGGAGAAGCTTTGACCTTTTGTACCCCTAGTTTTGGAAGTCATATAAACACTCATGCCTCAAACATAAGCAAACCCCTAATGGCAAGAAGGGGGAAACTTCTGAAAGTATCATAATTGCCCATTATATAGTTTCTTGCACCTTCTACTGATGTGGCTGGTACTGGTTGCACCATAGACAGTATTGGGGACTTGATGGACAACTGGTACGAATTCCTATGGCCAGGTATAGGATGTATTTTTTAGGATACACCCTGACAGAGCTGTCAAAATGAACTAAAAGGATGTATGCAATTAGATTTTGGAAATCTTGTATGCTTGCTTCCATAGTAAATATGCAAGGATCTAGACTGAAAATTGGGTTGGCTTTCCACATGTTATTTGCACTTTCTGTCACAGTTCAGGAAAAATGCATCTCTATTCTCCCCCCCCTTGGTTGCTCGAGGGCACCCACTCTAGGCTCTTGGCTTCTCAGCTGTCACCTCTCTTGGTTGGAGACTCGTTTTTTTCCAGGACACGCAGTTTCCTGCCTACACTGTGATATCCCCAGCAAGCTAGGCTGGAATCATCCAGATATTAGATCCCCAGAGACAAGGACCAGGGAGCTAACCAACACCCACACAGGTGTCAAACAACCATCAACAGCCATTGCCCTGCAAGGGGTAAAATTCAATGACTCACTTGAACAAGGCCATACAGGGGAATTGTTCAATCTTGCCTGGTGACTCAGCAATGCCAAACAGACATGCCTGGACTTGTGTTCTCCAAGCACATGGACTAAGGGTATAAAACTGAACACAGTGGCCCCATGCTTTTCCTTTTCTCCTCCCGCTACCTACACTGCAAGCAACAAGAATGCTCAGAAAACTGAAGACTTCAACAGACCAGACTGCCCCAGGTTTAAGAGATAAATCTGTATATTAAGGATTGTAAGATCCAGTGGGGTGAGAACATTGCTTCATCTAAATACTTTCTAGTGTGATAAGAGTTAAGGTTTAGACTGCATGCTTATATATTTTATTTTATTTTGGTAACCACTCTGATTTTTTGTCTGTCACCTGTAATCACTTAAAAATCTATCTTTTATAATCAATCAATAAACTTGTTTTACTGTTTGGTAAATCTGCTCAGGTCACAAAGGCTGGTGTATATCTACTTTCCATTGATGAAATGGTGACCCAATTAATAAACTTACCTTGCTCAATAAAAGGCCTTCAGCTGTGCAAGACAGTATATTCCTGAGGTACAAAGTTGGAAGCTGGGGGGATTTGGCTGGTATCTTCCTCTGTGTGATTCATGAGTGGCTCTGGGAGCATTCACACAATCTAGCTGGATGTGGGGCTCCACATGCAGTTATGCTGAGTGATAACAGTGCCTGGAGGGGTTTGCTGCTTGTCACTAGGAAAGCATTGTGAGAGACAACCCAGGCTGGAGAGTTAAGGGGGCACAGTGGTCCCACAGTCTGATGCTGCACCCTGTGGATCCCATCACAGTTTCCTTGGAACTTCTGATCCATATTTTTCCCTCTTCCATGGTAATAGCCCCTTTCTGGATGCCCTTTGGGCTGGTAGCAAGCAACAGATTGCTATGCTGGCTTTGAGAGTGAGTGTTGAGGTATCTTTGCAATCTCATCTGATAATTTCTCTGTTTCCCCGCACTAGCTCCTCACCTGTAAGTTTGCATTCATCAGATAGCTGTTTAGGATAAATGATGGCAATTCGTGGATGTAACATGGCTTCCTTTTGATCACCAAATTAAAACCTATTGCTTGTTACAAATTATATCAAGGGCTTGACCAAGACAGAGTCCAAGATGTCTCACTCCAAGCAAAAATCATATCCCAAGTCCATGAGCCATTCATTTGCCATAGAGTAGGTTTTCCTTGCAAAGTATATGAAAAACCTTTGGTCTGAAAGGTGATAGCTGAGGGCTTTGAAATTGATGTGCATCGTGTCATCAGTGTTATGGTTTACGGACTGGTTCGCCAACTTTTTGTATTGGAGACCCCTTTCACACAGCAAGCCTCTAAGTGCAACCCCCCCCTTAAATTAAAAACAAACACTATCTTAAATTCTAAATGTATAACCCTATTGTTTAAATGAATGTACTTTTTCTCACTGTTTTTATATTAAGACTAAAACCCATTTTTATTGAATTAATGTTAGAAGCAGAAAAGTTATTTTTAAGTTACTGTTAAGTAGAGTTTCATTTTAATACTTGACAGCAATTAATCACCATAAGCATAAGCATCATCATAAGCATCAAGAAAATCAGTGACATGGACGATGCTGTTTATTTGAGACAAGAAGTTTTATTCTTGGCGTTGTGCTAGAAAAGGCACACCTGATATCGTCCTTTACATCGAATCGGTTTCAGGATTTCATCTTTATTGTGAGAAGACTGCAGAATCCACTCTCGCATTTATATATAGTGGGTAATGGCAGAAGAACTCTCAGGGCCATTTCAGCCACCAATGAGTATTCACTTGCAACTGAACAACAGAACTGGTTTGGAGGCAGCTGCGTGAATTTTGCCTTCACTTTGTCATCATTGATCATGTCGATAATCTGTTCCCTCTCAGCCATCACACTGAAAGGGTTCTTCACCAGGGAATGAAGTGCTTCTGGTAGAGCTGGAAAGTAGATGTTCAGATGTTCACTAATAGCTGACTTGAGAGCACTATTAATATTGACTTCCTCCTCCTCGCTGAATGAGGAAAGTGTCAGAAACATGCCATATCTGTCTGTGTCCAAATTACTGCACCACAGATTCAACTTCATCTGGAAGGCTCTGATTTTATTAATCAGGTCTATTAACATTGAACATTTTCCCTGAGGTGACAGATTGCGGGTCATTAAGGCTATCAAAGATATTGACTAGGTATGCTAAGCAGAGAAGCCATTTCCTGTCACTGAACATTTTGTTCAGCTCGTTTCTCTTTTTCCAGGAAAAACTCCTCCATCTTTTCATGAAGTATAAAAACACGCTTTAATGTACGTCCCCTAGGAAACCATCGAACTTGAGTGTGGAAAAGCAAAACTTTGTATTCACCACGCATTTCTTTGCGGAGCTTTTGAAAAAGACGACTATTCAAAGCATACAACATCCACCATAGTATTAAAGCACATTGGCAATGTCTTTGCAGCTAGGACTTGACAATGGATTCCACGAGTGACAATCACATTAGGTGACACGCACTTTACCTTCTGCTGAAAGCCAGACCACACACGCACCATGGCTGGAGCACCATCAGTACATATACCAAAAAAAGATTTTTCCACTTATTGCCACTGCTTTCGAAAAAGGCATTCATCCTATTGAAAATGCCCTGTGCTGATGTCAAATTGTTCACAGAATAAGAATTCATCTTTAACATCCCCATTATTAACATATTGTACGAACACTATCAATTCCATGCAGTTAGTAACATCAGTAATTTCATCAAGCTGAGGCTGAACATCTGATTCATCAAGCAGAATGTTTAATTTTGTGCACAATTTGTTCTTTGGTATCTTCAGACATCTCACATATCCTGTGCTTCACAATATCATTCGACACAGAAAGCATATTAAGCTTTCTGGCAATATCATTGCCAACCATAATTGAGACATCTTTGCATACTGACAGAACAAACTTCTCACCTCTTGTATGCAGCTTCTTGGCATGGACAATTCATAGTGACACAACATAAGAGGCCTCCACAGCCGAGGACGTTTGCTGTCGGAAATATCCATCTGCATTAAGTCTGGCTGGCTTTGTCGCCTCTTCAGTGCATTTGAAAAAAATCCACATTTTGATTTTTATGCTCAGGATGTCTAGTTTCAAGATGTTGCTGCAGCTTGCATGGTTTCATGAAAACTTCACAGCACATGATGCACTGTGATTTTTCAATACCAGAGGTAACAATGCTGGTAAACCAGCGTTTAATGTAAGACTCAAGATACTTTCACTTTTTAGCAGTTTTAAGCAGAAGACGTGGCCACTATTTTAGGAGAAAATATGTGCCTGTGTGTCTGACTGTTAAATGATAACAAAAATTTGGCCTGTCTCAGTGTTCTGATTGGTCTGCAGTTTAATGCAGCTCTTCAGCTGCAGAATAATCAAGCCCTCTAATGTTGTCTCAATCCCAGGGCCAGCCTTGGAGAAAATGGTGCCCTGAGTGAACATCTATCTTGGCATCCTTTCTTTGGAGGCAGGGCAGGGCTGGAGGCAAAGTGGAGCAGGGGGTGGAGCTGGGCTGTCAACCCTGTGCATGACGGGACTTGGGCTGTTAGCCGTGCGAACAGCAGGGCTGACAGCATAAGCACCACCACACACAGAACTGACAGCTCACAACTCCCACATAATAACCTCATGACCCCATGAGGGGTCACAACACCCAGTTTGAAAACCCCTTGTCTATGGGGTGTTTTGGAAGAAGTCCCTTTCTGACTTGGTTTTTGAGTAGCACAGCTATTGTTGCACCAACCTTAGGCTCCCCAAATTTATGAAATGTCTATGTTTTATATGAACATTTTAGTTTAACATTTGGTTTAAACAGGCGTCCTCATTTGGATTTTATGATATCTTCAAAGAAGGCATCATTGGGAAAACATGTATTTAATGATGCTTGAAAGGGAAATATTTTATTAATATTAATGAGTTCTTTGAAAGCCACTAAGTCCTGAAGAAGTCCTGTAGATTTTGTTTAGTTTGTCTGTGATGTACTTGTGGTACTTATTTCCCTGGCTGTTTACCAGGGGAAGGTAATACACTATTCATCCTGGCATGGGGACCACACAACCAAGGAGGGGTACTGTACACATAAATTGAATGTGGAAATAGCTTGCTGGATGTCCTAGGAGCCTCAGAGCAAGCCTACACAACCCGCAGTAGCGAGCCTCCCAGCCTGGGTTGACAGACTCAGGCTCGCTCTACTACACTAAAAATAGCTGTAGAGATGTTGCAGCTTGGATTGAAGCCTGGGCTCTGAAGCCTAGGGAGCAGAGCGGACTTCAGAGACCAAACCACAGCTATAAAGCGCTGTCTTAGACACCTATTCTTAGTATAGTAGCCCAAACTAAAGGCTGTTGACCCAGGTTGGGAAGCTTGCTGCTACAGGCTCCATAGACATATCTGAAAAGCTGCCTGACTACTCCGCCATGCTGGCTAGCATTCAAGTAAGTATTGTAGGAGCAACTCTGTACCAATCAGGGCTTTACTCAGTAAATCAGGATAATTTTGAACATCCGGGGGCATTTCTCACTTACAATTCTGTAATCTCATGAAGGTGCAGTTCATGGTGAATGCAATCCTCCTGTGCCTCTCTCCTAGTCACTGACTGCCTGAAGTGCTCCTAATATGGAGCCAACTTGTGGAGCAGGTAAGCGGTGGGGAGAGAAAGGTGGGCCTATACCTGCCGCTCAGAGTCTGAGCCCCTTTCCTAGGCAGAGGAAGGGTTTATGGTGGATGATCAGAAGGCACAATTCCCATTCCAAAGCTGCCTGAAATCTGTGCTGCTTTCCCTGGCACTGCAATGGTCCTTGGGGCTGAAAGCCAGACACCCACCATTCTCATTAGTGTGCAGCCTGAGGTAGGGCTGCACAGGAACAGGCTTCCCTGCAGGCCCAGACATGCTGCAGGGTGAGAGAGGAGCAGTGACAAGATACAGAGCACTGTGAGAGCCTCTGTGCATGGGAAAAGCCCCACAACTACTCCCTCAGAGGAAGGCAAATGCGAAGAGGTTCCACCCCTGATTTTCACCCCACTTGTTCATTAAAAATATGAATTTCTGTCTTGGGAAGGACACAATTGCTTTTGCCTTTTTGCATCTGGAGTCTCTGCAGTTTGCAGGACCTACCCTGAGCATTGTTGAACTTCCTTCAACTCATAGTGGGAGAAAATGGAATTGAGTAAGAGCCTGCTTCTTTCCCCAGGGGATTGAGGACCCACTTCTGTACCTGGGGGAGGTGCACTCTATCTTTTCATGATTTTTCCCCCTTCAGTCCAGGTCTCTTGAAGGACTTAGCCTCTGAGCTGGCAGCGTACCTTCTCCTTGTCCTTAGACTCTCACCTAAAATGCTCCTGATTGGGCTCTTCTGTGTTAGAGTCACATCTCCTCGGAGCAAGGTGAGTACCCAACATGCTGGTTTGACTTTGAGCCCCATATCCTATTACTGCCAGGGTTGGCTGGCTGAGAACAGCCAGGGCATAATTCACCCTCTTAAAAGTAAAGATTTCTAAATAAATTGTTAGGAGACACTGAACTGGCAAATTGTTCCACTTACTGAGGCAAGAATCTGGTGGCCGGAGCTGAAGGATGGAGCTTAGACCTGGAAATTCCAGCAACAACATTGGACCCCTTCCGAATTCCAGGTAGGGGACATTAGCCCATGAGTAATGAATTCAGAGAGAAGCTGTGCAAAGGAATAAAATATTTCTTACCTGTTCATTAACTTTCTTCTCTTTTTCTAGCTCCTTTTCAATATCTGTTAATTCTCTGTCTTTTTGTTCCAATTGCTTTTCCAGCTGACGGATCTCATCACGCAAAAAACGAGTATCACGACCACCAGCAGCTCGCTGTGCCATCTTAGAAGAACATTAAAAACTAACAAATGTACATTTTTTCTTCAAATTAAAAATGTAGGACAACTAGTGAGACAGATTTATTTGCATGAAAGTAACAATGTTTGCAAACAGTTTAAAAAAAATACAAGATAATGGGTGATGTTTCCATGTAAAGTTTTAGTAACAACAAAAATTACTTGAGCACAAATCTTCAGAGTTATTAAAATAAAGATATCCCTAGAAATCTCCATACATACACAATGTTCTGCAGATATGTACTTGGTGCATATTCCAAATTAATACTGAAATTAACAACCATACATGGCAAATACATCTCTTTCAGCAGTAGGTACAGTTTTTATTTGTGAAACCAATTTCTTCAGGCATGTCAAAGGCACTTTCCTGCACTGAGGCCTAAGGGTCTGATCCAAAGCTTAGAGAATCTGTACCCAGAAATCTGAGAGAGAGAGAGAGAGAGTGTGTGGGCGCGCGCGTGTGCGTGTGTCAGGAGAATGCAGTATCCCCAGAGAAGGAATCACTGAGGAGACCCTCTGCCTGAAATATCCCCTCCTCGAGCTCACAACCCCTCAAAGCAGGTCAGGGGAGGATGTTACTCGTTGGACCTAAAGAGAGGATTTGCCACTCCCAGAGCGATAGGAGGGAGGAAAGCACAGGTTGGAGTCAGGCCCCTCTCCCCCTTTGGGTTTGTTGCATCCCACTGGCCAGCTGGGAGGAGGATCGGTAACCGGTTGGCTCTCACACTTCCCTTTCTTAAAAATTTAAACTTTTTCCTGTGCTACACAAGTCTCTTCAGCTGTCCTACCCCCCTCCCTGTAAGGTAGATAGGGAGCTTTGTTTCCTCACAGGATCATAGAGGCACAGTTGAAGTAAGAAATAATAGAATTTAGAAGTTTGATACTAAGTGATAATATAAGAAAGTGTCATTTGTCACAATCTGCAGTCAGTGTCTAGTGTGAATAAAGGCTAATAGAGCCAGCTCCCAGAGGTAAATGAGACCCGTGATTTTTACTAGCTTTGCTTGTGCCTCTACACAGAAAAGAAGGCCTGAAATCTTTCAGACAGAGGCTTCCCCTTGGTACTCTCTATCCCTCGTCGAGTAAAGAACTCAGACATGATCTGAATCCAGGAAGTAGACTGAAGTGTCTACAGGATTATAGCTTAGATCAGGGATTCCCAAACTTGGTTAACAGCTTGTTCAGGGTAAGCCCCTTGTGGGCTGCGAGACGCTTTGTTTACCTGAGAGTCTGCAGGTACGGTTGCTCGCAGCTCCCAGGGGTCGCAGTTTGCCAATCCCGGCCAATGGAAGCTGTGGGAAAGGGTGGGCTGGCCTGCGCCACTTCCTGCAGCTCCCGTTGGCCAGGAACAGCAAACCGTGGCCACTAGGAGCTGCGAGCAGCCGTACTTCCAGATGCTCAGGTAAACAAAGTGTCTCACAGCCCAGCAGGGGCTTACCCTGAACAAGCTGCGAACCAAGTTTGGGCACCCCTGGGTTAGATCAGCAGTTCTCAAACTGTGGGTTGCGAGTTCATTTTAACGGGGTCATCTGGACTGGCATTAGACTCTCTGGGGCCCAGGGCAGAAAGCTGAAGCCCGAGCCCCACCACCTGGGGCTGATCCCGAAGCTACTTAGCTTTGTGGGTCCCCAGGGAATTGCCCTGCTTGCCACCCTCTAACACCAGCCCTGATTTTAGAGTGACATGGCACTGGGGTCATGTAGTAATTTTGTTGTCAGACAGGGTCACAGTGCAAAGAAGCTTAAGAAATGCTGGGTTAGATATTGGGAGCCCTTTCACAATGCACTGGACATGGTTCTGTGCCTGGTATGTGAGATAAAGTGGAGACACATACCACCTCTACCCAGTGTAAAGTTCATAAAGTTGCAACCTGCAGCTTAAAATATATTCCAATGTCTGTCTTTCATTTACTTGAATAGCCTAAAAAAAAAAATCAGTACCTTCTAACTGACTTTTATAGGCTTTTGATCAGTCCTTAACATGAACACCTATCTAGGTTTTTTGAGTTCTTTATCCAAGCACAAAACCCACCACCATTTTTTAAACGTTTTAAAAAGGACAGATTATTTCTCCATGCTCAAAACTCAAATAATGTTAAAAACTGTATCCAGGTCCACAGAGAATAAATACCATTGGAGCTCTAGAAACTAATTTAGTTTAAAAACAAACATACCTCTAATTCATTTTCTAGTTTCATAACCTTTGCTTTTAATTGATTTTCTGTTGAAATAAAAATAGGACATACTGGGTTATCCAAAACCTCTAAGCAAAGGACATAAGAACATAAAAACATACGAACGGCCGTACTGGGTCAGACCAAAGGTCCATCTAGCCCAGTATCTGTCTACCAACAATGGCCAATGCCAGGTGCCCCAGAGGGAGTGAATCTAACAGGCAATGATCAAGTGATCTCTCTCCTGCCATCCATCTCCATCCTCTGACAAACAGAGGCTAGGGACACCATTCTTACCCCATTCCTGCTAATATCCCAGTCGGGATAGCCACCAGATATCAGTCCTACCAGTCAGTCCAGCCTCAACAACCTCTCAGATAAGATCCACATGAGCGGCAGCGAGAAAACTCTTTAATTGTTTAAAACTGCGCCAATAATCAAAGGGACCCTATTGGGTCATAATAAAACACAAAAGTAACTTCGCTTACCACTTCTTCCTCCACATCACCATGATTATAGACCCATCAATATCCCCCCTATCCCCTTCCAAGCTGAAGAGGCCTATCCTTAATCTTTCTCGTATGGAAACCCCTCCAAAACCCCTAACATTTAGTTGCCCTTTCTGTAACCTTTCGAGGGCAAATCATCTTTGATTAGGAGACCACATCTGTACACAGATTCGGAGTTGGCTACCATGGATATATAACACGGGCAAAATATATTCTCAGCTTATCGCTATCCCCTTTAATGATCCCTAACACCCCTGTTTGCTTTTGACCGCCTCGCAACGCGTGACATCTCCGAGAACTATCCACGATCACTCCAAATCTCCTGACTCGTTGTAGCTAAATTAGCCCCCATCATATTGTATGTATAGTTGAGGTTATTTTTTCCAATGTGCATTACTTTACATTTATCCACATTAAATTTCATTTGCCATTTTGATGCCCAATCACTTAGTTTTGTGAGATCTTTCTGAAGTTCTTTACAATCTGCTTTGGTCTTATGAGAACTACAGTAACAGCAGCAATCTTCATTCCCATTTATCAATATCAGGGTGAAATCCTGTCCCCATTGAAATCAATGGAAATTTTGCCATTGGTTTCAGTGTGGACAGGATTCAACCCATAGTTATTTAAGCCTAATGTTTTATTAGTTATAGACCCCATGTAATAAGTCACTTTGTGCATAGCTATTTTTTTTTAAAATGCTTATTCAGAAGAGTTACTCACCAAATTTGGCTTGCTCCTCCCCAGCTTTTTCAACTTCTTCTAAAGCTAGCTCTACCTCTTGGGCTTTCATCTAGCAAAGAAATATACATAGCAAGAAAACAGATTTACCTTTAGGCTAATTTATGAGATAGTGATAACCTCCACAAAATCTCATTCTAGAACTAATGAAACATCACTCAGACCACTAGCGGAGTCAGGTATAGAACCAGATACCCTCCGAGCACCAGGCAGCTACTCTATACACTAGGCCACACTAAGTATTTTTCCACAGGAATTATACTAACAATAAAGAAATCTTATGTGCTCAGAAGCACACATCCTGAAAATTATAGAAAAGGTCCCTACAAAAAACAGATTTTGTAACCTGGTTGGCACTGCCATTTTCAATACATCTATGATAGAATACAAGTAGTGTGATATAAAGATTTCATAAGCATGGTTTTGGGATGGAGGAAGATACCTTGATATTGATGCAAAAAAATTATAATAATAAATTATAAAATAATTTTAAAGTTGTTACACACTTGTCTGCACATTACTGAATATTAAGATATAGCTACAAGAATGTTATACCCAGGGTGCTCAGAAATATAAGAATACATATGTTTAGCTAGTTATGTTGCAAAATGTTAAAACTAATCAAAGAAATTCAATAAGATTTGTTTCTCTCTCCCAACGTCAATCATACCTCAAGAGCACAGACCACGTAAAACAATGTTTTAAGTAGAGGGCTAACTGTAAAAAGGAATGTAGGGTATATTATCAGAGCAATAAATCTAGGTAGAGTGAGCTCTAAGAACCCCCGCCCTCTTGCAAGAAAACCTACTTATGTTCTTAAAAACCTTATAGAATAATATGTGTAGCTGAAGATGTTTTAAACTTTTGTTTATTTCTTAAAATGTTGAAATGAAAAACACCTTTGTGAAATGGATAGTTGCAAATACGTTAGCTAAATGCCAAGTGCCTAACACAGCTCCTAATGTCATTGCAATGTGTGACGCTGGGCCAGAAAGGGTTAAGCAAGTATCAGGATAAATGACCCAAATTCCACCTTTAAAGACATCAGGAAAGTATGTAAGTGGTAATTAGGGCTATTCCTTACAAGTAGCTAGCAAAGCCAATGTTAGATAGACTACAGCTTTGAAATGTAAACTTGTATTGTTAAAGAATTGGAAGAAGATAGTAATTGTAGTATTCTATGTTTACCTATATCTTGTTAGAGGTTAACAATGTAATCAAACGGTTCCTTTCTATGTTGTATTCTGTGAATTGAGAGATCAAAAGGAGTTCTTAAGATTTAAATGAAATGTGAATATAGTAGTATCACTGTATCGATTTCTCTTTTAAGTATACAGCAGAGCACCTGTGAATGGTGGAAGATAGGCAATTGCTTTATGTTAATCCGTACATCTAATTACCGGTGATGCTTAAGAAATAGGTCTACTTCCAAGTCTCGATGATTGCCTATTGGTCACCTGAGGACTCCATGCTGTCAAAAGAAGGCCTGGAACTGTATAAAGGACTCTTGGGTCCTAATCCTTTTTATCTCAGATCTCCTTGAGCTTTATTCAGGGGAAGCTTGAGTCGTAAGACTGAGATCTCCAGTCCCATCTGGATCACCCTGGATATGAACAATGGATTATAATCTATGGACTAACTCTGAATAAACTCTTTGCAACTCCAAAGCTCCCAATCTCTACTATGAAACTGATCTCAGAACGGTACTCATGTCTGTATGTATAATGATCTTTTACCCAACATTCTCTTTTCTTTATTAATAAATTTTAGTTTAGTTAATAATAATTGGCTGTAAGCATGTATTTGGGCAAGATCTGGAAAGTTCATTAACCTGGGAGGTAATGTGTCCAATTCTTTGGGATTGGTAGAACTTGGCTGTCTGGGAGAGAGCCCAAAGGCCAGGTTGCTTTTAAGTTAAAGGAGCTGGCGTTTGGGCTTCTGTGTAACCAGTAAGATATTATAGAAGCTGTTATGTGGCTAACTTGGTGGATCTAAGTACCACCAAGCTTTGGGGATTGTCTGCACCATTCTTTGCAATTTGCCCTAATTGAGTAACCTCAGCGTGGCCCCCCTGGGACCTTGGTCACACTATGTAAATGATAATATGTTTTATGTCCCAAGATGGAATCAAATGACCTTGCAAACTAGAGTAAGAAGCCATTTATGTAAACAATGTTTATATTAATGGATAACAAATTAATTACTGGCAGTGCACAAGGAAACTTGCAACCAACTCAGGAAGACAAGAAAATCAATCATTCCAAAAACGGTCATTTAGAATCAACAACTTAAGCTAAAGACTTTCTCAAAGTTATTTAATTTTAAAAGACTTAAGAACCAAAAACTCTTACATAAAAAAACAGGAATATTTGGACTTTTTGAAAACAGACTTTCATTTCCTGTTAAACTTTCATGAAATTGAAACATTATCTCAGACAATGGACTGAACAAAAAGAAACCAGCTGTGAAAAGTTTCTTGATGCTTTCCTGCCACAAGACAATTAAAGGACTGTTGTATATTCATTAAACAGACTGCACTGTCAGAAGTTTAAGAGTGTCATCTAAGCCAATCCTAAAGGTATGAAGTCAATGAAAAGATAAGCAGCCAACTCTGAATCTAAACAAACCTGAAAGAGGCATATTCTCCTATAATTTCATGAAAATAGTAAGGAGAAGGGTATAGAAACTCTGAAGTGAGCCTCCCTCAGATACACCCTCTGTCACCCTGTTCAGACACAGCTCTCCAGAAGTAAGTGGCCACAGACAGATAAGAAAAACAAAGAACACTCAAGAAGAAACCAACTCCAGGAAACTCTCCCAAAGACTTCAACATGGATTGGTGAGAGAAAATTCACTAGATACACTGGTAAGCAGGGGCGGCTCCAGGCCCCAGCATGCCAAGCATGTGCTTGGGGTGGCATGCTGCAGGGGGCGCTCTGCCGATCGCCGGGAGGTCGGCAGGCAGGGCTCCGGTGGACCTCCCGCAGGCGTGCCTGCGGAGGGTCCGCTGGTCCCACGGTTTACGTGGAGCCGCGGGATCAGCGGACCCTCCGCAGGCATGCCTGCGGGAGGTCCACCGGAACCGCGGAACCGGCGACCGACACAGCGCCCCCCGCGGCATGCCGCCATGCTTTGGGCGGCGAAACGTCTAGAGCCGCCCCTGCTGGTAAGTGATTAGATTTAAAACTTTTGTAATGATTTTGCTGAAATACTGTTGTAAATTAGAAAACATGGGGCTTGTATATATGTACAGCTTAGTGAAGATGCTACCTGCATTGACAGGAGAGTTTCTCCTGTTGTCTTACATACTCCACCTCCCTGAGAGGCGGTAGCTATATCAACGGGGGAAGCTGTTCCGTCAACATAGCACTTTCTACACCAGGAATTCGATCCATATATCTGCATTGTTCAGGAGCGTGAATTTTTCACATCCCTGAGCGATGTAGCTATACTGACATAAGTTTGTAGTGTAAACCAGTGCTAACACCAAGTTAATTGCCAAGTGATTAGACCTTGTATTTCTCGAGAGGATAAACAGAGAAATAATGGGATGTAACTGGATCTAAAATTCTTAATTTTCATAAGCGGCCCGTTTTAAGACAGAGCCTTAAATGGCTTTCTTCTGAGTAACTAATTTAAATATCTTCTTCAATTTCATAGGATTTAGCTAAGATTGCTTACTTTACCCAACTATAAACTGTTTAGATTACTGATTATTAATAGGCTTCACTTCCTTTAAACAAATTATTTTGTTCAGATGAATAGTTTTAAGTATCTAATAAGATGCTAAAGCTTAATTCACAACAATTTGGGAAATAATATACTTTGGTCTTAACTTACCAAGAGAAAAGCGTCCCCACCCCCTGAGATGGCTCACGCTCAAGGGAGATAACAGCTCTCCACAGAGGGACATGCAGAACAGATTGTAACAGAAGTAACCAGTTTATCATTTGTGTTCAGTCATTTATGCAGTTTGGTTTAATTTTTTAAAACCTTTCTTTAATAATAAAATAGTCATGGTTAAAAATTGTGATTATTTTTCTTGGTCTTGATCATGGTGTCCTATAAAGGTATGTAAAAGAACCTCTATGACTACAGGAGGGGGAGCCGCAACCCTGAACTGGAAATAAGAGAACAATTAATAAAAGCTAGCCTACAATTCCTTGTTTCTCTAAATTAAATGTTGTTAGTAATTTTTCAAATAAAATTACTTGGCATCCAACAATTTAAAACTCTCTCTTTCAATCCCACACTACCTTCCTAATGAGTAGTGCTGACACTCAAATTTTGAAGGTTATTCCAGACTAGTCCCAATCAAACGGGCACCACACCATCATGTATTTTATGCACCACAAACATTACAGAAAAACAATTATTTAAGATATTTTACAGCATCTAAAAATTGTTTCAGATTTCTGTTTGTATTTCTCTATCTGGAAAAGCTGGCTCTTTTAATTACACAATCTGTTTTTCCATTCATCTTACATACATGTAACTCCCAGGAGCACTTATGTGAAGCAACAAAGTGTGTGTGTCTTTCAGTACACTTGGGAGTTACATGTGTGTAGACAAAAGAACTGAGCCCTGAGCTTCTACTTGAAAATGGAAACAAATACTTTTATCTAAAAATAAATACATTAAGGCATTTTAAAAAGTTCATGTTGTTTTAAAAAATAAGATTAATACAAACCTTCATTAGTGACTGTGTAATTTTAAAAAGATGTACCACATGCTCAGAATTTTCATCTTTTAAGTCATTTCCTTCAACCTAAATATAGATGAGAATATGGTTTAGTTAAACATCAAGAAAATTAAACAAACACACTTAATACTACACACGTATTTTACCAGTTCAGGTTAATTAAAGAATGAATAATGAAACTGTTAAAGTTCACTTAAAATACCTTGGATATAGTCACCAGCAAACTATCTGCCAGTTCTTCTTGACGAGGCAAATCATCAGCATTAATTCTCATAAGCTTCTTCCAATCTAAATTGGGTGGCATCTTGAATTTAAAATAGTTTTTCTGTAACAAAATAATCAAACAACAGTATTTATTACTATTTATGAACTTGTAGCTATGATTGTCAGAAGCAACCATGTGAATGGCAGAGACCGATGCTAAGAAACATCCACCAATCTCATAATGCAGTACATTGTGCTTCTCAGTGAACACATTGAGATCTTTGAATCAGATATTCCAGAAGGCAAATCTGCCTGTGGTAAAAGAAAATCTCTTATATAACACCCAACAATTGCACTTTGAACATCTGATTATCCAGCATCCATTTCTATAAAACAGCAAAACTCTTGTGCTAGCTACTACCCTCATCTTTTCGCTTACTGTGCCTGTATCTATAAAATCCAGTAGTTAACCTGAAAGCTGGCCAGTTTGTTCTGTGGGTAATAAGAATGTGAAACAGAAAGTCCATCTACATGGAGCTTTTCTCCTGTCTGTATCTATCTATGTGTCATGGTGGCTTGCCACTGTATTGGACATGATGAGAAATGCCTGGACTATATCCATAAGAGGGGTCTGAGTTTGTGGATTACTACATTCACCTTGGCCGTTCCTGCCACATGCTGACAATAGCCCAAAAAGAGCAATTAGGCCCTGCTAAGTTTAAACACAGAAGAAGCATTTTTTTAAAATCTATATATTGCCCTAAGTTAGAAGGATGACAATTGTAGGGGTAAGGTTGCAGTAGATTGGCAAGGAGCTAAGTGGCGGACCGAGTATGTGATTGACTGTGGGCAGAAGATGCAGGCCCTTCAGTGAACTTTGCCTGACCTTGCTAAGATATGGTTTAGTACAGTTCAGCATGTTTTTGTCTGTAAACAAGTCAGTTTATATAATATGTACAATTTATGAATGTAATGAAGGTAGCCAGCTGTTGACCCCATATAAGCGCAGGGAATATAACATCGCAGAGAACTCCCCTTGGTGGAGTCCTGCCTGGCCAGCTGTCCCGGACGGCCAGAATCCCCCGCAGCCCCTCCGCGCGCCTCAGGGACTCCCCACACAGCTTGGAGTATAAGTTCTTCCCTCAGTAAAGCCTTGTTTATTATTCTCGGGCTCAGTGTCATTCTTTCACCGGTATCTCGGCCCCCCTTGCGGACACAGCAACAATGCAGTAAAAAAAAAAAAAAAAAAGGTGAAACAAAAAACCAGAACAGTCAGTATATTTAGTCCATTGCTGCGAGCTAACATACAGAATTGAGACAGATATTTTGCGCATGACAATCACCCTCTCAGGGCTGGTCTCCACTTACCGGGGGATTGACACATGGCGATCGATCCCCCAGGGGTCAGTTTACTGGGTCTAGTGAAGACCAGCTAAATCAACTACCAATTGCTCTCCCGTTGACTCCAATACTCCACTGAAACTAGAAGCATAAGGTAAATCGATGGGAGAGTTTCTTCCATCAACCCAGCGCAGTGTAGACACCACAATAAGTCGACCTAAGGTACGCCAACTCCAGTTACGTTATTCACATAGCTGGAGTTGCATAACTTAGGTCATCTTAGCCACATAGTGTAGACCTGCCCCCAGACATCCAACTTTTGATGTCTTTTTAGCCCTCATACTCCCTACATCTGAGGCTGTGGGAATCTCACACATACTTCTGGGAATTGGCAAAACTTGCTCTGCATTACCTCAGCCCAGTCTACAGTTTCACCAGTTTAACCTCCCTTTTTATACTGCACAGCCACACAACCTCAGCTGCCGCTGCCACTACCTTCCTTAAAGCATTCCTAGAATTGTCTGCGATGACTACATGAAAACTTTTCTCCTCCAGCTGTGTAATTAAGTTATGAGGCAAATCATCTTTCCTTAGCCTCCAGTGACCTGCCAGCTATCTGTACTTCACATTTATTATCTCAGTTACATCATTTTTACAAGTCTAAATCTAGTTTTAATGGGGAATCCTTAGATACTGAGCAGAAGTACCTAAAGAGAGGGAGAAGAGATATATTCATTACTGCAGTATAATTCAGAAGCTCTACATTACTTGATTTCATATATTGGCCAGTATTAAAAAGTCTTTAATAGCCTATATGCATAATATGCCATAGAAAAGAAAAATGTAGGAATTGTGGGGAAATATATTCCATAACATTCTAGAGCAGTGGTGAGCAACCTGAGGCCTGCATGAGGCCGGTCAGGGTAATCCACTGTTGAGCTGGGAGACAGTTTGTTTATGTTGACTGTCTGCAGGCAACCCACTCGCAGCTCCCAGTGGCCATGGTTCACCATTCTTAGCCAATGGAAAATGCAGAAAGTGGTGGCCACCAAGTCCCTGTGGTCTGCACCACTTCCCACAGCTTGCATTGGCCGGGAACAGAGAACTGCGGCCACTGGGAGCTGCAGGTAGCCATGCCTGCAGATGGTCAACGTAAACAAACTGTCTCACGGCCCGCCAGCGGATTACCCTGACGGGCCATGTGCAGTCCGTGGGCCACAGGTTGCCCACCACTGTTCTAGAGTCAGTTTCTCTGTGTTTACTAAGTGTTCTGGAAAATATATATTCTATATAATCAATCATTTTCCAAGGATGACACTACACTGCATTATACATATATTTCTGATCTTCTACTTCTCCTGTAGTGTGCCAGGCAAAAGAAATTCAAGGACCTTTCGAAATGCTAGTCCTGCCCAGTTAATTAGGAGAAAAGAGATTAAGACGGAAAAAATATACTAAGCAGAAGGAGAAGATGGTGTGTCAGAGTAGCAGATGACCAAGGAAAACAAGAGGCTGAGACTGCAGATTAGGCAAATGGGCTAT
Source organism: Chelonoidis abingdonii (assembly GCF_003597395.2). Classification (NCBI taxonomy): domain Eukaryota; kingdom Metazoa; phylum Chordata; order Testudines; family Testudinidae; genus Chelonoidis; species Chelonoidis abingdonii. Next base: position 83,454,979 of record NC_133769.1, read on the forward strand.
TGGCATCATGAAAAAATGGGCCATGAGATGTAAACAAGTGGACAGGCCCACTTCCACAGACAGACAAATGATTGAGGGTTTTGCTGTGGAAGGGACAGTAAAACCCTCAATCAAGGACACATCCAAGAATAGAAGCACAGAATTATCTTCCAACAGCCCCACTCTAGAATTCTGCTGTGCAACTAGTCCTTCACTAATCTTCCACACATCTCTTGTCTTTCCTAATCGTTAATTAGCTAATGACTCAGGCATCACAAATCCCATTTGCACAAACCTATAGGCTACTTTCATTTCAGGATACCAACTTTATGTCTGACCATGTAAGCAGGACCTGAATGAATTCTACTCTGACATCTAGTGATGAACTAAAGAAGAAGACTTCAGCAACCAACATTGTTTGCATAGATTGGCCTAGATGCGCAGGTGTTGGATTGCAAGTCACTTTGTTATTGGGTGCATTTCTGTTTATTAATAAACCCAAAGTAAGTGATTAATACCTGGGAAGCACATAGCTGTGCATCTCTCTCTATCAGTGATATAGAGGGTTTTTACAGAGTAAAATGGATTTATTTGGGGTTTGGATCCCATTGGGAACTGGGTGTCTGGGTACTGGAGACAGGTAACCTGCTGAGCTGTTTTCACTTAAAGTCTGTAGATTTGGGGGCGTGATCCAGACCTTGAGTCTGTGTTGCAGCAGGCTAGCATGTCTCGCTCAACAAGAAAGGGCTCTGGAGTCCCAGGCTGGACCATTTGTTAACTTATGCCTTTTATATAGGCCTCAATCTTGCTATTAGTCCAAGTGGAAAGACCTCTGTGTTTGCATGAATGAATCTATTAATCCAATTATAGGATTGGGACTTTAAATTGTAAATTATTAGGAGCACTGATTGGGTCTTTTATATGTCCTGTAAACGCAAAGGACACTTTTGGGTGCAGTAAACCAAATAATGCTATACAGTATCAGTTTATTGATGATGGCACTTGCTAGAAGATGTTGTGCTGGTTGTATTTGTAGTTGATCTCTTTACGGCAATGGATGAAGTTCAAGGGTCCATGCTGATATTATTAGCTCTGCTGCTCCACTGCAAAATCCTACTTCAGCGCCTCCTAGTGGCACAGCGGTGGCCCTGGTCATCTGACATCTATGGTAGCAGGGCATATGCCCTGGTAGGTCTAACCATGCTACAGACTATTGAACAGTCGGACTATTCAATCTAGGAGGTGGATTGCTCTCTCAGAAAGAGCGCATCTCCTTCTCCTTAGAGGTTGAAGGCTGGCTAAACTTGAGGAGGTACGCATGCCTGCTCGCCTAGCCAGTGGGATGGCTTGAAGTTAACAGCTAAAACGACACGAGTAAATGGGTCTTAGTTCCCTGCACACAATCAAACCGTTCTATGGTGGCAGAGCGGAAAATGAGCGACGAGAGCAGCTAAAAATGGCAGATGCTAGGCCAACAAGGAAAAAGGACAATGCTTGCTCTGTGTACTTACAATTATAGGTTGCTGGCGAGGGAGGAAATGTTAAACCATCTGATGGAGGAGAAGAAAAGGATAAAATGTGATGTCCTTGGTGTCAGAGAAACCCAATGAAAGAAGGAGTTGGAAGTCAACTGGAAGGATGAAAACGCTGCGAGGCTCGGAAAGGGAGATGGCACTGGAAACGTTGGAGGAGTCGGATTTATCATCAGTAAGGATTGGTCTTTGAAAGTCACATCATGCCAGCTAATATCATCACATATTGGTGTGTTGCGTCTTCAGATAAAGTCAAAAGCTACCCTCAAGGTCATCCAGGCTTATGCTCCCACAAGTGGAACAATTCTACCGAGAGCTCGAAAGAGCCCTCACACAAAACTCTACTTATGCTATCACGATGGGAGATTTTAACGCCAAGGTCGGGTGAGGGAAAGCTGGTGAAAAGTTTATAGGGAGATACGGCAGTGGCAAAAGGAATGAAAGAGGAGAAAGGCTGGTAGCGATGGCAGAAACAAAAGAACTGTATGTGGCAAACACTTAGTACAAAAAGAAGACCGCAAGAAGGTGGACATGGATCACACCAAACACAAAAAGCAAGAATGAAATCAACTATATTTTAGTCAATAAAAGGCACATCGTTCAAGCCTGCATCTCTGTGGTGCAGCCTTTCAACACTGGCAGTGACCACTGCCTGCTTAGCACAAAGTTGATTTTCGACGAAGCAGCGGAAAAGGCGACATTATAGATGGCAAATAGGAAACAGCGGCTGAAGACAAATCAATGAAGAAAAGCTGAAGAAAGTGATTTCTGGGTTTGAATGGAGCCAGATGAAAAAGTGTGATAAGGACTATAGCATCTTTGCTGATAAGCTGAGATGTTGCATAAAAGCAGCTGAAATTGAAAAGCTCAAGAAGGGGAAAGGAAGATTCTCGAATGAAATGAAAAGCTTGTTGGAGAAGCGGAGAAATATGAAAAGGAGCTCGGATAACAACCTTGAGTACTCCATTCTGTACAAACTTATACAGCGAAAACTGAAGGATGACTTCAAGAACTTCCAGAAAGAAAAGCTCCTCAAAACAGCTGCATTATGCAAGAGCCTCAAGACATGCAAGCGGGAATTGACGCAATATAGATTGAGCGTAACAGCATTGAAGAACAAGGACGGAGAGACAGTAATTAACAGAGCAGTGATGAAGGAGGTCTGCAAGGACTTCTATACAGAAATGTTTAATTCAAGAATCAATGTTCCTCTCCCAATGCTGCAAGAGTCAGAATAATCGTCAGTGAAGTCCGAAGTGCACTATACCAGATGAAGAAGGGAAAAGCTCCAGGCAAAGACAGAATAATATCAGAAATTATTTCTGCAGGAGGCAAAAAACTTTGGAAGGCCCTCGCTTTAAGATTCAGTCGATATCTTGAAGAAGGAAAAATACCATCAAGCTGGAAAGAGTCAAACACCATCTTGTTGCACAAGAAGGGCGATCGAGAAAATCTTAAGAACTACTGCCCTATATGCCTGCTCTCTTACATCTATAAGCTCTTTATAAGGTGATAACGAACCAAGTCTCACAGAGTCTGGATGAACAACAGCCAAGAGAGGAGACAGGGTTTTGAAGAAATTTTAGCACGATCGACCATATATTTACCCTTAACCAGCTCCTAGAAAGAGCGAGGGAATACAAACTCCCACTGTGCATCGCTTTCGTCGACTATGAAAAGGCCTTGAATAGCATCAAGTTTAACGCAATATTAAAAGCGCTCACAGAGCAGGGTATTAACACATAGTACATCAGTTTGTTGAAGGAAGTGAATATTGGATGTACAACAGACATTACTCTCCTCGAAACTCCACTACGCATCCTAATCGAGAAAGGTGTAAACAAGGAGATACGATTTCACCAAAACTATTCACCACCTGCCTCGAAATGGTTATGAACGAGAACAATTGGAGGAGCGGTGTCAACATAAACAGAGAATAATTATCTCATCACAGATTCGCGGATGACATCGTACTAATTACTGAAACCAACTGCAGAGCATCCTACGAAGAAAAGCACTCAGGTTGGCCTGAAGATGAACTGCTGCAAAACGAAACAGATGCAATCAGACATCTTACAAAAAGCCCGAATAATGGTAACAGGAGAAGAAATAGAAGAAGTGGAACGTACATATATTTGGGCCAAGAAGTTAATACGTGCCAAGACCTAAACAGAGAACTCTCGCAAAGGATTCGGGCAGGATGATGTACGTTTAATTCCATCAAGGACGTCCTCAAAGGAAAAATCAACAAGACCACACATTCAAATATCTTCAGTTCAACAGTGCTGCCAGCCATACTGTATGGCAGTGTGGAAATAGAGCAAGAACAGACAGGGATTTGAAGGGAACTTCAATGCAAATAGTCACCTCTGTGAGCAAGAGTCAGGCTAGCTGTTATTCTAATAACGTGAGATTTGTAGAAGCAAGGATTATGTGAGGTGAATGGGAAAGAACTGTGTGAGAAGTTGTTGCGACCTTGTGTTAGATACGGAATGTAGACTGTAGTCTAAATAGAAGTGAGAAAAATAAGATATCAAGATGACCTATGTATATACAAAATGCAGCTGTTGCTTATTATTGTATGTAACAAAAGGTATAAATGCTTGCTGTAATTGTTTACCTGTAGAGAGAGACCTGCCAAGGAGGGGGAAACCCTGCGTCCTAGCGCACTCTCTCCCTCTATGCAATTGCTTGAGAATAAAGTATCTGATTTTGCTGCACCCATCCAGAGAGAGAGAACTGTGTTTTTCTCCGACAGCAGTGAAATGTAGGCACTGACGAAGAGAGAAGAGCAGCAGCTGTTGGTAGCTGAAAGGACACTGGAACGAGCTATGTTGGGAATTTCCCTTCTGAATCGAATCCCAAACAAAATGATCGGAGAACGCAGCAGTGTGAAAGATATTGTCATGGAAAGCACATATAACAAGATGCGATGGGCGGGCCACACAGCATGGCTCACGGACAATAGGTGGACCGCAATCATTGCTGAGTGGTACCCGCAAGAATAGAAAAGACCACCCCATCGGCCTCCAAGATGAGAAGATGACATTGTTAAGCACTTCGGACGAACGTGGAGAAGAAAGGCAAGAGTGCAAGAAGAATGGCGGACCCGTTGTGATTGGCACAGTCTTAATGACAGGTGAAGACTGATTGATCCAGGTGATCTGCTGCTTTGGATACAAATGATCATGAGGTGTTGTTGACCAACTTGCCTGTGGACCTATGTGGCAGTAGATGGGGCTGATTTTAGATGGCTCGGGGTTCTCAAATGGCTCCTCTCCCTAAGAGTCATCTCATACAGGACTCCATTCAGTTACCCCTTTTCTTCAGTGTACAGTATGTATAGGATCATTGAGAGGGTATGTGAGGAGATATGGCTTGTGATGCCATCAGTATGCTGATGACACACAACTCTGACTTCTTTTCATCTCAGCCAGTCAGAGTGGTAAACTGCATTACCTTGTAGTTGTTTGAAATTTGAGTATGGTTGAGATGTAGTTCAATCCAATATGACTTGAATATAACACATTATAGTTAATATAGTCCAATACTTTAAGTGAAGTGTAGAGAATGGATAAGCAAGTTCTATTGATGGCACCATCTGTGACCTAGGAATCTCTGGGTGCCAACTGGCAGAGGGCACAGGGGGTGCAGAGAGTTTTACAGGTGTCCGCTGGGTTAGATATATGCATAGTTCACCAAAGGGTGGCATGTGTGCTCCCTACCAAGAGCCAGTATCACACTAGTCATCCTAATCATTGCCAAATGTATGTCAGGATAATATTCCAGAAATTATCCATCTATACTGTGAATTATGTTCTTAAGATAGGCAGATCACCAGAAGGTGACATGCCATAGAAAGGTTCTTTGCAGGCAGGGGTAACAGATGCTTACCTCGCTGTCCGGTCATTGTACACCAGTGGTTCTCAATCTATGTACCATTGTGGGCTGCATATACAGCTCTCTATGTGTTATGCGGGCCGCATCCACAAAATATGAATGATATTTGTATGGCCCTGAGGATGTCACACAGGCCACAGATGTGTGCTGATTGGGCCACAAGCGGCCCACGGCCTGAGAACCATTGTTGTATACTGACAGGTTTCAGAGTAGCAGTCGCATTAGTCTGTATCCGCAAAAAGAACAGAAGTACTTGTGGCACCTTAGAAATCAACAAATTTATTTCAGCATAAGCTTTCGTGGGCTACAGCTCACTTCTTCGGATACATAGAATGAACACACAGACAAGAGATATTTATACATACAGAGAACATGAAAAGATGGAAGTATGCATACCAACAGGAAGAGTCTAATCAATTGACATGAGCTATCATCAGCAAAAGAAAAAAACTTTTGAAGTGATAATTGAGATGACCCATAGAAGGTGTGAGGAGAACTGAACATAGGGAAAATAGATTCAATTAGTGTAATGACACAACCATTCCCAGTCTCTGTTTAAACCTAAGTTAATTGTATCTAATTTGCATATTAATTCGAGTTCAGCAGTCTCTCTTTGGAGTCTGTTTTTGAAGTTTTTTTTGTTGCAAAATTGCCACTTTCAAGTCTGTCACTGAGTGTAGAGGAAGTTGAGTGTTCTCCACTGGTTTATTGAAATTGTTATGATTTCCTGATGTCAGATTTTGTGTCCATTTATTTCTGTTCTGCGTAGAGATGTCCAGTTTTGGCCCAATGTACATTGGCAAGAGGGCATTGCTGGCACATAATGACATATATCACTTTGGTAGATTTGCAGGGTGATGAGCCCCTGGATTTGGCGTGGCTGATGTGATGAGTCCTATGATGGTGTCCCTTGAATAGATATGTGGACAGAGCTGAGGCATCGGGCTTGTGCTAATGATAGGTTCCTTGGTGTTAGTGTTTATGTTGCATGGTGTGCGGTTGCTCTATGAGTACTTTTCTTCAGGTTGGGAGGCTGGTCTGTAAGTCGAGGACTGGCCTGTCTCCCGAAGATCTGTGAGACCGAGGGATCAATCTTTAAGGATTAGGTTGTGACTTTGATGATGCGCTGGATATGTTTTAGTTGGGGGGCCTGCATGGTGATGGCTAGTGGTTCCTGGTTATTTCTTTGTTGGGCCTGTCCTTAGTAGGTGGCTTCTGGGTACTCTTCTGCTTTGTCATCTGTTTTTTTCACTTCAGCAGTGGGTATTGTATTTTTAAGATTGCTTGTAGGATCTCGTAGGTGTATCTTGTCTGAGGAAAACTGGAGCAATACGGGTGTGTATCTTAAGAGTGTGGCTGTAGACAATGGATCGTGTCGGTGTGCCTGGTTGGAGGCTGGAGGCATGTAGGAAGTATAGTGGTCAGTGGGTTTCCTGTTATAGTATAGGGTGTTTTATGTGATCATGTGCTATAAGCGATTGTGCTAATTCAACATTTCAGCAGCCATCAGGGGCTCGTTACCTGCACATCTACCAATGTGATATATGTCATCATGTGCAGCAATTGCCCCTCTGCCACATACATTGGCCAAACTGACAGTCTCTACGCAGAAGATAAATGGACACAAATCTGACATCGAGGAACCATACATTCAAAAAACCAGTGGAGAACACTTCAACCTCTCTAACCTCAGGCTCGGCTACATTGGAGAGTTGCCAGCACTGGGTGGTATGGCTTTACAGCGCTGCAAGTCACCTCACCATTCACACTTGCAAGACACATACGCGCTTGTATATCCCTGGCTGACAGCGCTGAGTTGTACTTCACCTCAGCTTGGGATAACGACTATAATGCTGCTGATGCAGTGCTGCTCCGCCAGTGTGGCACCAAAAGCACTGTTATTGTGCCTCCAGAGGTATTTGGAGGTATCCCGAATGCCTGTTCAGCCACTCTGCTCATCAGGTTCGAACTCTTAATGCCCTGACTCAGGTGACAAGCGTCAGCCCGCTCTTTTAATGCCCTGGGAATTTTAAAAATCCCCTTCCTGTTTGCTCAGCCAGGGGTAGAGTGCATCAGTGAATCTTTTCCAGGTGACCATGGTCTCCATCGTGGCAAACGAGCCCCAGCATGGAGCAATGACAAGTTGCTGGACCTCATCAGTGTTTGGGGGGAGGAAGCTGTGCAGTCTCAGCTGCGCTCCAGCTGTAGGAATTACGATACCTATGGGCAGATATCAAGGGCCATGCTGGACAGGGGCCATGACCAGGACGCGCTGCAGTGAAGGAGCTGTGGCATGCCTACTGCAAAGCCTGCGAGGGAAACCGCTGCTCCAGCGCTGCCCCCACGACCTGCCATTTTAACAAAAGAGCTGGACACGATACTTGGTGGTGACCCCACCTCCACTCCGAGGACCACCATGGACACTTCGGGGGGGGGGGAGGAGGAGGAGGAAAGCGAGAGTGAGGGTATTGGGGTTGGGGGAGACACCCCAGGTCCCAGGAGGCATGCAGCCAGGACTCTTCTCAAGCCAAGAGAAAGGTAGCCAGTCACAGCAGCCGGTACTTGGTGGAAGACAAACAGAGAAGCGGGTTCCCGGTAAGCGGCTTTTATTTTCAGGATTGAAATATTTCAGGAGAGGAGGAAGGGTTAGGGCTGCATGCATGTATGCCTAGATCGGAACAGCGCATTGATGTGGTCTATCACATCGCGGTAATCGGCCTCAGTAATCTCTTCAAAAGTTTCAGCCATAGCGTGGGCAATGCGCTTGCATAGGTTTCTTGGGAGAGCCACTGTGGCCCTTGACCCAGTCAGGTTAACGCGTCCGCGCCACTGTGCCGTGAGAGGTGGGGGGACCATTGCAAGACACAGGCAAGCTGCATAGAGGCCAGGGCGGAATCCGCATTGCAGTAGAAGACCCTCCCATGCTTCCCAGGTGACCCACAGCAGCGAGATACCTTCCAGGATAAACTCCTGTGGAAAATGTTGGGATAGTGTTCACTGTAGGTGCCCCCGGCAGCTGTTTGCTTTCCCCAACGCACAGAAACCCCGAGGACAGTACAGCCCTGAAACAATCAGTCCCCTTTCCTCACCATTTCAGGGCTCCCATGGGTTATGTGCGCTCTCTTTGGGATGGGAAAATTATGCTATTGTGAAGATTGTTACCCTCCTTAACTGCGGGGGAATAACTGTCTAGTATAAACAATGCTGTCTCTGTTAAGTGTTGCATTTTTGCCTTTACAGATGAAACCTTGAGATCTCGGCTGCCCGTGTTATCAATGGCTGAGAGACTACAAAACCTCTGGAAGAAACCGCGAAAAAGCAAAGAAGACATGCTGCAAGCAGTTATGTAGCACTCTGTCACAGACAAACAAAAAGTGCAGAACTGGTGGGAAAGGGAAAGTAGGATCCACCAGAGAAATGCAGTGGACAGGAAGAAAAGCACAAAGCAGCCGATAAGCATCCTGGAGCGCCAAGCAGACTCTATCCAGGCACTCATAGCCATGCAGGCAAAGCACTACCGCACCCGCGCCCTCCGCCACCCTTGTCCCAAAGCTCTTTCCCCTATGTCCCCATGTCAGCTCAAAATCCCCTTCCCCAGCATCCAGGTTCTTACCACCACCACCAGCTGCCTCCAACATCTGTACATTCACCAAGCAGCCCTGAGAACTACGACCCTTACCCTCTGCACTCAACCCCCATCACCATGCAGTATAGCCATTCTGAAGTGCAGCAGTCATTGCACAGCACTCCAGACAGGACATATTCAAACCTGTGACTGTACAGTTCCCCACCCCACCGCCCTGCCCTTTTAGGTTTCCAAAAAGTTGTGTGTCTGTCAATAAAGTTATTTTCTTTTCAATAAATGAATTCTTGGCTTTGAAAAGAGTCTTTATTATTGCAGCTTAGCAAACACAGATTCCTACTAACATTGTAACCACTGCACTTCACTCCCGTACAAGGCACCAAACATTACTGTTGGTTTTCAGCCTTAAATTCCTCCCTCAAGGCATCCCTCATCCTTGCAGCCCTGTGCTGGGCCTCTCTTGCAGCCCTGCTCTCTGGCTGTGCAAATTCAGCATCCAGGCATTGAACCTCGGAGGGTCATGCCTGACTGAATCTTTCACCCTTCCCTTCACAAATATTATGGAAGGTACAGCACGCAGATATAACCGCGGAGATGCTGCTTTTCCCCCAAGTCCAGCTTCCCATACAGAGATCGCCAGAGCCCCTTTAAATGGCCAAAAGCACACTCCACAGTCATTCGGCACTGGCTCAGCCTGTAGTTGAACCTTTCCTTGCTGCTGTCAAAGCTCCTTATGTACGGTTTCATGAGCCACAGCATTAACAGGTAAGCAGGGTCTCAAAGGATCACAATGGGCATTTCAACGTCCCCTACTGTGATCTTCCGGTCTGGGAAAAAAGTCCCGGCCTTCAGGTTCCTGAACAGGCCAGCTCTGAAAGGTGCATGCGTCATGCACCTTTCCGGGCCAGCCTGTGTTAATATCAGTGAAATGCCCATGGTGATCCACAAGCGCCTGGAGAACCATGGAGAAATACCCCTTCCGATTAACGGACTTGGATGCTAGGAGGGGTGGTGCCAGAATAGGAATATGCATCCCATCTGTCGCCCCTCCACAGTTAAGGAAACCCATTTGAGCAAAGCCATCCACAATGTCCTGCACGTTCCCCAGAGTCACAGTTCTTCTTAGCAGGATGCGATTAATGGCCCTGCAAATTTGCATCAACACGATTCCAATGGTCGACTTTCCCACTTCACACTGGTTCCTGACCGATCGGTAGCTGTCTGAAGTTGCCAGCTTCCAGATTGCAATAGCTACCTGCTTCTCCACCAGCAGGCCAGCTCTCAATCTCGTGTCCTTGTGCCGCAGGGTGGGGGCAAGCTCAGCACACAGTCCCATGAAAGTAGCTTCTCTCATCCAAAAGTTCTGCAGCCACTGCTCGCCATCCCAGACTTCCATGACGACGTGATCCCACCACTCAGTGCTTGTTTCCTTTGCCCAAAAGCGGCGTTCCACGGTGCTGAGAATGTCCGTGAATGCCACAAGCAATTTCGTATCGTACGCATTACGCGACTTGCTATCATCATCGGACTCTTCACTGTCACTTTGGAGCTGAAGGAATAGCTCAACTGCCAAACATGATGTGCTGGCGAGACTCGTCAGCATACTCCTCAGCAGTTCAGGCTCCATTTCCCATAGAAATTGTGCTGCACAGAAACTGTTGAAAGAGGCAAGATGGTGCCAAATGTGGACGGAAAAACAGAGATTCCTGGGATGTGAAGTGATGCATCACGGGGCGTTGGGACAGGAAGCAGAATGACCTGCACCCTCTGCCCCCTTCCCACAACCCACAGCGCAGAATGGGAAAGGTGCTCTTGGGTAGCTGCCCATAATGCACCACTTCCAACACCGCTGCAAATGCAATGTGGCCACACTGGCACTGGTACTGCAGTGTGGCCACACTGCAGCGCTTTCCCTACAGGAGCTCTACAAAGACAGCTTAATCCCAGAGCTGCACACCTGCAAGTGTAGCCAACCTCTCAGTGACAGACTTGAAGGTGGCAATTTTGCAACAAAAAAATTTCAAAAAACAAGACTCCAAAGAGAGACTGTGAACTCGAATTAATATGCAATTAGATACAATTAACTTAGGTTAAACAGAGACTGGGATTGATGGGTCATACCTAATTGAATTCTATTTCCCTATGTTCATTCTCTTACACCTTCTATGGTCATCTCACTTATCACTTCAAAGTTTTATTCTCCTGCTGATGATAGTCATGTCAATTGATTAACTCTTCCTGTTGGTATGCCTACTCACCTTTCAGGTCTCTATACGTAAATATCTTTTGTCTGTGTTCCATCTATTGCACGAAGAAGATGAGCTTATGCTGAAATAAATTTGTTAGTCTCTAAGGTGCCATAAGTACTCCTGTTCTTTTGTTGTATACCGTCCACTTCATAATGGCAGTGGTTTATTTGCATAGTGACTATGATACCAGTGGAAAGATTCTGTAAATTTCCTCTCATAAATTCACAAAGAAATAACAGCAGGATGGGACCCGTTTACAACTAAAGACAGTGGATTGTGGTGGCATAGACAAGAGTGGAGAGGTATAACTTGGCATACCTAGCATACCTTCATACCTAGCAGACATGCATCACTCTCATGAAAAAAGGGATCACAGCCTGCCTGGCTGGCAAGTCCCAGTGAACATATTTTATGAAGTATCAGAGGGTAGCGTGTTAGTCCGGATCTGTAAAAGCATCAAGAGTCCTGTGGCACCTTATATACCAGGAAGTGGTATCACTACGAAAGCTCATGCTCAATAATGTCTTAGTCATAAGTCCACAGGACTTTCGCCAAATTTTATGAGGCATGAGAGTATCTTGTTAATTAAGACTAACCCTAGAATGCATGTTATGCGTGTTAGTTCATTTATATGTAACCCTTTGTTTCGATACTTCAACTTGCTATCCCTGGAATCTCTATACTTAGTTATGTTTAAAGTGAAAACAAAAGTGATTTATCTAAGTAATGAGCATAAAGAGGAGTGATGTAAGGTAACCACTAAGTTAAGATGCACTGGTTCTGGAAGCAGCAATCTGTGAGTAATGCAAGTGCCCCGGGACCTGGGGCTGACACTAGGAGATGCACAAGGGCTTGAGGGAGCTAGCACAATAAAGGCTCCTAAGGTTAAGGACAAGTGTAGTAACCCGGGTACCCGAGAAGCATCACATCATAGAGACCTAATGGCTTCGCACTTTCTATTTGCCAGGAACGTTTTTAAAGGCTTGACACGCACCCCGTGGTTCCCTCACACGCCCACAGACCATGGCTGTGGATCTTCCCATCAGCGTGTGCCAGCCCACGCAGGCAGTCTCCGCTCGCACACAGCTCCCCTGGCAAGAGCCGTGCCCTTGTCCACGCGGACAGGCCCGTCCCGGTGCGTGGCCGCGGTCTCTGCAGGAAGCAGTGCGCTCTCCCACCCGACCACAGCCCGGGCCCCGTGGATGGGAACGTGGGGAAAAGACGGGGACGCCGCTATCCCCCAACTGGCGCCCAGGACCACCGGCGTCTCCCCCCGTGCCCGGCAGCTCGCCTCCCCGTGCCGCCCCATCCCCCCACTGCCGCGCTCGCTGCCCCACCCCTGTGCGTGGAAAGCTACTGCGGGCAACGGCTGCTGCTAAGCGACGCCATCAAACATTGCTCTGCGGCCGCGCTCAGCCAGAGCAGGGAGGATGCCGGATACGCGCAAACCCCGGTCGACTCAAACTCCGCGGGGACTACAAGCCCAGCGTGCACACGGACCCGCGGAGACTACCACTCCGCATGCAACGCGCCACAAAGGGCGAGGACGGCCTCTCAATGGCACATAAGACCACGCTGTCCAAGGAGGAATCCGCCAAGCCTAAATCCAAGACTACTTTCCCAGCATGCCATGCAGCCTCGCCGAGACTACAGGTCCCAGTGCTCAGGCTACCTCAAACCAGCCGGTAGCTGGGACCTGTAGTCTGGAGGGTAAGTCCCGGCATCCTTCGGGCAGCGCTGGCTCTGCGCTTGCGTAGCGCAGAAGGGCGCGTCCCCGCTATCCATAGTACGGCTCGCTGGCCGCGGACGAGTTATGGCATTGACAGTAGGGAACGCGCGTTATCCCACGGCGCCAGGTAGGGAAAGCGCTGCGCGGGCGGGGCGATGGGGGCGCGGGCTGGGACCCTCCAGGCCCATGGGGGAGAGGAGTCGGCGGGGTGGGTGATGCGCCGCGGTCACCGGCCGGGAGAGGGCTGCTCCCCCTCGTGCCGCGACGTGCTCGCCCCGCACCCTCCCTGCGGCTCCCTGCGCGCCCCTTGCCGCCCCGCGGTGGGCAGCGCGGCGGGCCCAGCCTCAGAGCCGGCCCTGCTTTGAGTCTTGCCTCAGAGCCGGCTGCGAGGGCTGTACCCCCACGGGTCCGGGTCCTTCCCAGCCTGCCTCAACCGTAGACCCCCTTCCCGCCCGCAGACCAGGGGTCTGCTCCGGCCCCCTAATGATCTCTCCCCACAGCTCCGCACCCCGGAAGAGGCTGCATTGCAGTGCCGGTGCCCACATATAACCGGCATGCTGTGACTGGGCGCTCCTTGGGACAGGGGCCAGTTTCTTGAGTTGTGCAGTGCCTGGCCCAGCAGCGATCTCCTGCCTCAATACAAATAAGCTATAGAAAACATTAGGATATTCAAAACAAGAAAAAACCCAGTAGCATGTAGCCCTTAAAGCTGAGTTTTCTCATTATTGTTCCTGCCTTGCAAGTGTAGCTGTTAGTTTTTCCTTATTCTTCATTGAATGTACTGCTGCATTTTGATGCTCAATCATGCCTGGAACATTTTAGGTTATTTGACTCTCCCTATGTGCATACATGCCTCATCCTGATTGTAACCCTTCTCATCCTGGAGGGAGTGCTCAAATTCTGTTATAGCTTTCTCAGAAGTCACTTTCACTTTTTTCTAAGCATAAAGTTGCAGGTAACTAATCCCAGTTTAAACAAAAGCAATGCTTAGGCCATGTCTACAGTACAGCAGCTATGGCAGCACAGTTACAGCACTGTAGCTGTGCCACTGTAGTGCTGTAGAGTAGGCATTTCGTATGTCAACAGGAAGGATTTGTCCATCAGTGGAGTTAATCCACCTCTGAGGGAGGTGGTACCTATGTCTGCTTCGATTGACCTTAAGAATGTAGAAAAATTCTTAATGACATCGCAAAGGGTGCACAGTTTTTCACAAACCTGAGGGATATAGCTATGTAGATCTAATTTTTAGGTGTATACTAAGTCTTATTTAGCTGGGTGGGGGCAGAAATCCAGAGAAGACTGTAACAAACATCACAGTAACTTAACTAAGTTAAGTGAGTTGGCATCATGATGGCAAATGACATTGTGTGTAGGTAAATGCAAAATAATGCATACTGAAAAGAAATATCAAAGTACTCATATGCCTTAGAGCAGTGGTTCTCAAACTAGGGCTGCCACTTGTTCAGTGAAAGTTCCTAGCAGGCTGGGCCGGTTTGTTTACCTGCCACGTCTGCAGGTTTGGCCAATCCAGGCCAATGGGGGTCGAAGGAAGTGGCGCGGGCCTAGCGAAGTGCTGGCCACCTTTCCTGCAGCCACCATTGGCTTGAAGCGGCAAACTGCAGCCAGTGGGAGCCGTGATTGACTGAACCTGCAGACGCAGCAGGTAAAGCAACTGGCCCACCAAAGGCTTTCCCTGAACAAGCATCAGCCCTAGTTTGAGAACCACTGCCCTACAGGGTTCTGAGCCCACTATCCATTCCTGTGGGAATACTGTGTCAAAAAAAATTTAAAATTCTGCAACTGAAATTAAAAATTCTGCACGCCAACCAAACTGTAGAACAGACTTTCTTTGAAGATTAGAAATGCTGGTTTATAGAGCTTTCTAGTTGGTACGGGGCCGGATAACACAGCTTTTATTGTATAAGGAACAGAGTGGAGAATCCTACAGCAAATATCCCATATATCTAGATGTTGCCTCATCTAGTAAATTATAGTACTGGTCCCTCAGTTTCAAAAAGAATATTGTAGACTGAGAGAGGGTTTGGAGAAAGGTAAAGAAACTATCAGAAGGATGGAAAAAACTGTTATGAGAGATTGGAAAGACTAGGAGTGATTACCTCAGAAAGGAGCTAAACAAGAAGGAATAGGATAAAGTATACAAAATAATGAATGGTACAGAGAAGGTGAACTGGAAGCTTTCGTTCTCCATGTCTCATCATACAGTGAAAAGTGGGGCAGTCTGTGAAATTAAAAACACCAAATTTAAAACTAATAAATGCAACATATAATTAAACTGGTGGAACTTGTAGCCACAGGCTGTTGTTGAAACCAAAGGCTTAGAAGAGCTCTGCTTCTTTTGGAAAGAATTAAAGTTAGTAACTGTTTATTATTAATGTTTTCAGTTGAGAGCTTCTGAAAGAAATCAATGAAATTAGAATATATCTGAACCCTCAAATATTGAGTAGATGTAAACTATATGTAATGTTTTTCAGGAGTTAAAACTCCAGCACAAAAACTTGCTACAGATTACTTAACAGTCCTCGTGTCTGTGGAATTTTAATGGAGACCTATTCTTGTCAGGTTCCCACACAGTTTTGAAAAACGCTGAGTGACTCAAACTTGTATTCACCTATGTAAAAGTGTGTCTGGTGCTGGACCATGAACTGTTCTTAATGCACTTGTGTGCTGGAATTACTTTACCATCTTTACACAAAACTTGAAAAGGTTTAGCAGTAAAGTATTCTGGGAATAATATAAAAGACATGCTATACAAGACTTATACACTATATACAAGACTTGCACAATGTAAATGTATTTCCCTTCTACCATTTGCATAGAGAATAACAAAAGGTGTAAAATAGTAAATGTGTGAATAAAGTAGTAAATGGTACAAAACCAGCAGAAGAGAAATATTCAGTCCACTTCCAGTTGTATAAAATTGGTTCTCAATTAATTAAAGGTCTATCCGATCAATATAAGCCCAATCTTTTTTTCTGCAAGATTCCATAGTAGGAACGATGTTGCAGAGAGCTTGCTTCTCACAGAATTGCAAACTGTGAATGGCTGTACCATACTTAAAGTTACAATAGCATTTCTATCTAAACATGAATTTTCTAACTTCTCCACACAGGTAATCTGATCAACTTGAAAACTGACATGCAAATTCAGGCTAGTGTGTATTGGTTTAAATTTCGGGCTGTTTGGTCTAGGGGTTCCTGAATACACTCTAAAGTCCTACTCCTTATTCCCCTTATGGCCTGTTTTTCTAAATTCAATTTTCTTAACCATTTTTGTTAGGATGGAGGGGGGAATATCTGTGGGCAACAACCAAATGAAATTTTATCACTGTCTTTCCCCTATTAATATCTGATGTTCACTACAAAGGATAACTTGTGAAATCTTATAAAAATGTTGTTCAACTTTATTTCTGTTTCTAGAGTACTATGCCAGAACGTTGTTGTAGCATAAAATGCTAGCACTATACATGGAGGTAATTGAGACCCCCTGCACACAAAATACCCACTAGTTTAGGGGAAAGTGCCCTGGGTGAGAGCCAGAAGACCATAAATTAAAGTCTTCTCTTTAACTGGCAATATTTCTTTGCCTCTCACGATTCTTATTGGTCAATACCTCATATTCTCTGCTTCGGATAGACAACTATCATATCCCCACTTATCTTACCAGTAAGATAACTGAGATTGTGTCAGGTCTCTGTGGATAGTGCAGGGAATAGACTCTAGGTCCTTAAGGTATAAGACTCAAGTCTTCCTCATTCAGCCACCCTGGCTTTTGAAATGACTGTATCAAATGTCAGTGCTTACCGAGTCTGTCAGTAACAACTGCCCTAACAACTAGATCAGCAATTCTCAAATTGTGGGTCCTGGGCTGGCTTAGACTTGCCGGGGCCCAATCCCGAGAGCTTCTGCTTTGGCTTCTCAGCCTGGGGCACTGGGGCTTTGGCTCTTTTTCTCCCCTACCCCTACCCTGGTGATGGGGCTTGGGGGGGCTCAGGCTCTGGTCCTGCCCCCTCCTGGGGTCCTGTAGTAATGTTTCTTGGCTGAAGGGGGTCACGGTGCAATGAAGTTTGAGAACTCCTGCACTAGTCTACAGTTCCTTTATCGAACTAAGACTAGAACCCTGGGATCCTGATTCCAAACATTCTAATGATGTCTTGCAAAAAAGTTTTGCAATGTATTTGGAAGGTGTGTTAGCTCCAGGGGTAGAAGATTGTGGCGTGAATTTGAAGGTCTCTAATGTTGAGGTGAGTCAGTATAATTAGTGTATTGGAATTTCTGTCTTGCCCGTCAGTTTTCAGTTTATAAATCATCGCATTAATTCTCCTTAATTCACCAAAAAAGTCAAATGGCCTTGGTCTCACAAAGGTAGGCTTTGACCTGACAAAGGTTTCACAAGGTAACTTCTCACAGAGCCAGAAACATAATCCATGTTCTTCAGATAGCAGAACCTACTCATCCACTAAGGGTACGTTGATAAGGTAGTTTTTACCCTCATAGCCTGAGCCCCGCAAGTGTGAGTTAGCTGATCCAGGCCAACCACAGCTGTGCTGTGTGGGTCTTTTATTTCAGTGTAGACATACTCTTAGTTACATTGCCTTTACAAAGACCTGTGAGAGACACGTGTTTGCCTGGCAAATAATGGTACATAATGACATTTCTGTATTATGAATGAGAGAAGGAACTGTAGGAAAAAGGGTTGATAGACTGGAGATTAGAAATGGGTTTTCTCCTGTGCTCTGCAACAGACATTTAATGTGATGGTGGGCAAATCACTTAAATCGGGATTTTCAGAGGTGACCTCTAAATTTGGCCATAATCTCCCTTCTCTAAAATGGACGTCACGATATTTCCCTCCCTCACAGAGGTATTGTGCAAATAAATATGGTAATATTGAAGATACAAAACAACCAGGAGCCATGCAAGGAGAAATGAATGGGAAGAAGGGCTCAGCACTCAGAGTTGTATTAGGAGTTCCAGTAATATTGGGAGGATTGGAACAGGGTTGGGGTTAGTGGGCTGATCACCTTGGATTTTTGCTATGTAAGAGGAGGAGGGCAAGGCCCAAGGGGACATAGAGTGAGCTGGGGATCCAGGGGTCAATGTTGGGCCAAGCCTTCTGTGTAAAGAGCTATCCCCAGTGAACTTGGCTGAGTGCAGGCCTGACTCAAGTGCTGTGCTTGTGTGACATTGCCCAGCGTACAACCTGAAATGCTGTATCTCCTTAGTTCTCCAGCCTGGGATGCCTTCTACAAAGTTTTGCTAGTGAACAGTAAAACCCCTCTAAGCTCTGCTCACTCCTTAATTCACCAAAAAAGTCAAATGGCTTTGGCCTCACAAAGGTAGGCTTCGGCCTGACAAAGGTTTCACAAGGTAACTTCTCACAGAGCCAGAAACATAATCCATATTCTTCAGATAGCAGAACCTACTCATCCACTAAGGGTATGTTGACACATACTTCCTTCTCTTACATAGCAAAAAAGGAGCATGCAAAGTCACTCCCAGCTGAATACATGAATGCTGTGCCGAGCCATCTATGAATAGATACAGGGCGACACCCTCATATCCCTTGGTCCCAGCCTTGCCCCCCAGAAATGTGCATCTTGTACTGTTCAGTAGCCCACTGGATGGTACAAGCTCATATTTAGTCCATCATTCAAACAATGGGTAATGAATATGCACCAGCCCTCTTGACCTGAATAGAGATGACTTTTTTTTGTTTTACACTCTCCCCTACTAGCAAATGGTTGCTTCAACAATTAATAGTTTTCTAAAACCTGTTGTCAGTCTTTTGTTGTCTCTGAGGAGCTAGTCATGTTGTAATTCTGAGGAATACCCAGAATCTCAGCAACAACATATAATAAAATCTCATGGATTTACACACACTTACAATTTAACAGAACAATGATCTTCTGCAGATTGAGTTTTCAAATGATACCTCACAAGGCATACTTTGTACAAAATATATCATAATCATATAAATGTTGTGTATATATGAGGTACTGGATTTTACGTGGGGTACACAATGTCACAGCTTGGTGTAACATTTTAAAATTGCAAATAACTGGGCTACTTCTTTAAGCGATACCATTTGTTTGTTAGCTCTCTCTAGCAGTGGCTCTTTCACCAGTGTCGAAGAGTAATGGTCATTGGTAACCGGTAACCAAACAACCTCCTTAAAACAAAGTATTATTTATTTAGAAAAAAAGCTTTTAAGAGAACACAGATATTAAAACAAAACAGACTTTGCACATGTCTAGTTTACCAGTTGTCTAACCATCTGTGCTGCTTGCTTGGAGTGCTCAGGATTGAGTCATTTTGTTATGCCCCCGCCCCCCTTTCATCCTCTCCTTTGCTTCCAGTGAGAGAGAAAAAGATGCTTGTATGTAACTAAGTTTCAGGTCCTTGACACTAACTTTTTGTATCCCCAGAGTTCATTGTTTTGTCCCCAGAGTCAGAATGATGCCTGTGGTTTATTCCCTGTTGTGCTGTCTCCACATTGCCTTCATATCCTCATATTGATATCCAGGGCCGGCTGCAGGCCCTAGTGTGCCAAGTGCATGCTTGGGGCGGCATGCTGCTGGGGGCGCTCTGCCGGTTGCCGGGAGGGCGGCAGGCGGCTCTGGTGGACCTCCCACAGGCGTGCCTGCGGAGGGTCTGCTGGTCCCACGGCTCCAGTGGACCTCCTGCAGGCGTGCCTGTGGATGCTCCACCGGAGCCGCAGGACCGGTGAGCGGCAGAGCGCCCCCCGCGGCGTGCCGCTGTGCTTGGGGTGGCGAAATGACTAGAGCCTGCCCTGCTGATATCATATGCAAGCAGTCTTCCATTGTGTTGGCTGATAACACTTGTTTTCCATGTGAATATATATCCCTTATCTGGCCAAAACCTGTTTTTCAACTCTGCCTGGGATACAGGCTCTAACACATATTTTCAGTATGTATTAACAGCTCCTTAAATTTCAATTGAATGAACATCTTGCAACAGTTATGAGGACCAGTATATCATGAGCTTTTATTCGAGAACACACATTACTTTTTTTGCATAAATACTATGAAAGCAATGTGTTAGGTGTAGTGAATTTATCAGGCCTGAAACGAGTTGCTGCTAGAGAACAGTGTACCCTTTGCTAATTGGCAGTGAGGTGTTTGTAGGCTCACACCGTGTTCCACATTGGGATCGTGGTGGGTCTAAGCTTCCTATAGACTCCCCAAGACCCTTAGGGGTTGGCTGGCGTTGTCTGTTCCCTAATTCACAAACCATTTTTTTTTTCTCCAGCTTCATCTGCTTAGTTCTTGGATAAACACCACCCTTCCATAAGGGCAGGTCATCCCTGGCAGTGCTTTAATGTGACTTGTGTAGTCATGGCATAGCGCTCTTTTGAAAAAAACAAAAACAAAAAAAACCCACCTCCACGAGGGGCATAGCTACCAGTGCTGGGAGCACTGTCTACACTGGCACTTTACAATGCTGAAACGTACAACTCTCAGGGGGGTGTTTTTTCACACCTCTGAGTGAAACAGTTGCAGCACTGTAAAGTGCCAGTGTAGACAAGCCCTAAGAGCAGGTCACTTTTTAACTGTTTATTGCTCTTTGATCTGTTAGGTCCCAGCCTCCGCAAAACAGCTGTGTCACTTTGACCTGTAATTGCCCTCTTGTTTGTTCTTCCCTACAGGCCCCTGCTAATCTAGAACAATATATTCATACAGGAAAGTCTTATAACCCAGTATGCAGTAACTTCACCTCACTGACCAAGTCTCATCAATATTAATAAAATAATTACTTCACAGTATTCTTAGATTATTGCATAGCAATTTATTGACTGTTTCTAGTGCTTGATGAGTTTACCAGACAGCTGTGGAAGATGAAATTGAAAGGGGGGTTCAGTTTTAGTATTTTCCCTAAATATCATTTTTCATCTTTATAGAAAATTCCCATAAGCATGCAGTAAGTGTGATCAAGATTAATACCAACAGTTTGAAAAAAAAAAATTAAGTTCACTTCTTCATGAGCTTTCTACTGAGAATGCAGATAAACGAAGTGTCCACTTCAATAGTAAGTTAACTTTTTTATTATTACAAATCATTACTTTCTTCACTTGCAGTTGAACATCCAAGGTACTTAACTGAAGCACTTACGTTTTATATAAAACGTTTCCTGTATATTTCAGAAGGTTGTGTTTATACGATTAGATTTCTATTTAGTAGCTGTTTTGCGGAAACAAAATTATATTAAAAATGCAGTTTTAAAATTCTACAAAAACATGAACAGTACAGTCTATGCCATTAGGGTATGCTGCGAGTGCCCTCTTACTTGTGATTAGGATTTGAGAGCACTAGAGTTTTACAGTTCTGTTATTTATACTAGAACTGTCAAACGATTTAAAAAAATTGCAATTAATCGTGAGATTAAAAAAACTCATGATTAATCCGTTTGAATCATGCTATTAAACAATATTAGAATACCAGTGTAAATTTATTATGTGTATTTTGGATGTTTTTTACATTTTCAGATATATTGATTTCAATTTCAACACAGTACAAAATGTACAGTGCTCACTATCTCATTTTTATTACAGATATTTGCATTGTAAACAAGATAGACAAAAGAAATAGTGTTTTTCAGTTCACCTCATACAAGTACTATAGTGCAATCTCTTTATGAAAGTGCAACTTACAAATGTAAAATTATTGGTTTTTTTACATAACTGCACTCAAAAACAAAACACACTTTAGAGCCTACAAGTCGAAGCTTGAAGTGGCATATGAATGTTTAGCATATCTGGCACATAAATACCTTGCAAAGCAGGCTACAACAGTGCTATGCAAATGTCTGTTCTCACTTTCAGGTGATATAAATAAAAAGCAGGCAGCATTATCTTCTGGAAATGTAAACGAGCTTGATTGTCTTAGCAATTGGCTGAACAGGAAGTAGAACAGAGTGGACTTGTTTGAGGTGAATTGAAAAATACTATTTTTTACAGTGCATATATTTGTAATAAAAAATAATATAAAGTGAGCACTGTACACTTTGCATTGTGTTGTAATTGAAATCAAATGTATTTGAAAATGTAGAAAAACAACCAAAATATTTATAATAAATTTAAATTGGTATTCTCTTAATGTTTAACAGTGCAACTAATACTGTGACTGATCATCACTTTTTTAATTTAATTAGTTTTGCATTAATTGAATGAATGAATTTGTGATTAATTGATAGCCTTAATCTATACCATTCATAGGGCAGTGTTCTGACTACAAGTGTCTCTGGCAGCAAGGCTTATGGTATGTGATGGCCACTTTTGAGTTTTTTGTAAATTGAAATAAGTAAATGAAACACAGCAGAACAGAGGGTTTTTTGGACGTAAGCCTTCATGAAGGGGAGAAAGTTTAGTCACGCCATTTTTGTTAATATTAGGTTTTGTAAAATTTGTTTTGAAAACCTCAGTTTTAAGCTTAAATTTATTACCGTGACCTCGTGTGTATAAATTTAGCTTTGAATGAATTTAGTTTTGTACTGTTTATACCAGGGGTCGGCAACCTATGGCACGTGTGCCAAAGACGGCACGTGAGCTAATTTTTAATGGCACGCTGCTGCCTGCTGGCACTCTGGCAGGCAGCAGCATGCCATTAAAAATCCAGCCCAGCTCAGCCCACTCTTCTCTGCCCTCCGCTCCCCCTACCCCTACTCCCGCTTCCTGTCTGGGGTTCTGGCTGCTGGACCCTTGCCAGCCGGGGTCCCGGCCGCAGGCCCCGCTCAGCCAGCTGCCAGCCTAGGTGAACAGAGCCCCAGACCAGCAGTAGGCTGAGCGGGCTTGTAGCATAAGATCAACATTTTAATTTAATTTTAAGCGTCTTAAACATTTTGAAAACCTTGTTTATTTTACAATGCAACATTTTAGTTATATTTAGACTTAGAGAGAGAGAGACCTTCTAAAAACATTAAAATGTGTTTCTGGCACGCAAAACCTTAAATTAAAGTGAATAAATGAAGACTTGGCACACCACTTCTGAAAGGTTGCTGACCCGTGGTTTGTCTTTTTAATATGGATTGTTCTAAATCTATGTTCAACAGATACAGTTGAAATAAACTAAAATTGAAATCAACAAAATTTGTGTTCATGAAACTGTCCATTTTTCCAGATTTAATCCATGAAAGCTCGTGAAAAAGATGGCTGATGTTAGCCTGAAGGAAGCAGCACTGATAGTAGGTGTGGTGGCAGCCTGTTACTGGAACAGTCTCTTCTGTGGCTTTGTTTTTGATGATGTTTCAGCAATTCTGGACAACAAAGACTTGCATCCTTCTACTCCTTTAAAAAATCTGTTTCAGAATGACTTCTGGGGGACTCCTATGTCTGAGGTAAATTGGTCATAAGATCTGTTTAGTCTCAGAAATATTGTAAGTTCTTTAAAGTTCCACTTCTTATGTTCTCCTTTATCATTTCATTTTTGCAGAATAGTTTGTTCAATAGTTGGTAAATAATATCAATTTCTAATCTGTGTTTGTTTTATAAACTCATTTGGTTAATCAACAGCCTCTTGCAACAAAATATAAACTAGGCCGGTATCGCATATAATGCTTTTGTCCATCCAGTCTTATTTTTTATATTAGAACTTATAGTATCTGAACACTACCCAAGAATTAAAAACAATAACAAAAAACCCTAATAGTAGACTGTTCTATAGAAACTGGAAGAAAAGATGGTCTTGTGGTTCATGCAGTTGCCTAGTACTTGGGGGAGATGAGTTCCCAAACTTTACCTTGGTCAAATCACTTCATCTCCCTAGATGAAATCCTGGCAAAACTCCTTTTGACTTCATTGGGGCAAGGATTTCACAATCTGTACCTCACTTCCAAATATTTCCCAACCTCACATGAAAAATTCATTAATCTTTTGGAGGCACTCATTACTAAATGGAGAGAGGGGGACATATAAGTACTGAGATAAGCCTCTATACGCAGTCTGTTATATCCTCAGGTCTGATATTAGACATTCTGATTAGCAGAAATACAGAGATTAAATAAAATATGTGCTTGCATATATTCACAGCTAAAATCATCTGCTGAAAAGTAAATGGTCTCACATATGCAAAACTGCCAAGCTCTGTTTAATTGTAATGTAAACCTAACAGTTAAGTATTGAATTTTTTTCAGTTTGAGAGAAATTCCAAGAACTATTACAACACTTTAACCATTAGGAATGTGCTTTACTAGTAAACAAATCTACTCTCATTATTGGTTTAATTACCTCTGATATAGTCTCACTGTTTTACAATACATAATGACTGTACTCTGAAATAAAACCAAATTTCAGATACATCAAATGTTTACCTATGTTAATTAGTCAGTTAATTAATTAGTTTCCCTATATTTGTTTTACAGATCACTCAACAATTTAAGAAATGTCAGTACAATCCATGTATTTCTTAATGAATATTAATTTATTTTTCTTAGTTTGATAACTTCCTAAGATTTAGTATCACAAGAATAAAATAAAATGCCATAAAAATAGTTTGGAAACACTTCCACATATTTTAAAATATATTTTTATGGCTGTGATATTATATTGTTTTAAGAAACATTCTTCTGGCTATATAGCCATGAAATAGGATTTGGGACTTCTTACTAGCTGGCAGTGTTAGAATATAATACTGAAGATGTATTTGTGATTTCTGGTGCCTATATTAATAGCGATCGAAGTACCCTTTCAAGGAAGAGTTATATTAATATCCTACTTATTGTGACTTCACAGTCTTATGTCAGTCCACACTCATTTCATATCTAAGGAAAATTCTCTTTATAATGACATGTGGCAACACTACTAACTCCCAGTAATCTAGAAAGAGTTCTGCCCAAACTGTACATTCAGAATATCTAAATTGTAAGACTTATTTATCAATTAAACAGAATAATAATCTTTGCGAAACTATGCTAATCATTTCATCTCAAATACTTCTTATTTAAAAATGTGTATGTTTTTAAGACATACCAGACTGGAATGGTGTAAATAGCCTGGATGATAATGAGTAAAATAATACACATTTTATTATCACTTTTCTGATTAAATCAGCTTTCAGTACACATTGTATAATTCAGAAGTGTGCTCATGAAGGCCAAATAAGAACCTAGATAGATACAAACTTTGCTCATATCAAACTAATACATGTATTAAAGAGTTGAATTTTATTTTTATATTTTTGACCATTTTTATTAGTGCTTTATCTAATAGAGCACCAGCTATGGTAAGTAGTGGATCAGACAGTATACTTGAAAAATATACAATACCCATTTGGAAGCTGGGGAAATGATCAAAATTAACTCTTTACATTTTTTCTATCCTCCTTAATTCTCCCTGGAATTTTAAATGATTGTCAGTCTCTACTTTTTGCTCCTAACTGCTGTGTGGTGCTGCTCTGTGCTGTTAACCAACTGGTGTGTTCATCTTAGGTAGATGCACTTCAGTAGTGGTAAAAATACTTGTGTATAGTTTAAATTCAATTAGTGTAAATTGATGATTATTATGGTTTATTTATTTCCCTGTAGGAGAGGAGTCATAAGTCATACCGACCGCTTACTGTCCTCACGTTTCGTTTAAACTACTTGTTCAGTGAGTTAAATGCCGTTTCTTATCACCTCCTAAATCTGGTTTTTCATGCGGTGGTTTGCATAGTCTTCCTTAAGGTCTGTAAGCTTTTTCTGGACAACAGGAGCAGTGTCATTGCATCCTTGCTGTTTGCAGTGCACCCAATACACACTGAAGCGGTAGGTAAACCTGAGAAGGGCATTTTTCATTCATTAACATTTTCAGCTCAATTTAATTTTATATGTCTATATGGTGTGTATGTGTGTTAGTATATTGTAGTCTCTAAAAGTATTTATGATACTTTTTCTTATACCTCAGCAGTATAAAGTCAAACGCATTTTAACAGTGAGGATTTAATATGGCGTTTGCTATTGTGCAAGCAAAGTTTCACAGTTTAAATCTGTCCCAATTCAGATTTTGTGGCTTGCGTTAAATTGCTTTTATGATCTCAATCCAATTCATAGTGGACAAGTAGCTGCATTGCAAAACTAATAATTCAACACAATTCAAAAGAATTAGAAATAATTGACAATACACAAAAGTCAAGGATGATCCAGCTCCTGTTTTGTCTTTTTGTTTAAACAAAGTTGTGGAAGCTTTTCCTGGAGCTGGTTAGCTTAGCTCACAGAATGAATGAACTTCTGGCTCTTCCTAATAATTCATTTTACACTAAATTCTACAAGGATTAGGTAGTGCTATGGTTACACTTTAAGTCCCTTCTGAAAGTGGTAATGGAGTTCCACTCCTGTTACACCAGTTATCCTGCCAACCTTTTTTCATTACTGTACAGCCATCCCAATAAGGCCTTTTTCCACAAGTTTGATGTGAAAATATCTGTATGTTTTATCTGGAACATTCACTAGAGCCCTAAGGAACATAGTGGTTGTCATACTAGATCAAACTTTTGGTCCATCTAGTCCGGTGTCCTGGTTTTGACAGTGACCAGTACTGGAAACTTGAGAAAGATGCAAGAATTTCCATAATAGACAGTTAGGGTATACTCTGTCCATACAGGATATTCTTCCTAAACTTCTGACTGTTTCAGACTCGCCATCTGTCTTGTTTGACACCAAAACAATAAACTTAATTATTGCCAAGAATACCTTGTCTACAGGGCTTTTTGATTGTATTTTTACTGCTTCAGCCAAGCAGACTTGTAGCTTGGAAATGTCACAACTCAATTCTTTTTGGAACGGAGCAGCTCTGGTTAGCTCGCATCAGATCTGTTTCTACCCCAGAGATTTGTAAAGCAGCTACATGGTATTTTCTGTACGTTTCCCAGTGCATCTTTGCATAGATTGGGTTTCCATCCAGGATGACGCTGTTCACAAACCTGTTCCTCAGACACTCCTAATCCCAAGATTTGTATTTGTCTCCGGAATTCTCTTTAAGTTGCCCACTTCTGAAAATTTTCTGAATATATCTCAGTCCTCCACAACTTTTTCAGTTGTAAAGGAGTTATCTTTCATATACACCAAAAAGAGAAACTAGTCCTGTTTTTTACCTTTTAAGAGAGGGGCTCTCAAACTGGGGGTTGGGACCCCTCCGGGGGTCACAAGGTTATTACAGGGGAGGTCACGAGCTGTCAGCCTGCACCCCAACCCTGCTTTGCCTCCAGCATTTATAATAGTGTTAAATATGTAAAAAAGTGTTTTTAATTGATAAGGGTGGTTGCACACAGAGGCTTGCTATGTGAAAGGGGTCACCAGTACAGTAACTCCTTACTTAACGTTGTAGTTATGTTCCTGAAAAATGTGACTTTAAGCGAAACGACGTTAATCCAATTTCCCCATAAGAATTAATGTAAATGAGGGGGTTAAGTTCCAGGGAAATTTTTTTCATCAGACAAAAGACCGTATTTTATTTTTATACACATGCACACGCAGTATGAGTTTTAAACAAACAATTTACTGCTGGTACACAGTGATGATGATTGTGAAGCTTGGTTGAGGTGGAGGGATCAGAGGGTTGGATATTTCCCGAAGAATGTCTTACTGCTGAATGGTGAACTAGCAATTGGCTGAGCCCTCAATGGTTAACTGTCACACTCTACAAGGCAGCAGGAATGGAGGGAGGAGAGACAGCATCCCAGACAGAGAGAGACACCCTGTGTGTGAGAGAGAGATGTGCATTTCCCGGACCCTACTCTTAAGTATACTGCCTTGTTAATTAGATCAGCTTGCTGAGACTGTAGCTGCTGCCAGCAAGCTCCCTCCATCCTGAGCCCTGTCATGTGTCCCAGCTGCTCTGTGGAAGATGGGGTAAGCGGGGTACAGGAGCAGGAGGGAGGGGGACACCCTGACAGCCCCCCTTTTCCTCCCCTCCCCCACACACAGCAAGCAGGAGTCTTGGGGAGCAGCTCCAAGGCAGAGGGCAGGAGAAGCACATGGCAGTAGGGGGAGAGACAGCTGAGCTGCTGGCAATTGATAGCCTGCTGGGCAGCTGCTGCACAGGGAATTTACGGGAGTGGGGAGCTGATAGGGGGGCTGCCAGTCCACCCTGGTTCCAAGTCCCCACCAGCTAGTTGCAACGTGCTGCTCTTCCTGCAAGGAGTGGACAAAGCAGGTGGCTGCCAAAGTTAGAAGGGAGCATTGCACAACTTTAAACAAGCATGCTCCCTAATTGATCAGCAGCAAAACAACATTAACCAGGACAACTTTAAGTGAGGAGTTACTGTACAAAAGTTTGAGAATCAGTGTTTTAAGACATGGTTAGATTTGATTTTTCTCTTGTTAATCTTTTTATTTCTTATTTTAGAGATGTTATCTTTAGCTTTAGGGCCCAAGAGTGGGAAGCATATGTTTGGGGAAAATAATACTTGTTCTCCAAACATAGATCTCTGCATCACCACTCAACAATTTCCCTTAGAATTTGAAAACGAGTATTTAGAATATTTTTACCTTATTTTTAATTGTTTTTTTTATTTGAGTCACCATTACATGCTTTTCAAAGGAAGGTATCTTATTAAGTGTCTCAGACTTCCAAAAATTTAAAGACCAGGGAGTTCTTGTCCAGTCTTGTACTTCCAAGCTGTCACAGATCCAGAGATCTGGAACAGTGCCTGAGAGGACTCATTTAGAATGTTAACCCCCTTTAGGATCACACTCTCACTGGGGTAAACTCCTTGGCTTCGCCACCTCCTGCGATCAAACCCTGGAACTTTCTGCACACCCAAAGGGAACAATATATCCCCCAACTTCCTTAGATTGGAATGACTCTCAGGCAGCACTGTCAAAGCAGAAGGGTTTATTAGATGCCTGGAACAGAGTGTAGAAAGTTCTTAGGTAGCATCGAGGATAGAAAGTTACAACAGAGTCTGGTTCAGTCCTGACCCTCCAGAGCCTCCTCTGCAATTGCCCCAGTCGAGAAGCATGTTTCCTGCTTCCAGTAGTCCAGACTATACTCAAGGGCACCTCCTCCATTCTTTGTTCTCATTCCTGGACAAAAACAGGTCACCTGGTCATCCTCCTTGGCTCTTTGTTCTCCCGCTGGCCAGAACTAACTGGCTTCCTGCAGAGAGGGGGTCAGCAATCCCAGGTCTTCCATTGCTAGGCACTGAATGTCTGGGCCACTGTCTTGTGGGTTCATCATGGGTGTGAGGCCCCAGACAACCAGGTGTCAATTCCACCTGCATTGCTACAAAGAATAAGCCACCTTTTACCACCGTCTAGCCAACCATGCAGCACTTAGGGGAAACCGAGGTGCACGCAGAATTCATACAGAATATTAAGAAAAATTCCCACTTCATCACACAAGCACAAACCCAAGAGTAGCAATGCAGAGAGGCATATTTCTGAGAAAAAGAATTACCAGTAAGTAGTTAATTTTATTTTCTCCGTCCTTTTATTAATTAATGTAAAGATTGACTTACCTCTCATCTGTACAGAAGCAGCTACTCGTTTTAGTTCTGTTTGGCTAATAGTTTCTATTAGTGGTTCATGACTTGACCAAGTCACTCTATCTGTAATTTTATCACTTTATTTCATTGCTGATGTAATACATTTTCTTTATCTTGCCTATTTATACACCCTTCTACAATGTACAGAGAAGATGTCTGTACCTTGTTTTAAAGTTATATTATAAAATTACAGTACCAATAAATTTAGGGTAAGGGTCATACTACTCTCATACTGCACAGTGAACTTTCATTGAAATCATATTGTATGTTCTTTGCAAGGGTTAGTCATAGTAAATACTCAGGTAATTTAATTAGATTGTACATGAGTAATTGCAGACATTTGCCACATGAGGGCACTTGAGGACTGTATATGTAATTATGAGAAACTGGTGGAAGCAGTTAAGCCACAGTCTGATCTCAGATATATGGGTGAAGTTCTAAGTGAACTCAACAGGAGTTGCACTTACATACCTGAGGAAGATTCAGGCCCTAATTTTTTTTTTTTGTCTTGTTTAGTTCTATCACTGGCTTCTAATTTCTGTAATATGAGCAATTTTCAAGACGTAATTCTGTTCAGAAGTTAAGTGTTAACTTTTTTTCCCCTCATCAGGTAACTGGAGTGGTTGGCAGAGCAGAGCTTTTATCATCTATCTTTTTTCTAGCTGCTTTTTTGTCATACACCAAATCTAAAGGGCCAGACAATACCATAGGTAAATACCTAACATCATATATACATAACTGTTTTGATTTTACTATATTGGTTTCAGGTAGTGAAATATAAACATAAATATTCTGGTTAACCACTTAGTCTTAAAGAGAGTCACCTTAATTCATACTGCTGGTGCCTTGATAATAACATAAATAATACTTGGTACTATAAAGTGCCTTTTGTCTGAGGACTTCTGAGTGCTTTACAGTCATTAACTTAAACCATTCAACTCTCTAGTAAAAAGGGTTACTATTATTTTCATTTTTATAGAGGAGCGTGTACTGGTGTACATAGGCTAATTGACTCTCCAAAGTCAGTGACAGATTTGGAAGTAGAACTTAGGAGTTAAGAATCAGTCCCCTGTTCTAACGGATGCAACACTTGGAAATTTATGAAAATATTGCTTAGAGCAGTGGTTTCCAACCTTTTTTCCTTTGCGGTCCCCTAAAAAATTTCAAATGGAAGTGCAGACCCTTCTGGAAATCTTAGGAAGTGGGGTCCACAGATCACAAGTTGAAAACCATTGGCTTAGAGATACAGGCATAAAAAGAAATTTTTGGAAAGCTAATAAAATTTTTCTTTTCATTTTTCTATTTGGAATATTTATACAAGTCTTCACACTTTTTTATCACATATTTCAACTTCAAAGAGACGATTGAGAAACTGATAAGGTACTTAATGTAAAGTGAGGCAAAGACAGAACAGGTGGTAAATGTGTAGATAAACTGCAACCTAATAGGGATCTTGCTGAAACACTGGCAAGTGAAAACTGTAGATAGTTAATTTTAATTAGTCAAATTATGTTGTTCACATGGTTGTCCTGTAAAATAGTGTGTTTTTATAATGTCTGTCCTTTTACGTTGCAGTGTGGACTCCAATTGCAGTGACAGTGTGTCTAGTAGCCGTTGCAACATTGTGCAAAGAACAAGGAATAACAGTGGTGGGGATATGCTGTGTCTATGAAGTATTTATAGCTCAAGGGGTAAGTTGCTGTAAAAATTTCCATTGTAACTATTTCCTTTGTCAAGCAGATCTGCAGTATTTTTGTAGGAGTTTTAAATAACCATCACATTCTTGTGTGCTGAGTATTTTGTCTGCTGAAGCAAACTGTATTTTTGTGATCTTGGAAAAAAATGCGTATGTTCCCTCAATGTATCATGTAAATACCTACTAACACAGGTTCTTCTGTATGCAGACAAAGATATTAGCAAAAATGGAAATACGTTAAAATTTGACATCTCTTTAATTTGAATACAGACTGATGCTTGCAAAGGCCAAAACTATGTATATAATGTGGTTAAAGTGAAGGGCACATAAAATTGATTTACCATTTAATTTAATTTAATTTTTTTTTCTTTTAATTTCTTCACATGAAATTAGAGAAGGTGCTTTCAATGGAGACTTTTCCATCAGATGTTAATCCACTGGAGTTTCACATTTGACTCAATTAGCATTTAGATTTTTGTGAAATCTCATCCTTCTGTAAAGGCTCTAAAGTCAGTTTCTAAATAAAATATATTTTAAAATGTAAGGTTTCATTTTATCCCTTGACAGTTAAAATTTGACTTGTCCATAGTTTAATATTAACTTTCTTTTGTCAAGAGAGGTTGATATTCCTAGCAATTAAAATAATGTTTTTTTTCTTGACATATCTTTCAGTATTATACTTTGTATAGTTTAAATATATATAATTTTAAGAAATTTTATTTTTAGAAGTTACGTGCCAAAACTGCAAAAATATTAGCCAAAATAAAAAGAAATTGTCAGTCACAAGCATTCAAGTTTACATTTTCAACTTTGTGCCTGCAAAACTTTGCATGTGTGTTTTGTGTATGCAGTTTATGCATGTGTCTTTTGACCTGTTCCTATCTTTGAAATTTTGGTCTAGAATTTCTATACTAATTCGGTAGTATTTGTTTATACAGTGGATGCCATTTAATAGCAAGCCTGATTTTTAACAACTTCTTTAACAGCGGTTTTCCAGGAACCCATCCCATGCCATTGACATTAATGTTAATATAGGTTAATGGGATTCAGATATTGGCAATGGCATGCTTTTTGAAAACTCTTTTTGAAAGAAAGCCCTGCCTGCAGACAGGTTTGCGGGGGTGCAGCCAGGGAACACACATCCTAGCACTTCTTTCCTTGGCTGCAGCCCTGCAAACTTTCTTGCCCACAGGGATCACACAGGAGGCAATGGGCTGTGGCACCCACATTTCCTGCCCAAAGCAGAAGCCCTGCCAGAGTCCTGGGGGTGCGGACTGGGTGAGGAGGCAGTGGACAAGATGGTTGCAGGGAGGGTGGGCCTGCAGCCTGGATGCCAGGGCTTTTCACAGGGCATTTGGGGCTCAAAGCTCAACAGTACCTCTCCCCACTGTCGTCCTGCACTGGCTGGCCCACAGCCTCCCCTCCTTGTGGAAAGTGCTAGGCTGCAGACCCCCTTCATGCTGCTGCCTTGCCCCCAGACAGGTTTGTGGGGCTGCAGCCAGGGAAGGCACCTCACAGTGCTTCATTACTGCAGATCTTCGCACACCTGCTTTCACTTATGGGTAACTGCTAAATAATTGCAACAATTTGCTGGCAACCAAGGGGTTGCTAATAAGCAGAATCTACTGTATTTTCATTATTTTGTCATGGGTGATCCTCATATGCCCTGTTGGAGCCCAGTGTGGCACTGCAGATGTGCTCCACCTTAATTTCCCCAGCTGGGCCAGTAGTAGATTCACTCTTAACAGCCCAGAGCCAGGAGAAGCCAACATCATAACAAAACAGCATGTCCCCTTTTAATAAGGTTTGAGGACAGAAGCAATTACAATACACAGTTCATAAGGCCTTCGCCTCAGGGCCCTGGTTCAGAGCTAGCTCCCTATATTAAAGTCCACAAAACAAAGACTCTGAGTTTGGTTAGGCTGATCTCCTAGATCAGGGGTGGGCAAACTTTTTGGCCCATGGACCACATCTGGGTGTGGAAATTGTCTAGTGCACCATGAAAGCTCACAAAATTGAGGTTTAGAATGTGGGAGGGGGTGAGGGCTCTATCTGGGGTCACGGGCTCTGTGGTGGGGCTGAGGGGTAGGAGGTGCAGGAGGGTGCACTGTGCTGGGACCAAGGGGTTTAGAGGGTGGGAGGGGGATCATGGTTGGGGTATAGGAGGGGGTCGGGGTGCAGGCTCCGGGTGGTGCTTACCTCAAGCAGCTCCCAGAAGCAGTGGCATGTCCCCCCCTCTGGTTCCTACGCAGAGGCGAAGCCAGGAAGCTCTGCATGCTGCCCCATCCACAGCTGCTGCCCCTGCAGCTCCCATTGGCCACAGTTCCCAGCTGCCCCATGCGTAGGAGCCAGAGCAGGGACATGTCTCTGCTTTGGGGAGCCATGTGAAGCCACAGCACACGTGGAGCAGGGCAAGCCCCAGACTCTGCTCCGAAAATGTCTGAAGATCTGGTTGTGGCCCCTGGGCAGTAGTTTGCCCACCCCATCCTAGATCCTGAAAGAGAAACTAAGCTCAGCTTGGCTTCTACTGCCCTTTGTCCTATTCAATTTTCTGTTCCTGTATAAATAGCCTAGCTGTAGGGGCAGGACCTTCTTAATTATATAGCAAGCTGTCCACGACTGTCCCTTAAGAAAGCAGTATATTTTTTCATGGTCTATAAAAGTTTTTATTGAAACCCAATACAAAAATCTTACACTCAAAGTAAGGGAATGCTCACACAGCCTTAATTCTATCCACTTGCACATACGTATTACAATAGTCTAGTTATAATCCATATTATTTTTTAAATAATAAAATAGAATATACTGATTTTTTTCTATAATCTTATACCTTGATGAAACATCTTGGAGCATACCGTTTTATGCCTGATTTCATTGAATTTATTTATATGAAAAATATACAGAGTTTACTTAGTATCTGTTTATGCAACAATGTATTAGTGAGAATTTGTTGACATATGTGGGCCATCTGAATTCATTGCTGAGTTTTATAGTTCATTGCCTAAGCCCTTGAATTGCACCGAAAGAAAGCTAGCTGCTCTTTGAAAAGAAAATGTATACTCGTGCATAGCTGCTGGTAAAATTAATAAATTCCATAAAGAGAAGAAAACTCCTTATTCAAAAAGTTTGTCAATAAAAATGTATGGGACTGTAATGACAGTGAAAATGGTGTTAATGTAAAAGAACAAAACAAAATGTATCTAAAATTGTCATAAAAATTCTGTTTGAGAATGGAGTCGTCATGTAATATGACTGTCTTTATGCAGATTTAAGGCTGCACATGATACCTTAACTTTTGGTATTTTTTTGACTTCGGGGATTGATTTTTTTTTTTTTTTTAAAGAGAAAACAGAAAGGAATTTCATTCCTTTAGAACTTAAAAGCTTTGCTGTCTTGACAAAAAACTACTGTGTGTGTTGTTTTTTAACTTCATAATCTGAAACTGACTAGACACTTCTGGAATGTTCCATACATCATCAGTACAGTTAGTTGTTAGCCTCAGTGAGGCCTACTTCTATGTAATATTAAAAGCTGTTTGACTTTGCAAGAATTTTTTCATAATGGGCGGGAAAGTGTTTCTCCCCCTTTACTCTCACACACTTTTGTATACAAAAACAGGTGAAATATTTTTGCTCTCATTTCTTTAAAATAAAAATAAGTTACTTTGGGCAGAGACAAACCATGTGAAAAACACTTGGGTGTTCTTGTTAAAAATTAAAGCTTTCAAAAGTTGTTAGTTACTGGCCCAATCAGGCAACCTTAACTTTAGCAGGCACTGACAGTCCCTCTAGAATAAAGTTCGTATTGGTAAAGTATAGTGAATGTGATTAAACATGACTGCACTGTCTGATAAACTACATCTTGTTCTGTTTTCTAGTATACTTTGCCTACTCTGTTGGATGCTGCCATGCAGATTCTACGAGGAAAATGCAATATTCCTTATTCTATGCTCCAAACACTATTAAAGCTTATTGTTCTGATGTTCAGTACACTGCTCCTTGTTGTAGTCAGAGTCCAAGTCATTCAGTCTCAGCTTCCAGTGTTTACCAGGTAAAAAACAAAAATTAATTCAATGGGAAAGTTTGTTTTAGTATTTTAAAAGGTTGTAATAAATCAAACTGACCTCATTAAGTCACAATTAAAAATGGCTACAAAATACTTTAGGTAGTGTTTAGATTTAACTTACTTTAATATTATCTTGGAATTCTCATACAGTCTTATATTTATCTGTGATAAATCACCTATTATGTTACAGCAATAACTACAGTTGTTGAGCACCAGTTAAATAGCAGTGGCCAGTGAGCACTCATTAATGGTAAGAACATTTGGTCACTAGTATATTCAGACTTGTAGGCAGAAGGTGAAAGCCTTCATTAATGAAGCATTTTCACTATATATAGTAGCAGTGTGTATCTAACAAACATCACACACAAATAATTTAGTGTTTACAGTAAGTAAAACTGCAGTCCTTCGGTTCTAATACTACTCTCCATATGGATGTCTGATTTATATAGCATCAGTATTTGAAATGTATAAAGCCTCCTGTATCATCTAAAATAGCTAGAAAAAGCAATTATTTCATGTTTAGATGAGAAACTATATTTAGTAATGCATTTATTAAAAGAATAAGGTAATGGAAGCTGTGGTTTCATTTGAGAACTCAATATGAAGTAATCTGAATAAATTAAATGATTAAGAATATTTAAAATCTAATTTTCAATGTTTAGGCTGCATCTTTGTATATCAGACCCGATCCTCCAACTGCTTAGCCCACATGCTTAATTTTAACCTCAGTGGGATTATTCGCATGTTCAATATTAAACACATTAGTCCCATCTTGTTGGAAAAAATGGGTGCGTTAGCATAATGTGACTGAAAAGTCCCATGAGGATGCAAGGTAACAGATTTGAAGCACTGTAAGCTGGTTGTGTTTTAGTCTAGATTTATAATATTGTGTAAGTACATATTTATCAGCAGCTATCACTGCTTCAAACATATTAGCCTCCACTTTCTTATTTCGTACTAATTTGCCTGTATTTAGACTACAAACTTGAGTTTTTCTCTTGTAAACGTGTTAGTGTACTAATATTTCAGTTTGAAAAGAAACATAGTTCAAAACTACATGTGTTGTTGCAATCAAAACAAAATAATGGAGGAAAATAATGAAAGATAATGCTGTTTGGTGAAACCTGAGATACTTGTCACTCATTATATAGATGCCATTCTTCAAGATACTGGTTCTTTATTGTGGCCAGACTTTAGAAGACACGTACTCTTTACTATTAATTTCATTGCTCTTACTATTCATAAATTTGGAATTTTGTCATTCTTGTGAGTGATATGTAAATGTAGTATACTAGCATTTTCCCTTGGAAATTAGGTCTGAATACTTAATTATGGCCAAAGACTGTTCACAACAAGAGTTTTAAAAGTAGTCTCTGTACTCCCTCTGTGCTAAGCTAGTTGTGTAGCATCTCTGCCCTCTGAAGAAACTTAGAGCAGCCTCAGGCCTGCTCTAACTTATGCCATCTGCCAATGGTCCTCAGGAGCTGATATGGCAAGTGTTTACGGAAGCCCCAGCCAATTCCCCTTTCCATAGCCATGCACATTATAAATGCAACAAAGATAAGATGGCTTGGTAGTTCCTAATTCATCTTGATCCTGCTGCAGGAGTCCCCCACATAAGAGATGTTTTAGGTCCAGCATCTGACAGTGGTGTTGTGCAAAGTGACTGCATTGCAGTGCAGAGTCTAAGCTGTAACTTTTTTTCAACTAAAAGGTCCTTTTCTTTTTCTTCTCTTCCTACTTAGGTTTGATAACCCAGCTGCTGTAAGTCCACCTCCTGCAAGGCAACTGACTTTCAACTACCTCCTCCCTGTAAATGCTTGGCTTCTTCTAAATCCCTCAGAGCTATGCTGTGATTGGACAATGGGAACTATTCCACTTGTGGAGTCTTTCCTAGATATAAGAAATATTGCCACCATTACGTTTTTTTGCTTTTTGGGATCTTTGATTGTCTTCAGTCTCCGATACCCTGGGGATTCCTCCAAGACTGTATTGATGGTAGGAATAATGCATGTTTTTAGTCTTTTTGTTTACAGTGAAGTAGCCTATTCTGAAAGTAGCGGAAAACTCCTGAGGTTCCATTAGCTGTTCCTTACATCAATTTCAGCATCATTTTTAAGAAACAAAAGACTTCCCCTGGTAAGGAATCTTGAACATTGAGACTCCATAGTTCCAGAGAAAATAATCAAGTTCAGAGAAAAAAAGGATTAATAGAATTTTCACCACAAATAGTCAGTTAAATAGTGCTAGCTTTTAAAGAGACCTTTTTATTTCTAGTGTTTAAAATGTCTGCTTCACTGATTGAAACATCTCTTTTTATAATAGAATGTTCACTGCAAGTCTCCGCATGTATCACAGCTATATACACATGTTTTTTAATCCTTTTAGCTGTTAGATTTCATGCCAAAGAATCAGTGTCAAAGTGCCTGGAGCCCAGTTTACTAGAAAATGGGGATGCATTACTATATATTAGATACAATTATCCCTCAAATACTGTAACATGTAAACCAGGGGTCGGCAACCTTTCAGAAGTGGTGTGCCGAGTCTTCATTTATTCAGTCTGATTTAAGGTTTTGCGTGCCAGTAACACATTTTAACGTTTTTAGAAGGTCTCTTTCTAATAAGTCTAATATAGATGAAGCTCTGGACGATGAATGTCCTGAAGCAGAGCGCAAGAACCATGGACAGAACTCAAGCAGACAGAAGTGCCAGGCTAAGACAAAGACCCTGCATGGATCTACCCATCGACAGATTAGCTGAGGTGGCTGACATATGCAATCCTAGCCAGTTGGAGTGATCGAAGACAGCTAGACTGATATGAGCACAGAACAGACTGAGCACCAGATCCATTGGAATGCAGGGGTTATCCACACTAGAGAGACCAAGGGCAGTGTCGGACCTAGAGACAGTCCAACACATTATGCTAGTGGCAGGAGTAAATAGCAGGCAGGCGCACCGAACGAACCAAGTCGCTGCGATGTGTACAGGAAACATCTGCACTAGCGTATAGGGCTAGACCCCCCAGAACAGCGAGGGGGATTGGACCGCAGAAGTGGGAGAATAGGCAGGGCTAGATTCTGTGGGACTTCAGATCAGACACGGCGTACTGCAATCGGCAACCAACATCGTTGGTAATAGACAAGAGAACCAGAAAAGACAGCGGTGTGTGATAGATTATAGCAGTGCCAAGTGACGAGCAAAATCAGGAAGAAGAATATGAGAAACGGAGAAGTACCAGGGCCTGAAAGAGGAACTAAGAGAGGTATGAAATGAAGCCAAGTGCTCCAGTGTGGTAGGAGCCACTCGCGGCTGTACCCCTAAGCTGGGTGCAGTCGCTCCAAACAAGATCCCAGATAGAACATGATCAGAGCTCTCTGATCCAAGATAGAGTGTCAGTGCTATGGATGACAT
>NC_133769.1:83495977-83625763 GCF_003597395.2 Chelonoidis abingdonii
AACAGCTAAGATACTGCGCAGAACCCTCAAACTCCCAGGCCTCTGGTAGAGGACCCGAGGTTGAGGAAGACACATACCACCCATAGGGGTGAGAGGGGAATCTTTTTTATATATATATAATATATATATATATATATATAAAAACAAACTGTTGTTGTGTGTAAAGTAAATAGTTTTTCAGATGTTTAAGAAGCTTCATTTTAAAATTAAATTAAAATGCAGAGCCCCCCCCCCCCAGACCAGTGGCCAGGACCTGGGCAGTGTGAGTGCCACTGAAAATCAGCTCACGTACCGCCTTCGGCACGCGTGCCATAGGTTGCCTACCCCTGATGTAAACAATACTGTAGGTCAGAAAAGTGCTTCTAATCTGTTGTCTTTAAGGATACTAGTACAGTGAACTCCTTATAGGCTGGATGTAGGTGGTCCAGCGAACATGAAGAAACATTGACTTATGTGTGTTCTAGAATATTTCATTTTCAAACTTTGATCAAAATAGCTGCTACCATGCAACTTTCTTTTCCTCCTGGATGTTTACCCTCTTAAGAAAAATCACACAACAGTCATTAAGTAAAATGGGCAATCCCGGTCTTTATCCAGTGAGACCAATAGCAATGTACATCTACTTTGTACTGATGTATAAAAATCTACAGTACATTTATGCATCTGTATCGCAGCTAATACTGTAGGTGGAAAAAGATTTTGCCCATCTGGTAGAGCAAATGTGTGAGAAAGCACTTATTATCTAAATAAACTAGGTAAGCTATAAATGTTGCCTAGTAACGGTGTAAGACAGCTGCTATCTAGATATCTTAATTGTGATTTAGAAATTTTTTTCTAAAGTAACCCACCGAAAGCCCCTTCGCTAATTGGCTCATTTTGAAATAAAGTCTCAATGACTTCCAAGTGTGCCCTGTTCTTAGCCAATCGATATAAGGTGTTTTCTTCAGTTAAAAGTTTTGTTGCTTTAATTTATCCAGCATAGTTAAAATGGCAGACACCCTCTTTTATACCAGTATAAAACTGTGTTCTACACTGGTGTGCAAGTTAAAGTGTTTATACCTATATAGCTCATTCTGATTCCTCAATGAAAAATAAGCTGTATAGTATCTTATACCTGTAGAACTGTGCCCACATTGGTGTTTTACCAGCGTAAGTGTATCAGGAAAAACTCCTGCCTTTTGACTCACATATTTGTTCTGGTAAAACGTAAGTGTAGACTGTGTCTTCATTGTCCAACAATGGGGCCCCATCTGTTACCTGTGAAGAAAATTTGATGTTATGACTTTTTATGTTCCTCTTTATTTTGAACTAATTTTTTACCTCTGCATTTTTACAACACGTTGCTTATATAGTGCTTGCTAATCTACCATCCACAAGATAAGGAGGTAAAATAGGGTCCCAAAGCCACTTTCTAATTGGGTATACTGCATGCTTTGGTGTAGAATAAGTAGTTAAGCCATCAGACCTAATTGCAGATATTATTCACTGACTCAAGACAGAAAATGCCATCACAGCTCCTGGTACTGAAAGCTGCCAGAAAACCGTACTGACTGACTCAGTTTTAGCTGAGTTTCTGTTGACTTAATCTGTTTTGGTCTCATAATTAAACCAAAATATTTATAATCTGTAATTCAAGCTATTCTGATTCCAGGTATTTTTAATTTATGATTTAGTGTGAAATTTTCCAAGATGAGTAATTTGTAATAGTAAGTGAATGGCTGTGGCAACTTCCATTGAATTAGGTGAGCTTTTCTCTTAGTTTTTTGACATAACTTTTTTTTCCCACCTTTTAGTTTAGTTACATCTCTCAATAACCAAAGAGAGCCGTAGTTAAGGTG
Organism: Chelonoidis abingdonii; assembly: GCF_003597395.2. Classification (NCBI taxonomy): domain Eukaryota; kingdom Metazoa; phylum Chordata; order Testudines; family Testudinidae; genus Chelonoidis; species Chelonoidis abingdonii. The sequence continues at coordinate 83,497,816 of NC_133769.1, forward strand.
GCATTTTGTGCTCTAAAAAGCTTATGCTGATATATTCATCTTAGGAGTTTCCATGTGTTCATCACTGCTGTATCTACTAACAGATTTTTATTAAATGATTAAATCTGATTTTAATATACTTTCCCTATGTACTTGATATGGACTGGAAAAACAGGTTACAGTATTCGGTTAAGCAACAATTTTTTCTTCATCCCACAACTTGGTATTAGATTGATCATTTTGAAGTGCAGTTCTGCTCCATGATAAGTCCCTGTGAATGTGACACTTGATTACTTAGTGAATTAGCTCCATGTGTGTTCACGCATATCCATTTGATTTAGTGACAAAAATAAGTTTACTGCTTGTTACTCGTGTCAGCACTTCAGAACTACAACAGTTGAGAGAGCAAGCTAGATTTTTTTCCTCCTTGTGCATCACCAACAGAGGAACGTAAAGGAATTAAGTGGCCAGATCCCACTGAAATTTGGGTACCTACCTCCTTTAGGCTCCTTTGAAAATCCTGTTGAGAATTCTTTACTAACACTCAGTGGGTTACACTTGAGCAAGCCCATTGCAGCTGGCACTGAGGGCACGTTTTGGTCTACAGATGGTGCATGAGAAGAAAAGAACCTACCTCATCACTTGGATCCCAGGTGGAGTTGGCTAGTCTGCCAGTTGGGTGGCGAATTATAAAAAGACATTAACTTTGCTAATTTTACATGTACCATATTAAATGTGGAATCCCACAATGCCATTTTACAGACCCTTTTCAGAATAGAACAACATCTTAAAAGAAGGCTGCCATTTTTGCTTGACGTAAGCAGTCTGGAAATCCTATTCTTGGAAATAAGTCTCCAGAGTCCATGTCAGTATGTACAACTGGGTGTTATGGTCTCTGTAATAAAGCTTAGCACCTTTCAAGTCATTTTGGTGGGTCTTGTTCCAAATTTCCTTTTGACCTTTAACTAGTAACTCAAGCTGTTGACTTTAAGTAGGAGACTCTAGTTCAGAATCCTTCTTTCTGAAGTGACTGACGCAATTATAGATCGTACATACTGCTGCACCTCCAATTCTGGTTGCCTTAAACAGATTAATTGGTATACAATAGAAAACACGAAGTAAAGTTGGTTACACAACTTTTTATTACTTTAGTATGAAAGATATATCCTTAAACAGATCCCAAATATTACAAGAAGAAAACTGAACACAGTTCAACTTATACTGCTATTGAACACAATTGGTGAACTGTTGGGGCATAAATAGCTCTTAATATCAATGAGATATCATATTATTGCCCTGTTCTGCTTGTTAGTGCTGTTCTTGTAGTAATTTCTGACCATGTTAACTCTGAGCATCATTTTTGCCCTAGACCAGGGGCAGGCAAACTTTTTGGCCTGAGGACCGCATCGGGTTTTGGAAATTGTATGGAGGGCTGGGTGAGGGGGTGGCCCAGCCCCCCAATCCATCCATCCTCCCCTTCTGGCCTCCTGATGGCCCCCCTGAACTCCTGGCTCATCCAAACCCCCCTTCTTCCTGACTTCCTCCCCCGGGACCCCTGCCCCATCCACCCTCCCTGCTCACTGGCCCCTGACTATCCTGCGCCACCCCATCCATCCCTCCCCTTCTTCCTGAGTGCCCTCGGGGTGCCCCTGGCCCATCCAACCACCCCTTCTCCCTGTCCCCTGACTGCCCCGGAACCCCTGCCCCTGACTGCTCACCGCTGCATCCAACCCCTCCTCTCATTCCTGACTCCCCCACCCCGGGACCCCTGCCCCATCCAACCACCCCTTCTCCCTGACTACTCCCTGCCGCCCCATCCAACCTCCCCTCCTTCCTGACTTCCCTCCCTGGGACCTCTGCCCCCATTCAACCCGTTTCCCACCCCGACCCCTATCCACACCCCTGGCCACCACCCCAAACTCACCTGCCCTCTGTCCAGTCCCACTTTCCCCCTTACCACACTGCTTGGAGCACCAGTGGCTGGCGTCACTGCATCCGCGCCACCCGGTTGGAGCCAGCTACACACTGTGCAGCACAGGCTGGGATCTGCAGCTGCGCTGCCCCAGGAGCTCGCCGCCCAGAGTATTGCATCAGCGGCGCAGTGAGCTGAGGCTGCAGGAGAGGAGAAACAGCAGGGGAGGTGCTGAGGGCGAGCCTCCCGGACCAGGAGCTCAGGGGCCGGGCAGGACAGTCCTGCGGGCTAGATGTGGCCCACGGGCCATAGTTTGCCCACCTCTGCCCTAGACCCTTTATATTAAAAAAAAAAAAAAAAAAAAAAGAAGACTGCACAATTCCATCCTGGGCCATTACCAAAAAGTCACTGTGATATAGGGGGCCAGTGTCAGTTCTTGTGTCCGGCACCACTAAAGCAATGGTTCCCAACTTCACATTGCCCGTAACTATGAATTGGTATCTAAACTAACTTAAAAAAAGAGTACACACCTTTTTTAAAGGAAATTGTCCACTTTCTTCTCTGAGTTCCCAATAAGTAGTAATATCTGACATTCTTTCCTACCACCATGTCTTTGGAGGGTTGGTTGACCCTTCTAGTAAGGGAATTAATTGAAAAAGGGACTGGGACTGTGCCATGGTAGACTTGCAAAGACGAGTCTATTAATAACATTATGTATCTCTTATTAAACTCTACACACAAGTGCCTTTTTCCAAATAAATTGGATTACACCCCCAGTGCTTTACAAATATATTTATTTTATTCTTCTGAAAGTGTTTCAGCAGATTACAAAAATGAACGTGAAAAGTCAGTTAGGCTTAATATTAGGAAGTATGATTTTAGAGCAAAACAATTTTTTAAGTTCAGATTTAGGTTATTTCAATAAAACTACTAGTTGGTAGTGGTTAAGTGGCCATAAATATGGCAAAGTTAATTTATAGCATGAAAGGGAAATTCAGATTATATGGCTGTTTGTTAAAGGTGCATCTGTTACAGTATGAGAGGTAAAATATATCTGCGGTAGCATAACTTAATTCCTGTGTGAAGCTATGTTTATTAATACTTACGGTAAATGTCAGTATTAATATTTGGTCAGGTTTATAAAATACCCTCTTTCTTTTTCAACATGGGCTTGTAAACTTACTGAACTGTCACATAAGTAGATTCTTGAAGATTTCCAGCCAGTTGGCTTCACTTGCGAGATTTATGCATCCAAAAAGCCCCAAGAAAAATGCGAAATGTAAGCAAATTTAGTTAAATCATTTTTTTCAGTGCCTTCATGAAATCATTTCATGGGTTTAATTCTTGAGTGTTCCTAATAGTGTAATCAACATAAAGTTAATTTAGGCCTTGTCTGCTTGAGCTTTCTGATGAGCTACTTTGTAACTTCACCAGTATTAGCAATGCAGGAAGTGCTAGTGTGGCTTGGTTGAGGGTTTTTTATATGGTCACTTCTCTGGGAGTAGTATGATTCAATGGCAAAAGTAGCAGCAGCCAGTCTGCACTTGTGTTCCATTTGTAGAGCTACCACTATGCCGTGGGAGAAATTGACAAAAAAATTTAGTGTAGAAACAGCCTCAGGATGGCTCAGGACTTGTCTAAACTCCTTCATAGTCTAAATGATGACGTTGCCAGTTTCTGTTTTCAGGTCCACTATATAATTGTGAGCTGTAGCAAATACAAATGCAATTGGTCGTAGTTTCAATAACAAAACCATTTTTATGGAATGAACATGCACTATTTTGACTTTGTGGAGATATTTGGCAGGCATTCACTCCACATGTAATTGTAAAAGGTGTAAATTGGTTAAAATGCTTTTAAATTAAATTGCAATTTCTAAAACTTGTCCTTTTTTATCTGAATGTCAAATGTCTTCTTAAATATACTTGAATAAATGTATTTTTAAAACCAACACATATATTTTGTACTGTTAGTTTTGGAGTGAACATGTAGGTAAGAGTTGTGAGGGAAATATTTTAAAATGAACAAGAATGTTCACAATTAATTATTGCACATACAGTACTTATTGACGATAGAAATTCAGCTAGCCACATGTTTAGGAATATGAATCTAAACATAACTGGGTCTAAATCAAGTTTAAAAGTACCATTAAAGTTACATGGGAAGAGTTTCATTCTCTTCCTTTAAATATGACAAAAGCTCTGGGATGACTTCAAAGGGCTACATTATGGTTCAATAACCAGTGCAACTGGATTCTAGAACTTCTCTGATAGAACTGTTACATTATACATTACACAAAACTCTGAATTGTATACGAAGGATAATATTAAATCTTATTTCAAACCATTGACACGTTCAAGGCAAATTAGGAAATTCAGTTATGGTTCTGATGTTCATATGTCATATACTAATGCACAAGTTTAACAGCACACAAGTAATATACATGTATACGGGGCAAAAAAGAATAGTTGTAAGAGCCATAATTTTGAAAATTCTGACTCTGATTACTGAAACGTGTTGATTTAGAACATAGGATCATCTCATGTCACTTTTCGTATGCAGAATTCCTCATTGAAATCAGTGGGAAATTCTTTAAAATAATGGTATAAAGTTGGTCTTGCTGTTTGGGGTTATTTGTCTTATTTCTTACTGTTTTTCATGCAGTGTAGGAACCGTTGTTTTAAATAGATGTTAGCAGATGGATCGTTTTCCCCACTTCCAGCTTGGAGGCAACCAAATAAGTTAATTGGTAAAGCTTCATAGGTTACTAAGCAAAAATGAGTTCTTTCTCTTTGTAGACTAAAAATTACTCCCATGTGAAAAGGGTCCGTTCTTAGTGTAACATAGAAATTACACTTGATATTTGTTAAGTGAACTTAGTCTTTTAATCTTCATAAGTATTGTTTAATTTAATTTAATTTTTATTATTTTTCTATTTGTTCAGGTGGCAGGCACAATTTGTAACTCTAGTTTTGATTACTAGTTCGTGTTTGCTTTTGTTTTCTAGGCACTCTGTTTAATAGTGTTGCCATTCATTCCTGCATCAAACCTCTTTTTTCCTGTTGGGTTTGTAGTAGCAGAACGAGTGTTATACGTCCCTAGCATGGGATTCTGCATTCTAGTAGCACATGGGTGGAAAAGACTATCAAACAAAAGGTAGGTCAAAATTAGGGGCTTTGGGGGAGGCGGGGGTGTCATTCTGTGAATACAGATAGTGGACAGAAACCAGGTACAATTAATTAATATCTGTAAAATGCTTTGAGATTGTCTGATGGAAGTGCTATATAAATGTGAAGTATTACTACATATTTATCTATTTATTCATTATAAAATAAGGTAGATAAGTGCCTCTGCAAGCTGCTTCTAAAGAGCTCTAACCAGGTGTGTTTCTGTCTTTGTATGTTATATCTGTTATTGCAGTCCAGGTTGCCTCTTGAACAAGGACTGCCAGTCAGGATGAATTATATGGCAGTTTTGTGATGTGAACAAATGTCCACAAGGGACGTGAGAGGAGGTCCTCAAACGTATTGTCAGGCTATCCTGGAAAAAGGACAGGAGTGGTTTAATTAGGCCACAACTTCATTATTAATTGTCTGGGAGTATCTGGCAGATAACAATGTACAGTGTAGGTAATTCCATGATCATTTAAATATTTACTGGGGGGCTTCCATAAGTCCCCCACCTTTTCCATCCTGGTCCCCAGCCAACCTGCTGCTGCAACCCTACCATTCCCCTATTCCCTCAAATGAGGGTTAAGGTGGGGCTATAATGGGGCGCCTTGGCTCTGTGCTGTACCAGTTATAGGAGCCCAAACCCTCTCTATTTCCATCCTTTTAACAAACACCTTTAAATTCTTTATCAAACTATCTGAGCACTGTATCCTTTGCCTGTGGAGTACCTGCACTGGACAGCCACCCCATAGAATTGAGTTGCAACCTCATAGACTAACACCTCTTCCTTGCTCACCCCAAATAAGCTCCTCCTTTCTCCCTGGAACCCACTGTGGGGAAGGTGGAAAAAACCCCACCCTGCCTTGGTTAATCTGGCAGTGAGGGGGAAATTCCTTCCCAGCCCCTTGTGAAAGCAGCATCTACCACAGAGCCCACAGTGGATACTGACCAAACCTAGTATTTCACCACTTTCAAGGGTAGGTGCTGCTCCACTTGTTCCAGATGAGAGGGCTTCCCATACCTGGCTCGTACCTATGTACTCTTCCCCCATCTTCTGGTCACCAGGGGAGAAGGGCGAGTTAGCATCCTTACACTGATATGCTCTGCAGCTACAGCAATATCCTTGCCTCTGCCCTTAAAAACGTATACCCTTTTTCCCCAGCAAGTCAGACAATGCACCCCCTGCCCTCCCTGCTTAAGGTGTGGTGTAGTAATTTTCACTTGTATCCAAAATGTTATTTGGACTTAGTGTCATTGCTTTAAAATGTGTTCATTTGGCTCTTGTAGATTCTTGCAATGAGAGAGCCATGAAATTCCACCTTTCTGCTATTTTTAGGTGATAATGGGTCTTTTGATTTATCACAATGGAAAAAAGCAAATTTTGAATAGGGAGGAGCATATTTACTCACTTGCTTATGTTGAAATCTGCCTTGTTTCTGTTAAAAAAAAATTATCACCAGTCAGAGGAACCAATGACATCTTGAAAATTGTCTCTCAGGTTAAGGGACTGTTTGTAATTTTAAAATTACTTTTGTTTTAAATATACTTCTTGAACTAAAACTTAGAGGTAAAAGAAGCTTCTTTTGTTGGTATATGTGTAGGATGAACATAGATCCCATACTATTATCACAGGTGCTTTCAAAATGTTCTGCCTTGTGTTAGTGTCTTGCTTTTAAAGTGTCTGCACTGCACACATGCAAAGGTGAAAGGCCAATGTACTTAATCCCATTGCATCACTTCATATTTCTGGTTCAAATATTGTGAAGCAATCTTTGAATTGTACCACCACCTTCGCAGAGGAAAATTTGGGTTTCTTTTCTGTTTCCCTGATTAATTCGCTATCTTTTATCCTGAGCGCTTTATTAGCTTCTAATATTTTTTTAATTCTTAGTGCCTTGCCACATCCGAATTGTAAAGATATTTTACAGTTGTTTAAGTGTAGAATAATTGGGTTAAAAAATTTGTTTTGAGATTGAATTTGGAAATGAAATCAAATGTTAAGGAGGGAAGGTAGTCCTTGCCTCCCTCTTTCTCCTGATCCACAAATTATAAGTGTGAGGGATTTGACTTGTTTAAGTTTCTATACTCTATAGGTGAAGGGCAAATTGGGAGGTGTCTTTCAGGTTATAGAGTAATGGCTACTTTGAAAACCTATTCCTAGGGATAATTTTACAGTGCAGGTAGTCTTTCATCTTGTAACCTGAGTGGTGCCGTCAACTGAGTGTATGGTTTACTACTGAACATTTCTTCATGAGTTTTATATTCTCTGTGATTTACCTTTTTTCAAAAGGTGTTAATGTCAATAATTGTATTTTCTTTAATAAAAAATTATAAAAAAAATTTCTTTGAAACCAAATATTTTCTATTACAGTGAAATGTTCTTTATTTCAGGTTACATGCTAATGTTGTTGCTAAGTAGACTTAGCCCTTCTAAGCCTAATAATTAGTCCTATCTGTTTTTATATCAAAGAAACACAAATGTTTAATTTTATTTTCCTTGGCATAGCTATACACTTTCTAGAGATTAAGCACAAAGAAATATAAATTAAGAATCTGTTCTAAGGAGAATATGTTCAAACTTGACTTATACTTTATTTAAAGGACGAATACTATCACCTGTATATATTTAACTGCATAGTTTATATAATCATATAAAATATATTTCAGTTTGCTGTGTATTTTAAAATGTTGATTATTGGTTGCAGAGCAAAGGATGGACAGTGGCAGCTTCGTTGTGCAGGGTCACCCCATAGGAGACATTGCACAAACTTCCAGTCACACTTTCACAGCCCTAGCACTACAGTGACATGAGAACAAATGCCCTATACATGGACATAAGATTCCCATTATCTGATACCTGCCATCTGATCCCAGCTCACTATGTACATAGGAAGGTCTCAGCTCTCCCATGGCCTCCCAGGACCATTTACACAGGCACCTAGAGGGTCTTACGTAAAGAGAGAGGGTCCGTTGTCTCAGGAAGGTGTGAGAATAAGGTATACCTTTTTGAAAAGAGAACTGATGATGTCTAGGTAAAGAGGCAATGATTGATATATAAATAGAATAATAAGGCATGTGCCAATCACCATAGTTTTTCTGGCATGTCTTCTTCATAGGTCTGCACAATATCTAAAACATTTTAAATGCTACTGTACTATAAAAAAGCCTTTTGTTTTCATCATGCCCCCTAGAGAAGCAGCAGTCTCTGATTCTTATTCCAAAAATACAGCACATTGTTCCCAATTATTATAGAACATACAGTATGAGAAATAACTGACAACAATGAGCTGCTACAATTTGTTTACATTGACAAGGTTGCATAAGATAAGCATTTTAAAGCTTTCTTAAACCCAAACAATGGAAGTGTATTTACCAGAAGGTTACTGTGTCCTTACTAGTTTTTCCCCAGTGGGTTGGATTAGGAGTTTCCATTATTTTCAGTTTCTAAAACTGATTAAAAAGCGTTAAAGATGCATTAAAACTTTCTTCCATTTAAGAAATGGTAGTTTCCACTGTTATATGCCACAGATTATGTGATTGTGAATAGACAAGTTGGTCCAGGAGACAACCTCTGCACTAAAATGACATCCAAAATATGTAAAAGTTAGAGAAACTGTGCATTAAAAACTTGTATAGGATGGTCCTGTATTAGACAAAGATGATGGAATAGATGACCTAGTACATGTTCTCAATATCTGCTTTTTAAAATACTTAAATAACTTTTTCATTTGACTTCAGAATCCCATTCATTGCCTTAATTTTTAATTCGACTTTTGAGAGTTTGTCATATGTAAGGACCTCCCACATTTTTACTTTAGTTGTAGAAAATTGTTGTGGATTATTGTAATAAACTCATTTATCAAGTGGACATTGTGACATTACAGTTGATACCGTAAATAAGTTTGAGGCTAAATATTCTTTCTCAAAGTTCAGAGTTTCAATTAGCTACTAGTCTTCAGCTGGAATAAATTACAATAGCAATTGCAAAATGTTCTTCTTCTTGCTTTAACTCACCAGTGAGTACCGATAACAATTATATCAATTCTCTGAAAGGAGGTAAAATATCCCCCTTAGCATAATATTGAAATTGTGGAGTGGTCAGTATTTTTACAGCTCTGGTTTTATTTTTTTGTTTAACAGTGTGCTGAGAAAGCTGTCCTGGATTTGTCTGTCTGTAGTGCTATTCACTCATGCCTTAAAAACACTGCACAGAAACTGGGATTGGGAATCAGAATACACCTTATTTATGTCAGCTTTAAAGGTATGGTGTTATGTTTCAAAGTGGCATAGGGCAAGTGGATAATGGATCATTGGCTGCACTGGAAGAAGGACAGGAGATGCTAGATGTCATTTAATTAAGCCACAATTTTATTCTCAAATGTCTGGGAGTACCCAGCAGATAAAAATGTTCAATTCTTTCCATAATTGTTTCAGTAGATATACCTGGTGGGCTTCCATCAACTGCCTCCCCTCCCACTCTTACCCATCCTGGTCTCCAGCCAACCTGTGTTGGGACCTTGCCATCCCCCACCTCAAATTGGGGGGGCTTTAAAGAAGAGGGGTTTGGCTCCCTGCTATTCCGGTCATGGGAGCCACAACACCCCCACCCCACGCTTCTGTTCTTTTAAAGATTACCTTGTTTAAATCCTTTGCCAGTCCATTTTTTCTGATCACTATCCATTCCATATGGAGTACCTGTACTGGACATCCACCCCACATTTATATAAGTGGTTGCAGTGTCATAGCCTAACTCTCATTTCATGTTTACTCCAACTAAGCACCCCTGAATCTGCTGTGGGGAAGGTGGAAATAAAAAACAGTTCTCCTTGGCCAATCTGGCAGTGAGGGAAAAATTTCCTCCCAACACCCAAAGAAAGTAGCAACTAGTGCAGTGCCCTCAGTGGATTCTGACAGACCTCAATATTTCACCACTTCCATTGGAGCGAGAGTGGGTACTGCTCTGCCTGGTACAGGACAGAGGGCTTTTCCTGCACTGGCATGGACCTATATAGTTCCCCCTCTCCTTCAGTCACCTGGAGTGAGGATGAGTCAGTGTCCCAACACTGGCCTGGTGTGCAGCTGCAGCAGAAAGTCATTCCCTCGCTCTCTAGTCCTTAAAAGAATGCACACCTTTTTCCAAAAGCCTGACAATAGCCCCCACTACTTACTGTGCAGTGAGACCATTTTAGCCAGTTTCTTCAAAATTCTAAGTGCAATTGAGCATGATAATATTGGAGAATTAGTTTACAAGTTACGTTGCATCATGGCAATCCTTATGCCCAAAGAGTTGCTTCTGAGAATGTTTTAAAACCAGTGTGTCATCTCACATTGGAATTAATGTGCAAAAAAATTTCTTGACTGTGAGTAAGCACACATTTGATGGTATTATATAGCGTAGTTGATCATTTGGATGAACCCACAGATGCATTTATTCTTTCGAGGACCAAATCTTTGAAAAATTTGAACCCCTAAAATAAGCCATCTTTGAATTAAAGGTGAAGAGGGGAAGTTTATCTACTCTTAGATGCCCATTTCCCTTTAAGAATTGTAATACAGATTGGACCCTTTTTGGACTTTTATAAGGACTGGGTCCGGGAGAGCTTGGTAAAGAAAACAGATCCTGGGCAACAAGTTTACTTTAATTGCTGTAATTCTCCAAATCTGTGATTTGATATTCTTTTTACATAGTAGTTTCATGGAGTTTATATAACTTTCTAAATTATTTGCTTTGCTTCTTTAAATATATTCATTATAGTTAAAAGCACTATAAGTGATGTATACTTGAAATTTAATATCTGTATGCCTTCCATATTCAGGTAAATAAGAACAATGCCAAACTATGGAATAATGTGGGTCATGCTTTAGAAAATGAAAAGAACTTTGAAAGAGCTTTGAGATTCTTCATACAGGCCACACAAGTGCAACCAGGTAAAAGTTATTGATGAGTTTCATTTGCTCAGGTGCATTTCTTCTTAATAATTTGATACCGTAAAGGAATCTCTTTTTCTAGTCTATTCTAAGTGCACTGTTTCAAGAAAATTACTTCTGCATTAATTATGTTTGTTTCCATAACTGACCTTTAAATTATGTGATATAATTAGTAGTTTGACTATGGCACGATTATTCTCTGTAAGAAATGTAGACAAAATATTATCGTAAACTTTCCTGAGTAAAGTTTTGTGGATATTCAGAGTTGCAGGGTTTTTAATCTCTTAAGAGGAATACAATCTAAGTTGTAAGAAAAGTTAATGAAGTTTAAGTACATATGCAACATTAATACCAAATACATAGTCCTTATATTTTATGTATTGTTGATACTGTATTGACACACAGGATGCAGATGATACTGTGATACATTTTTTTAGTTTTCAAAACTATCTGAAAGGAAAAAGTAAATAACTTACAGTTTAAGATGCATATCATATTTGTGGCACACTACACACACAGTTTGGTGTGCTTTTTGACATTCTTTACAATGCACAGTATATGTTTTATTATGCAGGAGTTGTGGTTTTGGAGTGCATTATAATTAATAGTATGGTTGGGTGTCAGTAGAAGTTTTGATTTTTTTTTTTTTCCCGATGCCGTTACAACTGTTAGGGTATTAGCTGTTTAAAAACAAAGGGGAGAGAGTGAAAAAGGATTATTGTCACCTAATTATAGGTTCTTTTCACTTAAGTTGCCATGGTGAGAGAAAAATTACTAACCAAAAACCCTTGTGATCATTTAGCTTTTGTATGCCAAACATGTGGCTCTGAGAGCCATACTCTTCCTGTTCAGTGGTTTGTTTGTGATGTCTGTAGTCTCAAAATGACTTCAAACTGCTAGCACTATTACTACTTTCAAAAAGCTTTTGAAAGAATTGTTTTGCTTTGCTGTTTCAAGTTACTCAATTATGAATTATCCTTTTAAGTGCTGTGTATTAAACGTGAGTCACAAACCTGTTATAGATTGCACTCCCTTTGTCAATAAAGATATCTGAGATTAATATGTTCAAATAATTGTGTAAAATTAGCCAAAAGAAAGGAAAACAGAAATTTTCTAAAGAGAACTGGGAGTCATTCCTGGCTTCTTGAAAGTGGATGTGTATTTTAGTGAGGTGGATAGCATTCAAATCTATTGCTGTTCATATCAGAATCGGACTTTTAGTCTTCTACGTTATGTAGGGTTTATTTGATTACTTCCTCTGCCTTATTCTGTACAGAAAACATAAAAAGGCCCATTGGGTTCTGTTTTGGGATGTCAGCGTCCTTTGAGCCCAAAGGGCATTTTGTTTGGTTTAAGACTAGCATATAAGAGTTGCTTCTGTATGTAAAAGAACTTTGTAGAAATGCTTATAATTTGTTCTTTGATAAGTCATACAAAAACATTGATCCATGTGAGCCGAATTATCATCCTCATGTCAATTCTACTTGAACTGATCCACTGGATAGCCACGTAGTAAGTGCTACAGTCATTCACCTCCGATTCTTTCCTAGATAATGTTACCACATATGGAATCAAAATGTATGGGATGATGTAGAAAGTATGCTTAGAACAGTATTGTTCAGTGTTCTAACATCAGCTTCTGAACATTGAGTGCTTTAGCCAAGAATCAATTTTTACTGCGTTTGAAAATGCTAAAAGGGATCTACTGACTTCTTATGAATAAATAATCTTGACACAATTCTGCTTATAATGTTTTCCTGTGTTACCTCTTCTTTTGTATATTGTGATACAGCAGGGCAAAGGAGCAGTGGAAGAGTGCTAGAGGGGAGATATGTAAATTCTAGACTAATTAAGACATGGTCCACTGTACTCTAGGGAAGGTTACTACAGGTTAATTGAAGCACCTGTAGCCAATTAAGGCCCTGTCAGGAACCTAATAAAAAACCGGTGCTTCAGGGAGACAGTGTGTAGTGAGGAAGGCGAGAGGGCTGGAGTTTGGAGGTGTGTTGCTGAGAACTGGAGGAAGTGAGACCTTGCCCCAGCAGAGCAGGGAGACTCCCTTCCCCAGCTTCAAGGACCGAAGGTAACCCTGCCCAAGGGGGAAGAGGGTAAGAAGCCTGCAGGTTTTGAGAGGGGCTGGGGCTCAGAGTGAGGAGGAAACCCAGATCCCTCCCCCCCCCCCCCGCTTCCCTATTCTACTACCACCTACCTAGGCCACTAGGGAGGCCCTCAGCGCCCCAAGAGCAAGGGCAAAGGGTGGTGTCCTAGGCCCCCTGCCAAGAAAAGCACAGGACCCACCATACCAACATCAGCCATTCTGTCACAATATCCATGTCTTTATAGAAGAGAAAAAGTAAGCGTTTATCTCTGCCTTACTCTTAACCTGAAGTCATAATTTTTATATAATTCTCATGCGGAGTAACTTGTCCCTGTGCAGATGCTTGTGCACCATTTTGGTTCATCCACAGTTAGTTACTGTGAAGATTTTTCTTTTACTGTCACAAGCAGAACTGATTTCAGGTGAGAAGTGTCAGGAAAAGTTAGAACTCTTCAGCCATCAGATGCTACTTCAATAAAAAGTTCCTTCTTTAAGAAAAGGAGAAGATTCACAAGAAGTGTGACCAAAATCCAGTTCATTTAGAATATTTTGTCAGTTTCCAGCAGGCATCAGTGACTCCTTAATACTCCTTTGGCTTATGCTTATAATGAGGCATTAATATTTAATATTCATGAGGCATAGATTTTTAATGACACTTAGTTATATGAGACATTAATGGCATATTAAATATATTTTTTTAAAGATGATATTGGTGCCCACATGAACGTAGGAAGAACTTATAAAAATTTAAACAAAACCAAAGAAGCAGAAGAATCATACATGATTGCTAAATCACTGATGCCACAGGTAAGTAGTAATGTTGTTTTTTAACTACCATCCTTTGAAATCTTTGTAGGTATGTCTACACTTACGATGGCCTGTAGAGTACAGACGCTGCACACCCAGCTAACATGAATAGGGCCCTACAAAATTCATGGTCCATTCTGGTCAATTTCATGGCCAGGGGGATTTAATATTGGTCAACTTCAATGATTTCAGATGTTTACATCTGAAATTTTGGGGTATTGTAACCGTGGGGGTCCCAACCTCAGAAAAAGCCCCAGAGCAAAAGCCCTAACTGGATTACCCTGAGCCCAGCAGGAGCCCCAGTGGAAGAAACTCCAAGACCAGGTGCGCTGAGCCCTGACTGCAGCTGCAGGGCTGAAGCCTCGATCCCAGACTGCCCTGAGCCCCAGCTGGGGGCTGGAAGTCCCGGGCTGCCTCGGCTGGGGTCGGGGGGTGGAAGCTGGCCTAAGCCCTGGCTGTAGAGGGGGAGAGGCCCTGAGCCTGGGCTGCCCTGGCTGCAGCCGGCAGGAATGGAAGCCCCTGACCCCAAGAGCTGCTGGGTGAGGAAGTCCCAAGATCGGTGTCCAGAGCTGTGGCAGGAGTCCTGAGGTGGGGGAGCAGAAGCCCAGAGCCCAGACACAGCTTGCCCTTTTCTGTTGCATGTAGCTGCAAATGTAGACAAGATCTCAGTCAGGTGCATCCTGGATTAAAGATTGACCATTGTGCAGCAAGTGCTTCTGCTGTTTCCTTACTTAATGTATAAAGTTGTGCACTGTTACGAATAGTTTAAGGAAGTTTTAATATACTGTCTCAGAAACGGGTCCAGTCAAAATCATATTAGTTTGACAATTGTTATATTAAAATGAGGAATTTTTAAACTCTTTACTCTTTGTTTATTTGATTTCTTTTGCACCACCTTCTGCTTGGCCAAAAAACAACCCAGCCCCACCCATTAAACAGTACAGAAGTGTATTGTTTCTCATGCACTGGCCATTGCTGATGTTTGGGTTTGCAAAACTGCAAGAGAATGTTTAACTAGATAAACCTGCTGATTGAACATGTTTTAAAAAAAAAAAAATGCATTTCTGATACTGTTAGAGTTTAGAACAGTTTAGCTACTTGGCTTTGTCCTTAACAATTCATTATCCAGTTTTATACTCAGTACTTCTTATTTAAGCAAGCTCATTTCTCATTCTTTTTTGATAACATCAGAGTATCAATCTAAAATATGTGATTAAATTGTTGCTGAGTAGTGCAATAAGATGAGGGTTATTGGTGATCTGATGCAGTTTAAATGTTAGGGCTGTCCTGCTATCCACCTCAGATAGTGGCCCTTCCAGCTTTTGTAGGAGCTTTGATGGTACCAATATAACGTTAGGATGGAGAAGAGAAAAGTGAAGTTTAAAATGCCTGTCAGAAAAATATCCATGTTCCTAGTGAGTGGATGGGGAGGGTTCTACTTGGGGTTGTAAGTTGGTGCGTAAGTATTTGCCATGGTACCAATTGTGTTATTTAAGCTGTACTGTCACCTACCTGATATTCCAGGTATAGTTTAAATTTTGTGCCACTGTGTTTTTTAAACTATTGGTAAATTGATACGGATTTTTAAATAAGGTTCTTGGCATATCAAATTGCACACTCCTATTTTTTGGGTGGGGGGGAGGGAAGGGATTTATGTTTTAGAATACATATTTTCAGTGCTGATATGTATGCTCTATATCTGATATCATTCTGTTTTACCATGATGATAAAAGAAGTTTGGAAAGCAGCTTCATGCGTTTAACTATATGAATTCTTTCTGATTTTGTTTTTAACTGTACGCTGATATTGTGTGGTGTGTGTGTTTTTTTTGTTGTTTTTTTTTCAGATTATCCCAGGTAAAAAGTATGCAGCACGAGTTGCTCCTAACCATCTAAATGTTTATATAAATCTTGCAAACTTGATTCGGGCAAACGAATCTCGCCTTGAAGAAGCAGATCAGTTGTATCGACAAGCAATTAGTATGAGGCCAGATTTCAAACAGGCTTACATTAGCAGGTATTTTTGTTGATTTGGGGAGATTGTTTGTTTGTTCTTCATAACATACTAAAGTTTTGTTTAATATTACAGAACACCAATAAACAACTTAATTTATTTACTCTCATGGATTTAAGTTTTGAACTGTTCGTTTAAGAATAGGAAAAAATCTCAGTTTACATTTGAAAAGAAGATACAATTTTGTTGGTTGTAGTCAAATATCATAATTCAATCCCAGTTTATGAACTTCTGCTACTGGTAATTTGCCTCCAAGCTTGTTCTACATTGTAACTTTGTATATCCTACTTTAAAGAGTGCTTACTCTCAAAGTTCTTTTCATATCCTCTGGGGTTGGGGCCCCAAACTGCAGCCTGTTCAAATGGACAGTACAGCAAGCTCTGCCCTAAATTCCTGTGTCTGCAGTGCTGCCTTTTTAAAGCCTCCTGAATAAGTCGTCTTTTGATATGAAATCCTATTATCTGATTGTCTTAAAGTTTTCTTTACTCTCGTACCAGAGCCCTTAAATTTAGGGAAACAAACTGTTAACTTTTTATTATAAAATATATGTGTATGTTTCTTCGACATGAAAGTTAAACAGAAATTTGCTTCCTCAACAGGGGTGAATTACTTTTAAAAATGAATAAGCCTGTGAAAGCAAAGGAGGCTTATCTTAGAGCCCTGGAACTGGACAGAACCAATGCAGACCTGTGGTACAACTTGGCAATTGTTTACATTGAACTAAAAGATCCAACAGAAGCCTTGAAAAACTTCAACCGGGCATTAGAACTTAATCCTAAACATAAACTGGCATTGTTCAATTCTGCACTACTCATGCAAGAATCTGGTATGTTTTTTTGCCTAAAATATTTACTCTGTATTTGTATTTACCACATACACTGTGATTAAGCTTCTAATGAATTGACCTATCTTTAGAAAACAGTCATGTTTTTCTCAAGAACTGTAATAAGAGAAGAAACTATTTCCTCTTATAGTTTTTACCAAGGTTTTACTTGTGCATGTAACCCATCTGATGTATGTGTTTGTTTTTTAAGTCTGCATTTATTTTTAAGGTACATTCTTAAGCATATAGAGCAGGGGTGGTCAAACTTATTGACCTACTGAGCCACATATGATGATTTTCATAACCTGCACGCTTGCCATGGCTCAGGGCTTCAGTCCTGTGGGGTTTACCTGCTGGGGCTTTGGGCTTCTGCCCTGCAGTAGGGTGGTGGGGCTTGAGAGTTCTGCCCCACGGGAGGTGCCTGCCAAGGCTCGGGGTCCCAGCAGGCACACGTCCAGGGCTGAAGTCCTGAGCCCCACCAGAGGCCAGAAGCCCCGAGCTCCCCTCCCCGGCAGTCTATTTGGCAGAGAAGGGGGGCACACGTTGAGCTCCGGGAGCTGCACTTTGACTGTAAAAGAGCTGCATGTGGCTTATGAGTCAGTTTGGCCACCCTTGATACAGAGCATACATAATATCCTCGTCTCTAACTGGTTTCCCAAAATGCTTGGAAATGTTGATGTGTATTTTACATACATTTATCTATTCTTCACTGAATATAAAAGTTTCCATTAACTTCAGTGGGCTTTAAAGCTGGCATTAAATAATAGCTGCTTCTTTCTATATGGTGCTTTGTAATGTCAGTGGCTAATGTAAATCTACATCAGTTTTCACTTACTTTGCTTAATTTCTAGTAGTAGTTTTTGAAAAGTATGGTTAAATTAACCCTTATATGCACGTTGACAGTTACTAAGATTATATGGCAAATGTAACTAGTTACAAATTTACTTTTTACTGTGGAGAAAGAAGAGTGAACTGCCTCTAAATAGGCATAGTGTGTATTTTACACAAAGTTGAGCAAAATCCCATACTAAAATATATGTAGTAGAGAAATGTAAAAGGTGCAATGAGCCATTACTTAGTTTTCACCATAACCTGATCAGACTGCAACCTCTTTGCAGTGTGTGTTCCAGTATTTTAAACAAAATTCATATCTGACAAAATTTGAAACACAAAAACTTTAAACGGTGCAGAATAGATTACATGAGCTGTTTGTAATTGTGGAAGATTCTAGAATCTTGAATTTGATATGCTTTGGAAGATATTTTAGCTTGGCTTTGAGGGTCAGACATGGTGATTTAATTGTCCCTGCCAGTCTTAAAATCTATTCTTTAACAATAAAATGAGGTCTTTCACTCCAATTTCCTTTGCAAGAGCTATTTGTCCAAACTGATCTTTTCTCCTCATCTATTTGCGCACATCTTCTCAGACTTTAGAGATCCCATTATTTGGATCTACCATATCAAAACTAAAACTACTTCTTCAACAAGGAAGAGCAGTATGATATAATTATATCTTTTATAGCCTTCAAAGATATTAAGTAGCATTTGAGACGTCACCATTTCTGCAGCTTTATTTAATGCTAAGCATATATAAAAGAATGTTACATTCTAGTTTAGGGGTTATGTTAACATTTTTCAGAGCTATTCTAAATATGTTTGGAAAAATACCTGTAATGTATTTTCTGACACTTTAGGTGACTCTATGCTTAGACCTGAAGCCAAGAAAAGGCTGTTAAGTTATGTGAAAGAGGAACCACAAGATGCAAATGGCTACTTCAACTTGGGTATGCTGGCGATGGATGACAAAAAAGATGCTGAAGCAGAGTCTTGGATGAAAAAAGCCATAAGGTTACAACCAGGCTTCCGAAGTGCTTTGTTTAATTTGGCACTGCTTTATTCTCAGACTGCAAAAGAGCTGATGGCTTTGCCAGTCCTGGAAGAGTTATTGAGACATTACCCTGATCATACCAAAGGTCTGATTTTAAAGGGAGACATCTTAATGAACCAAAAGAAAGATATAAGTGGAGCTAAAAAGTGTTTTGAAAAAATCCTGGAAATGGATCCTAACAATGTACAAGGAAAACATAATCTGTGTGTCGTTTATTTTGAGGAACGAGACTTAATAAAAGCAGAAAAATGTCTTGTTGAGACATTGGTATTAGCACCGCATGAGGAATATATTCAACATCATTTAAATATAGTCAGAAGTAAAATTTCATTGCTCAGTGCTGCAGAACAGTCAACATTTCCAGCAGATGGGACTGCAGCTGTGGGGGGAAAAAAAATTCCATTTGAAAACTTGAAAGAGGTAAAAAATGAACAGAAAACCACCCAGACATTGAATAGTAACATTAACAAAGGACAGTCAAATAGCAAGAAACGAACAGAAAAAAATGACACAGACAAAGAGACTAAAAAAAAATCTACAAAAGAAATCAAAGACATTGAAAAAAAAAGAGTTGCTGCTTTGAAAAGACTAGAAGAGATTGAACGTATTTTAAATGGTGAATAGCCTTTATCGTGTCACAATAGAGCAGGGGGAGGACATGGCTTTTAATTATTGCATAATGTTTGATCAAACTGGAAATTAGACTGGTGCTTTGAAAATGGAAAGAATATTGACAGCATATCATTTAACAAGCAGAAGAGGGCTGCATTACAACACACAGAACAATCTGTTGAGAAATCAGTAATATTTAATCAAATTTTTTGAGTTGGGAGTTGAATATGAGAAGAAAACATGGATCTTCTAATGGTGAAAAATGGCACTCCAACACTAAGATACTGGTGGCCAGAGAGACCTCATAACACTATTCTCAAGGGAACATCAAAAAATCTCAATGGAGAATTAATGGGGTAACCCAGACATATTGCGGCTTGATTCTGTATGATTCTGTTTTTATTAACTTTTTCTAAATTTCAGTATGCCATTTAAATCTTTCTATATCTTCACTATGCAGTAAACTTTTCTTTGCATTACTAGTGTTCCAGAGCTTAACAAAGAATAAATACACACAGTCACCAGTGGTATTTTTAAGGTAATTTTTTTCAAACAATATACACTGTTGAAACAACACTCTAAAATAATAAATGCAACTGTTTTCTAAATATGAGATGATACAATAATGTTTTAGTTGTTCTTCATTTACTATAAAAATCATTTATACCGTTTTATCTAATGGATAAATAGAAATCTCGTGGTGCTCTCATGACATTTTACTGTGGTTTTTCCTTTTGAAAAAAATGCATATGCATCTTTCTCTACTACCAGTCATCTAGTTGTAAAATCATTGTACATCAAACCTTTGGGGGGTTGGTTAATTTGCTCCTGAGTTCACTGGACACTGACAAATGCATCTTTGGTAACTAGTATGCTATGCAGTGGCCCATGGTGAGTTTGTATCGATTGTTTCCATGGTGTAATAAATTATTCATTATGTATAATAAGCTGGCTTTATTATTTGTGGTCATCAAACAGTATTTTAGTCTTGTGACTTTCAACGTAAACTAATTATGAAAATGATTTACCTACTCTTTAGGGCAGTGTTACAATAATTAAGCCACTAAATTCAGCACTGTTTTACATTGGAGGGGGAGGGATAGCTCAGTGGTTTGAGCATTGGCTTGCTAAACCCAGGGTTGTGAGTTCAATCCTTGAGGGGGACCATTTAGGAATTGGGGGCAAAAATCTGTGTGGGGCTTGGTCCCCCCTTGAGCAGGGGGTTGGACTAGATGACCTCCTAAGGTTCCTTCCAACCCTGATGTTCTATGACATACGGAAATGTACCTTCTGATTCACTTCTAAGCACCAAACTCCTCTATTGTTTGATATTTTGTCACCGAGTAAGCATGATTTTTTATTAAATATTTATTTTGACTACTGAATTCCTAAAAAGTTTCCACTAACATGTCTTTCACAATGCACAAATGTAACTTCTCACATGAAACATTTTGTTTGATAATTTCAACAGTTTTTATCCTTATGGTTATGCATATGTTTTTGTTTAAATATACTGTTGATTACCTAAAATTGCTTATTTGTCTTGCTTTACTGTAGATGTGAAACATGAAAAGAATCATGAAAATCTCAGTTTAATGCAGAGTCTCCTTATTTATTTCAAATTATATTCACATTAGAGTGAGCTCAACAATAATCAGATTTTTTAAGAGCTATGAAAACACAGCTAAGTACCATTTCCTGTTTACTTGCATTTTGTTGGTTAGGAGTCCTCCTGTTAGCTTAGTTTCAAGTAGTACAGATCTAACATTTCTGACTTAATTAAAACTAAATCAGTAAGAAAAAAAAATCTGTAATTTTACAGGCTAAATTAAAAAAAAAAAAAAAAAAAGTCCCAAATAAACATTTAGTTGGGCAAATCATCTCTTATTTTATTAATCTGTTATTTTAGCCCTTCATTTCAAACAAGACAGGAAAACAATTCAGGAAGAAATTAATATTCACATTTAAATAGTGGACTCTAGATAAGATCACAAAGATGACCCTGAATGCCATCCTTCTGTACATGGTTAAGGGCACTCGGATGCCTCCACTGCACTGTCTATACCACCATATTTTCCTTCCCCACCCAAAAAAGACCTTGTGGAGGCTTCCCCTTGAAGTCCAGGGTTGATGCTATAGGGAGATGAGATAGAAGATCAGTGTGGGTAGGGGTCAAAGTGTACATATATTCCATCTGGCTTCATGGAAATTTGGTGAAAAAGATACTATGGGTTTATCATCAACAGATAGCTAAGGGTTAATGTCTCTTTCACCTGTAAAGGGTTAACAAACAGTGACCTGCAACACCTGACCTGAGGACCAATCAAAGGACAAGATACTTTCAAATCTGGGTCGAGGGAAGCTTGGTTTTTGTTCTGTCTGCTGTTCTCTCTGGTTTCTGAGTGACCACATGTACCTACAGGCTCTCTAATCTTCTATTCCAATTTTGTAAGTACAAAGGTAGAAAGGCGGTATAGTCTTTTTTTAATTGTTTTTCTTTATTTGCAAATGTGTAGTTTGCTGGAAGTATTTTAAATTGCATTTCTGTTGGAATAAGCTTTTTCTCCAGTTTCTATAAGCTGAAACACCCTGTAATATTACATCTTGAAATTACAGAGATTTCTTACTCTTTCTTTCTTTTATTAAAAACTTTTCTTATAAAAGACCT
This sequence comes from Chelonoidis abingdonii, assembly GCF_003597395.2. Taxonomy (NCBI): domain Eukaryota; kingdom Metazoa; phylum Chordata; order Testudines; family Testudinidae; genus Chelonoidis; species Chelonoidis abingdonii. The sequence continues at coordinate 83,519,713 of NC_133769.1, forward strand.
GATTAATTTTTTCCCCTGGTTAAGGCAAAGGAAGGGAGTCTGCACTCACCAGGAAATTGGTGGGAAAAAGGAGAAAGGGGGGAGGAAAAACCTGCTTTCTCTGTTTCTCTCTCTCTCTCTCTCCGGGAGAGAGGAGGGGGAGGGGGGAAAGGTAAATGTCCTCTTTGCTTTAGATTCACGGAGCTTGAATCTGTATTGCCTCTGGGTGAGGAGAAAAAGGGGAGGGGGGAGGGGGAATTCCTCTGTGTGTTAAGATTCAAGAAGTTGAATCCCAGTGATCTTCCAGGATAACCCAGGGAGGGAAAGCCTAGGAGAGGCACTAGTGAGGGAAAGAGCTTACTTTCCTTGTATTAAGATCCAGGAGGTCTGGGTCTTGGGGGTCCCCAGGGAAGGTTTTGGGGAGACCAGAATGTATCAGGCACTCAAAGTCCTGATTGGTGGCAGCGTATCATATCTAAGCTGGTAATTAAGCTCAGAGAAATTCATGCTAGTACCTCATTTTTTTGGACTCTAAGGTTCAGCTTGGGGAAAGATACTATGACATGGCAGCGGTGGGATAAAGATAGGACCCAAAAAGCCAATAGGATTTTTTTCTTCTTTTCTCTTTGCTAGCTGGTTGTAAGCAGACGAGAAGGTTTTAAAACTACAGCCAGAGAATTTTTTTTTTCCTTGCTTCTTTTTGGTTGTGCAGAGAAACTGCCTCAGGGCACACTCATTAAGGTTTAACAGGGGTCTTTTGTTAAAGCAGGCTTAAGTGAGCAGCAACAGACTCCAGCAGAACATATTTGCAAATGAATGGGGTTTTTTCCCTAACTTAATCGTGAAAGACTAAGTAGAAACACTCTGTTGCTAAGCAAACCCCAAGGAAGCAACAGAGAAGCTGCAGTTCAGGCAATAAACACCGGAGGGCACCCCAACACAAGAAAGCAGGGACCATAACTACCAAGGATGCCCTGAAACAGGAACGGGCAAGACTGGATGCAGAGGAACAAAACAAAAGACACACCCAAGCTTCCCTCCACCCAAATTTGAAAGTATCTTGTCCTTTGATTGGTCCTTTGGTCAGGTGTTGCAGGTCACTGTTTGTTAACCCTTTACAGGTGAAAGAGACATTAACCCTTAGCTATCTGTTTATGACAGGCTTGCATTATCTTTTTTCCATAAAGAATTTTATCTCCCTGTTAGGGAAAATAACCCCCCCATTGTCTTAGGCCTTAGGCAATTGGTGGGGTTATTTTCCCTAACAGGGAGATAAAATTGAAAGGAGGAGGGATGTCTAGTTTAAAACCACAAATTAGCATATTTCATTGTCATTGGTTATACCTTATTCGGCTAATCATATGGCTTACATTGCACAAACAATTAATTAATTGCCTTATATGGCACAAAACCCCCTAAAATTGCAAACACTTAATTTTCTACTTCCGCATAAATATTCCCTTGATTGTCAGGCAGCCTTGACTAATCAGACACTCCTACTTGCAGTTACATTTGGCAGGCTATACAGGCCTATTCTGGGTCCCTGTGACGTGAGTCCAGTTTCCCAATTCCGGCCAGATGGCTTATATGCCGATATATCATTTTACATTTTAATAATCAAACATTTATCCCTAACTAAATAATGATTAGAGCAAGCTGTTAGTACGTGAGCTTGGGTTATTAGGGAAATTCCATATAGGCCTTTATCCTGCTAAACTGAGTATAGGAAGCAGATATACAATTTATCTATGCTAAACTACTCTTAAAATACGGAATGGCAGTGTTCTACTGGTATACTAACTACCTTTTACCCATTTAATTATTAATATGCAAGCCTGATGGGGCATTGATTATAGACCTCTCAAACAACTCGAATCTGTGTTAGTAAAAACAAGAGACTACGGGGCTCTTTCCCTATCAACTCCCTCCTTTTTGATGCCATTTGACTACATAGCATCAAACCCCTCAGTGTGGATATTTGGCAAGGTTTGGTCTGTGGAACGAGGGTTCTCTATCTCCTCGAGTGTTTCATAGACTTCTTCTTGTGGGGTAAAAGCCAGATTTAAAGAATTATAATAGTTCACAGAGGAAATATTTGCTTCTCGTATAGGATAAAGAGTTGGGGCGGGGGCGGAGGATCAGGTCTTGAACAGAGGCACGTCGGGCAACAGGTTTTAAAACAACAGCAACACCAATACAAAAAACCCAGAACCATAAATATCCCGGTTCCTAAAATAACCCATACATACCACGGGTGTTGGGTGAGGTGGAGGACTTTAGTAATCTGGCAAATAACATCGGATTGTACACAGAGGGAAGAAACCAAATGAGCGGTTTGGAAAGCATTGAGATTGTCCTGAAATATAGTTTCAATATAATGAATTTGTTTTTGCAACTGGGAAATGGATTGAACTTCTGGCAAAAGAGATGATAATGTGTGGAACCGGTCAATTATTATGGATGCCCAATCAAAGGGGACCTGGAACTGTAAGGAAATCTGATATGTTTTACTTACTGGCCAATATAGAGCATGGGTGCCTGAAGCCGTGTGTAAATTAAAGGTCACATCATGCAACACAGAGGAATTTACGTGGACACAGCTATCGTTGGCCTCAAAAAAAGTTTGGGAAGCTAGATTTTGGAAGTGACCTTTTCCTTCCCAGCAAACACAGTGATGAACAGTGACAATTTCTCCAGGCTGCAGTTTTCGAATACATTGAAGTTGTGGAGGCTGTAAGGGCCAATAAGTCCATAAATTACCTAACCCTATCCACAACTCTGGAGTTATGGCCGGGGCACTGACTAGGAAACGGTTAGGGCCACGAGGGGGTTTAATCTCCCAGACATCTCTGTGAATTACCCAGTCCCACAGACAACCACCCCAAGGGCCTGGAAGTATGCGATAAGCAGGGGCCCATACCCCTTTCACAGGTCCATAAGCCTGGAACGAGCACTGTGAGAGCCAACATTTCCATCCAGAGAATTTCCAAGTGTGTCTCCATGGCCACAAGTCGGGTAGTACACCTGAAGCATTAGTAAGGGGCCAGATCTGGTGTTCCAAGTCCTCTCGGATGGAGGTAAGGATAACATTAAGGAAGTCTTGTACCTCTGAACACGTGTGGTCCCACTGCAATGCCTTTCCTGCTGCGGTGGTCTGTAGGATCATCTGTTTAAGCAGATCCTGGGTAACCGCACTTAGAGCAGAGATCACATGCAACTCACCCACTCCGGCCTTTATTCCAGTCATCTGAGCCCCAGAAATAAACCCTGCAGCCTGTTCCAGTTGCCCTAGTCTACCTTCATGCTGTTGTGACTTATAAATGGTCCAGGCTGAAGCAGCTGTATTGGCTCCCAACACCAAAGTATCAGCTATGTGTCTCCTTCTCCTCTGAGATTTGCTCCAGGCTCATTGTTGTAATAACCGAAGGGCAGCCCCTTTAGAGCAGTTGGGGAAGGGAAAATTTAATAGTGCCAAGTGTGGCGTTAAGTATGGTCCATTTAAATCCTGACAGGTTGGGTTCATCTCTTCATTCATACCACAATTTTTGATTCTCCACTTGGATACCCTGTTTGGTTAGAGAAATGTTAACAGAGTGAGAAGGTGTATATTGTATAAGAGTGCATGTTATATTTTCTGTAAGAGGGAATTCTTCTTCACAGGTAAAGTTTACTGTAGTAGGGCAATACCTTTGTGTAGAGTCGGTAGTTCTATTTACTTGGGTGATCAGGAAACACTCTGGTCCTTGTTTGCCATGAGTGTAACAAATGCCTGGAAGTAACATATAATCTACATTGCGTCCCCATTTTGGTACAAAATAGAGGGTCTTACGTGAGTGTTCATTCGGATCTGAAGTTATATTTACAAAGGTGATATACACTGTTCCAAATGTATTCCATTCTACTACCCGTTCATACATATCACCTTGCATCCATAGGAACAATTTAGCGGCACAATAGGAATACAAATCATTAGAATGCGAAGGTCTGGGCCATTGTAATATGGTGGAGGTGATGTGTGTGGGTACATTTGAGGGTTGATAAGGTCTTCTGGGGGTATCAATGTGGCAAGGAGTAGAGTGAATAGGTGGGGAAGGGATCGTAGGGGGGGCATGGCAGGCCGGTAAGTTATCTAATAACTCAGGGATAGTTGTACATGGTCATGGAACCTGACCCACGTGACAGGTACCCGTAATGGGGATAAATCCTAAAATCCATTTTATCCCGCAAGACCACAATTCTTCCCCACACTTTCCCCCTTGCCACCATACTATGGACTGTCGTCTATACCACAGCCAATTTTTAACATCTTCAATAGTGAGACGTTTGGGCTTTTGGGCTCCTGGAACAGCTCGGATACTTCTTCTTTTCCCTCGTAATGGAAAATCTAGGCCCTCCTTTGGCCAAGTGTCAGTCTCTGCCGGTGTTTCAGTGATGGGAAGAACTTTTTTCGTTGCCTTTCGTATAGTCATGGAAAATATAAAAGAGTCATAACAGTTTAAAATAAACAACAGGAACATAAGAGCGGAAATAAACCATATGGAGGGCATCAGCCATTTCCGCACCAAGGCTGTTTCCTTTATCTTTTGTCTAGGATCAGCCATGGGCTATATTTTTTTTTCTTCCTTTTTTTTTATGGTTGTCGTTTCCTGAGATGATACCGAGGTTCCTATCTGGGAGATTCTGATGTCCCTGGGTGTTGAATCTGTGGGACAAATGGAGCGCTAGTCGGGTCCAGTGGCGGGGTCACTCGCTTGCAGTGAGATGCGTGTACCCAGTTAGGAAGTCCTTGACACTTGACCACAGTATGCGTGGTCAGTAGGACCTGGTACAGACCCTTCCACTTGGGCTCCAAGGAGGATTTCTGCTGGAACACCTTGCAGCAGACCCAATCTCCGGGCTCCAAGGGGTGGCAAGCTGTATCTGTTGGATCCGGTAGGGCGCTTTGAACCTGTGAGTGAATAAATCTGACATGACGAATTAAAGTCTTGCAGTATTCAAGTACAGTATTATCACTTAACTGCAAATCTATAGCTTTTGGTGGTAAAGGCGGGGTTACTGGTGCTTTCATGGGTCTGGCCATGAGGATCTCATGTGGAGATAGCCCATGTTTCCTGATTGGAGTATTTCTCATCTGCATCAATACTAAAGGCAGAGCGTCTGGCCATTTGAGACCTGTTTCTGCGCGTAACTTTGCCAGTTTGTTCTTTAAATCCCCATTTTTCCGTTCTACTGCCCCAGCACTTTGGGGGTGATGGGCACAATGCAGGGGTTGTTCTATATGAAGTGTCTTACAAATATGTTGAAAAACTTGACCAGTGAAATGAGTACCTCTATCACTATTTATTGAGGAAGGAAGCCCAAACCGAGGGATAAAATCTTTCAACAGTTTCTTGGCCACTGTAATTGAGTCTGCTTTTGCACACGGGTATGCTTCTATCCATTTAGAATACATGCAAACACAGACCAACACATACTCATACGAACAACATTTAGGTAAACTTATGAAGTCGATTTGGATATTGACAAAGGGCCCCCATGGAGGTGGGTGCACCGCTTGGGTGGTATGAATCCGTTGGCCACTGTTATAAGCTATACAAATAGAACAAGAACGGCAATATTGTTGGGCCAGACTTGAAAACTTTGGAGCGTACCAGTGCTTAGCCACTGTCGCAATCATTCCCTCCTTGCCTACATGGGCGAGCCCATGAGCCGTTCGGGCTAGGTAGGGAAGTAAAGCTAAAGGCGCTACCAGGCGGCTGTCTGGCGCGTGCCACAAAGCGTCATCCAGATGCATAGAGCAACCAGATTGCTTCCAGCGATCCTTCTCTTCCTTTGGTGCCGATTCCTGCATGTGTGCTAGGTCCTGTAAGGACTCGGCTAGAGAAAGAGGCTGGGATATACAGAGAGTAACTAAGTCAGCAGGGGCCGGAGACCTGGAAAGGGCCGCCTGTCTGGCGGCAGCATCCGCCAGAGCATTTCCTCGAGTAACGTCGTCGTGAGGTTTTTGATGAGCGGGGCACTTTACTACAGCAATGGCAGAAGGTAACTGCAGAGCAGACAAGAGAGCACTGACATATGGGCCGTGGCTGATAGGAGCCCCGGTTGAAGTGAGAAAACCCTATATTTCCACAGCTGTCCATAATCATGTACTACTCCAAAGGCATATCTAGAATCTGTATAAATAGTAACGGAAGTATTGGCTGCTATGCAACAAGCTCTAGTAAGGGCATATAGTTCAGCTACTTGAGCAGACTTGACCGTGGGAAAGGAAAAAGCTTCTATAATACTATGCAAAGTGCAAACAGCATAGCCTGCCACTAACTGACCAGCTAAATTTCTCAAACATGAACCACCAACGAAATAAATCAGCTCTGGGTTTTGCAAAGGAATATACTGTAAATCAGATCTCGGAGCGGATAATTCAGCAATAACGGATAGACAGTCATGGGGTTCCCCATCAGCTGTGGTGGGTAACAGAGAAGCGGGGTTAAGTACCGGACATCTGATCAAGGTAATGTTTGCAGCATTTAAAAGAAGCATTTCATATTTGGTAAGCCGTGAATTTGAAAAATGTTGAGTTTTTCCTTTAATAAGAAGGGCAGTAACAGCATGTGGAACTGCAACAGTTAAAGGACTTCCTAATAAAAGTGAAGCAGAAGCTTCTACTAACATTGCAGCTGCTGCTACAGATTTCAAGCATGGGGGAAAGGCTGCAGCTACAGGATCTAGGGAAAAACTGAAATATGCAACAGGTCGATTCTTCTCCCCGTGTGACTGAGTTAGAACTCCTGAAGCGGTACCCTCCTTTTCATGGCAAAATAGGGTAAAAGGTTTCCTGTAATCAGGAAGGCCTAGAGCAGGGGCTTTGATCAAGGCATTTTTAACTTGCTGAAATGCTTCCTCTGCTTCGTTAGACCATGGAATGGGATCAGTAACTTTATTTAAAGTCAAATCTTGCAGAGGTCGAACAAGAGAGGCATAGCCGGGGATCCACTGTCGGCAGTAACCTGTCATACCAAGGAATCCCTGCAGCTGTTTCTTTGTGACTGACTTTGGGATATTTCGAATGGCGTGAGGAAGACAAACCACGCTTGCCAGCAGAAATATCATTACCAAGATAGTGAACCATAGGAAGACACAATTGCAATTTAGTTTTAGAGGCTTTATGGCCCTTTTGAGCTAAAGCCTGAAGCAAGACTAAGGTATCAGCCTTAGAGGCTTCTAGAGAATCTGAGGCTAACAATAGATCATCAACGTATTGAATTAATACAGATCCCATAGGGAACTGGATATCATCCAGATCCTTTTTCAAAATCTGGGAGAAGATGGTAGGGGATTCGGTATAGCCTTGAGGCAACCTAGTCTAAGTATATTGAGCTCCTTGATAAGTGAAGGCGAATAGAAATTGACTATCCACATGAATTGGAATAGAAAAGAAAGCGGAGCACAAATCAATTACAGAAAAATATTGTGCTGTTGGAAGTACACAGAAGAGGATGGTGGCGGGATTAGGCACCACCGGGAAAGTGGGAAGAACAGCAGCATTAATGGCTCGTAAATCCTGGACAAATCGCCAGGTATTCTTCCCCGGTTTTCGCACAGGCAAAATCAGGGAATTACATTCACTGACTGTCGGCACAATAACACCCTGTTCAAGTAAAGCAGCGATCACAGGACGGATTCCTTCTTCTGCGTGTTGAGAAAGAGGGTACTGTCGAATTCTGGGAAGGGGCTTGGTTGGATTCAAGCGAATTTTAACAGGTTGAGCAGAGCTAATGCGCCCGACTTGATTAGCATGTTCTGCCCACAGGGTAGGTGAGACCTTAGCCAGCAGTTCCTGTTGCAACAAGGAAGGGCTGGGAACGGCCTCTCCCTCCAGGGTATGTTTGGTTTGCAAGAGGGCCAACACCTTGTCGTGAGCTGGGTCAGGTACCTCCAAAAAGACTCCATCAGGGGAGCAGAAGATGGTACAGTTTAATTTACATAACAGATCTTTACCTAGTAAGTTAATGGGAGAACAAGGACTAAGAAGAAATGCATGATCAGCTGTAAGAGGGCCTACAGAAATAGATAAGGGGGATGATACGGGGTGGGGAATAGGGGTATTTCCCACACCTATGGCTGTCACTGTATCAGAGGAAAGGGGGACAAAAGGAAATTCTTGTGCTCTAAGAGTAGATCTAGAGGCTCCAGTATCTATTAAGCATGGGGTAACAACACCATTGATTAAGCATGAAACTGTCGGACAAGTCTGATCCACTGAGAGGAGTGGGGCAACGACGACAGTATTGGTCTCCTGGCATCCCTAACAATTAACGGGTGGAAGGAGTGGAGCTGGGAAAAAATCGCCAGTTGTCCCCCCTTGGCCAGGGTGCTGTCGGGGGGCGGGGGGGGTGTATGGGGCAATCTTTGATAAGATGTCCTGCTTGTTTACAATACCTACAGTAAACATTTCCCTGTTGCGGACAATTCGCTCTCCAATGTCCCTCCTGTCCACATGTAAAGCAGGCAGTTTGGCTAGAAAGGGGCATGGGGTTATTTCCAGGCAGGTTTTGAACTCCCTTGGTCTGCATTTGCTTTTTCCCAGGTCCTTCTTTACTGTTGTCCTGCATAGTTTGAATTTGCAGGGCCATAAGTTTAGATTCTGTTTCATCCTTTTTCCTTTCTAATTGCCGCTGGAAATGTTGTGCGGCAGCTACGATTTCTTCTATATTTTTGCCTTCCCAATCTACTACATTAATTCTTAACTGCTCTCCCACTTTAGGCAAGAGCCCTTCACAAAGGCAGACACCAGTGCCTGTCTTGCTGTTCTTTCTGCATTGTCAATCCCCGAATACCTTTCAAACACTTGCTTAATGCGTTCCATATAATACAGCCGGATTTTCTCCCTTATTTTGTTTACAAGTATTTATTTTAGTCCAATCTGTTTTCCTAGGGCAGACGGTAAGGATTTCATGAATTAGGGCATCTCTCCTATGGGCCAATGCGTCATGATCAGCATCGAGAACTTGACCTTCATCTGGCCACTGGGCCTGTTCATACAGATGGTGGAGGGTCTCTTTGGGCACTATAGCAGTCAGCAGCTGGTTCATGTCCGCCCAAGAGGGATTATAACACCGGGCCAGCATACGCAATTGCTCCTTGCAATCCCACAGCTAAGGACAGGATCACAGCTCTAACCAAGCCAAGGAAGGGGGCCACCTTCAGTGTACAAATACAGGGCTCCTCTGCGGCTGACCCAGGCTTTCCATGGTTCCTCAGGGATTTTCCAGGCTTGGGAGAGAGGAGTGTGGAAACCTCAGCCTTCTTCCCTTATGCTTTCTCCATGTCCTCATGAAATTTTCCATGGGAGGAAATGATCTAGGCCATGACTGCCTTATCTAGTGTAACTGTCATGCACCACATTTACAGCAGGAACCAAGCTTTTATAGGCCAGTTGATGTATAAAATCTGTTATGTATATATTTGTTACATGAGAGACTTTCTCTAAGCCCTTTAGGAGGAGAGAGGTTCACACTAAAATTCATCAGTAGCCAGTCTGCTTCCTGGCATTTTAGTTAGCCCTCAGATTGGGTTCTCCAGCCTCTGCTTAGGATCTTAGTAAGTCACCTGCACAGTTATGATCCTTTCTGTCACTGGGCAGACTTCTGCTTCAAGCAACAGAAGCAGAAATTTTGCTGTATCATGACAATTGTTTATCTCAAAATTAGCCTGGCATACTCATCCTTCCTCTCCTGGAGGGCTTTCAAATGTTTTTGAGTGAGTCTCAGACACCTCTTTGGAAAAGTAATTATTTGGAAAGTATTCATATATTTGTGTTTTTTTTAAATGTGATCTAACAAGCTATAGACAAGGAAAGCAGCACCATGTGAACTGCCAGTCCTCTGCACACCACTATCAAGTACTCTGTGGATCACAGGTAGTCCACTGATCTCAGTTTGAGAATCACTGTTTTATTCTCTCTCTAACTGACACAATTATGGGACCAGTGTCTGGTGATATAGAACTTGTTGGGGAAAAACCTGAGAGTCTCTAGATTAAGTTTAGAAGTGTGAGCAACAAGGCTGATATCGTGGTGCGAGTCTGCTATAGACCACCAGACCAGCGGGATGAGGTGGACAAAGCTTTCTTCTGGCACCTAACAGAAGTTCCTAGATCACAGGCCCTGGTTTTCATGAGGGACTTTAATCACCCTGATATCTTCTGGGAGAACAGGGTGGCATGGAACATGAACTTGCAAGCGAAGGAGGTGATAGAGCTGAAGGACCCGGTAGTGGATATTCTGTCAGTGGAAGCTCCATCAAGGGTAGCCATACCCCTTATTCGGACTATCCAATCCACCACCAGTATCTGGTAGTTAAGAACTTGGGGAGATCAGATTTGGGAAGACTTGGGACTGGAAGAGCTGTTGGTGTCACCCAGCAAGGAGTAACTAGGCTGGTGGAAGTGAGAATGAGACCTTGTGTTTGTGGACAAGCTTCTGGTATCTGGGGTCTGAACCAAAGCTGCTCAGCATAAAGGCACCCAAGGTTACAGGTGGTGACAGAACTCCTTTTTGGTCTAGGTGATCTCCAAAACATCACATCTCTAGCCATTTAATAGAACATTTGACACCGCTAGAGTAGGTTCTAAGCCTTAAATACCAGGAAAAATCTCTTGAGGAAGTCATGTTGACTTCAGAGAGACTAAGGTACAGCCCCCTGTACTAGTAAAGCTATTGGTCAATCTAGCTAAGGAAGCTAGAATCCTCTGCTCCCAGAAAGATCAAGATAACTTCCAAGAATCCAGAAATTACCCCCATCTTGCTCCTCTCTATCCATATCCAGGGTTGAGGAAGGGAAGAGAGCATGCTTCCACTCATACTTATGTGCTAGGGCTCAATTCTGTAAAAATAACAATTTAGAAAAGAGCTGTGGTTTCGCCTTAAAAAAAAAATGGATGCACTACCACCCTTCTTTATCCTTCAAATAGCTCCTCCCTACAGCAGGCTGAATTATGTTAGGACTTGTCTATAGGGAAAGTTGCAGAGAGCACTCTTTCACAATGTAAGATAATTTAACCCCTCCACTTTAGCATCTGGCTTCCTATGCTCTACTGACTCACCACTGAAACTGCAATGGAATGTGATGAGATGCCCACTAGTTAATAAGGTAAGCATATGGTTGGAACATCATGAAATGCCTGGTATCAATGATATATTTACCTTTATTATCTACTAGGCATCTCATAGTGTTCCACTCTTCCTCAATGAAGAGTTGATGGAGAGCTCCCAGTCCACACACAATTTCTGCAGCTGATGCATGCATCAATGATTGCTTAGATTCTAGCTAGCCTTTTGCACCTGCAACTGCAATAAATGCTTATGTACATTGGCACAAACATTGCCTCATTTGTGCATGCAGTTGCAGTACATATGCACTGCAATTGTGGGTGCACATTACCACTATTTGTTGCAATCATATAAATGCATGCACAATTGTTGGTGCACAAAGCATAGGATGATTGATTGCAGATGCACGTACATAATCTTAACAAACATATGAATGATGATAGGTGCACTTATACAATTACAACAGATGCATGAGTAATGCCGACAGACCCTTGTCGTCAGCAGGCAGGATCGGACTTTTAGAGCTAAATTCATGAGCCTTTCACTGCATGAGCTAAAAGCTACATTGCTCTTAGCCAAGGCGGTAGCAAACTCATCGATGTTCTAGGTGCCAGTAAAGGGGAACAAAGCACCACACCAAGTGGGCATGGGTTACACAGGCATGATTGCAGGTGAACTTTTGGATGCACATTTTCCACCTGTTTCTGAACATGCATTTTTTTTTACCCATGAATTGTGAGCCTCTTTTTTTCTTCCTTTCTCCTTTTCTAAATCTTGCCCTTGGCATTGTAACTGACTGGGAGCAGGATGCACTTATTCAAATCTCAACCAGTACTGCTGCTGATGGATCAGATTCACCAACCCTGGTAGGCAGCAAGTAGTGGGGGAGAGAGGTCATTTGAGACACAGGAACACTTGCTCTTACAGATATGTATGTGAGAGGTCCTGAGAGATTCATGAGTTGGGGGGAGAGGTAGTGGGAGGGAAATTGAGCTACCCCTCATTTCTGTTTCTGCTCCACCTCATGAGGTTATCAGTCTGAATATTTTCACATAAAGCAGGTGTTCCATCCTCTACACTTTCATCTGCAGGATCTGAATGGTTTCCTATAAAGTCAGCAGAGCCAGACCCCTCTCTGCTAACTGAATGCAAAAGCTGCCATACTCCTGCAACCTTGGGCATAGCCTTTATTCATTTTTTTAGTTCTTGGGGGCTCCTGGACATAGATCCTTGCTGCACTGGTCTCTGGCTTTCTAGAATATCCTGTTTCCATATGGTTGGTCTTATCCAATGCCAAGTTCATACCCAACTCCAGTTATGAATCAGACATTATCTTGCTCTGATTTGGCTTATCTATTATTTTCTGTCACAGTGAAATTAACACCAGCGTCACCACACCAGGCGTGCACTATATAATCTTCCAAATTGTGTCTTCTGAAACAGAGAAGTTTAGCTTGTTCAGCACTTTCCTGTTAAGATGGTCCCAGCTGGAGAGTTTCTGTTGCACTGATTTATCTGGGATGTTTGTGCATTTCTACCATTTCTGCATCTAGCTCTCTGTTGCTGAAGTCCTGAATGATATTCTTCTTGGGTCAGGATAGAATGGTGGCTTCTTGTTTGCCATTAGCACTGCAGCACAGGGCAGCCAGCCAGGCCCAAGACAGATTTGTTTAAAACGCCCCCTCACCCCACCCCCAGGCCTTGTGGGGATTGCCGTCTTATCCCATGCTCTGCTGGCAGCTGTATAGTTTTCATAGAACTTAGTACCGTGGCAACCTTGATCCAGCAGTTGCCTTATTAGCAGTGGAAGTGGTCATACCATCCAAGCAAAACTTCTTCCCTATGGGACCCTGTGCATATATAAAAACCCCAGTGGCATCTGAAAGGGCTTTCTGCTGCACAGTTTCTGCCCTTGTTCATCACAAATGGGTAATGCCTCTCACCCATGGAATTCGGAGGCAATTCAGTGGTGTTACTGGAGGCTTCAGGCCTAAGCCCCACCCTTCAACTCAGACCACCAGAATTTCTATCTCTTGTGACGGCACAAGTTGGTGGTTCAATTCCTCCCAGTCCTTTTGTTTTATAACTTTAATTGTGAATTTGTTTTCATTCCATAGTGACTTTATTTCAACTTCTAGCTCCTCTCACACACCTGAGGTGAGAAATTACTGGCGCATTGAGACTCTAACCCTCTGGTTCTTCTGGTGTAGCACCGCTATAGCCAGACTCCCTCATCCCTCACCCCCCCAAAGCAGCAAAGAAACCCTGCAAGAATCCAGCCAAGTCCAAGAAGTACTATAGGCAGCTATTCAGTAGCCTCAGAGGGAGGGATATGCTCTGCTCCCACAAACCACCGATGCTTGCTTTGCCAGAGATATGGTGATCAGATGTCCCGATTTTCTGGGGACAGTCCCAATTTGGGGGGCTGCTTCTTATATAGGCACCTATTACCCCCCACCCCCGGTCCCGATTTACACTTGCTATCTGGTCACTCTAGCCAGGGAATGGACTTGAGTGGACAAGCTCTGCCCTGCAGTTGTACGCCACAGACTATCCCACTGCCAGGGTACAGAGCTTTGAGGCAGCTGCTTGTGCCAAGGCCTTGACCCCAGCCTGAAGCTGCGACCCCATCATGCGAAGGGTTCACCAAGAGTGGGAGGATCCCAATGGAGAGAAAAAGTCCTCAGAGCAAGCTCAGAGGTAAGTCTGGAGAGCTTCGGAGACTCTGGGTCCCAAAAAAGCAAAAGCAAGTGTTCCCTTTATAAGGCAGCAATTTATATGATTAATAAACAAATGTGACAAAAATCAGGCTTTCACTCTTTTCTCTGCTGCCTTCCCCTGGAGGGAGTGTGAGCTGGGGCTTTTCTCAGGCTCTCACAGTGGTCTGTCCTGGTCTCTGCCCATCCCCCACCCTGCAGCATCTCTGGGCATGAAGAAGCCTGTTACTTCTGTGAAGCCCAGTGTCAGGCTGCAGTGAATGGGAATTATGCCTGTCAAGCTTTCAGCTGAAGGGAAGAGGGCTCTGAGTTTGAAAGGAGGGAAGACGGTCTCTCCCCAAGCTGGCTCCCCATGAAAGTGTCAGGAGGGCCTCAAGCAATCTGTGCCCAGAACAGAGGCCCCTGAGTGAGCTACGAAGGTCCACCATCCGGGGACAGGGAGGTAAGTGAGGAATCTCTTCCCATGTTCATAATGACTCATGATTTACTGAGTAAAGCCCTGAGTGGTACCAGCTAGACCTCTTCCAAAGCACTCACATGGGTGCTAGCATTGCTGGGGACCAGGCAGGCATCGTTATAGGCTTCTGGGGCTATTTAGCAGACTGTTCCCACAACCAAGTTGTTTCTACCTTTCACCCTTCTCAGCTGAGTGGTCCCTAGGCCTGGATGAATAATACCTTCTGTAAACAGCCAAGGAAAGTACTGCATCTACCAAAACAAACAAATAAAACCCTGCATGATCCTCCCAGGACAGGAAACCAGTGGTTTTCAAGGAATTATTTAAAATATCTTGCCCTTCGAGCATTTTTAGATACAGGGTTTCCCACACATGCCTCCTTTGAAGACATCATAAGATTGAAATAGGGACTTCTGGTTAAAGCCAAATGTTAAACTAAAATTTTAGATAACAAAAAAAAGGAATCAGGTTTTGAGCCCTCACATTGGTACAGTAATCGCTTCACTCATGAAAGACATAGTCACACCTTCAGAAGGGGACTTCCTTCCAAAAGACCCATAAGAGCAAGGACACATTACACAGAAATTTCAATGGAGCACCTTGAAGATAAGGACTGAGACCTTGAACTTGATTCAGTATTCCATCATAAGGAGGGAAGCTATTTATTGCTATAAGGTCAAAAGCATGTTAAATACTTTAACAACATACATACGGAAAAGTCTACTATTTAGATGGTTCCTTCAATAGTGGTATTACTAAATTGTTAATAGCTATTGTTCTACATGGAAACACTGACAGATTTTGTATTCTAGTGATTCTACAGGTCAGATGCTCACTTCAGTGGTCCTTAAACACAATAATATTGTATTGATAATTGTATTTTGCACTGCTAGAATGGAGCACCAAGAACTTGAGAAACCAGCCCTTAGTTTATAGGCTTATAAAGTCCAAGAGTCTAATGCTTACATAATCCTTTGTCCAGGTTACACACAATGTTAGATTTGATTTAATTTAATAAGCATATGGCTTCATTTTCCGAAGCTACTGGGAATTGTAGGTAACCAGTGTCTCTAAAAATCAGGCCAATATTGTCTAGAAATGAAATGAATTAAATTTCTCCTGATTCAGACATACTATTAAGAACATCCTTTCAAATTCAGATTTCTCCCAGAGGATGCCTTTTTACTCTATCCTTTAAGGATTACGTAGTTATTAATAAGTTGTGTCCTGGGTGTTTTGTAATTATTCGGGAGCAGCATCTCTAGCCTCGTCTACACTGAAGAAGTTTACAAAAACATTCCCACCAGGTCATCTGAAACCAATGTTAGAATCAGTGTGAGCCCTAGTGTAGACAAGGCTTCTCCAACCAGACCTGGTTTTACCATAATGTTAGCTAAATCTGTTGAAAAAGGAGGCTTAACTAAGGCCTGGTCTGCACAGAGATTTGTACAGTTATAATTAGGGGTGTAATTTTTTCTTACCAATATAGTTACACTGGTATAACTCTAGTGTTTATGCAGTCATAACTGTATAAAAGAGTAGTATAAGCACCTGTATGTAACTGCATCTACACTAGATGATTTGTACTGCTTTAATTATACCAGTATGGTTAGAGTGGTACATTTTTTGTGCATAGAGAGACCCTTACAGTGGTGAAATGTCACCAGTCTCATGAATGCTGGTGTTCCCTCACCAAACGATGGTGGAAGGCTTTTGTAACTTTCCCCATTATAGATAATAGCCTCTGTTCTTTACCTAGAATTCACATTTTTGTACTAAGAGTTAGAAAAATTTCAGTTAAAATAAATTTGTCTGAGTATTAAAATAATGCAAGCTGATCATACTAGCCACAGTTACTCAACATGCATTTTTGGTTCCTATGTACCAGTATGTTCAGTTCTAGGGTGTTACCTTTTTAAATTACGTTAGCCGTGTACTTTTAATTATATGTTCATTCATCCACAAACAATAGGGGTAGATGGGGAAGGAAGTGCAACAATTACAGGATGTTTTACACAAAAAGAGTAGTAACAATTTTGATTTTGAAATACATTCTTAAGTACATTCTCACCTTTATTTGATCTGCAATTGTAAGCACAGTCCTATAATTTTGTTGCACGTGATTATTATCAACAAAAAATTTTGAAGATGAGAAAATGCACTGCTTCCAAAGAATTAGTAGGTCTGCTATATTTACTGAAAGGGAGTTTCTTTGCATTTTGACTATTGATTGTTACTTGTATTTGTCATTTTTCCCCAGCTCAAACCAAATTCAGGGCTAATGTGTGGGGGTGGGGGGAGTAGGGGAGGGGTTGTATGTTTAGTGGTTTTACACCAACTCCTCTTCTCAGTTTTCATTGTTACAGTTTTTAGTGCGTGGGTGCGTTTCTGTTGATCAGTTCTAAGAATATCAAAAGGCATATCTGCCTGTGCCAGTTCTGGTGGTTTTTAAAGACTTCTCTGAAATTAAGTGTGTACCCTCTGATTAGCAGACAATGAAGGCATGAATATATTATGTAGGAAAGTGTAGGTAATTGAGGGAATGGAGGAAGCAAAAGTATATGAAACAAACTGCCAAGCGTTATTGAATTCCAGTGATCTGAAAGGCACACAACTACTGTTTTTTTTAAAGGTGATGTAAAAATAGGAAAAAAATCTTATTAATTAATCTACAAAAGTAAACAATTGATAAAACAAGTACAAAAGAAAACATTGAATACAATCCTTTTCTAAAGCAAGCATGCAATGATCAATATACTGTTCAAACATTTAGCACATTCACAGAATAATTTTATTTTTAAATGCACAAATTAAATGGAGAAGAAGAAAGCTGTCATGTAAAAATAAATGGGTAGGAAATTCAGATGCCATGTAAAATCACATGAGAGGCAGAATGGACTATTGAGAATCATTATCCTAATAACAGGTACTTTGTTGATTGCAGGTATTCAGAATTGAAAGACGAGCCCTATTGGTGAGCTTTAATAGGATACATATTAGATAGTGCCAGTGCTGGGTTTACAGTGGTGCCATAGAGCCGGACCCATGCTCAGTGGCCCTGGCCTGCCCTGTGCCCTGACACCCCGCCAGCCTGCTGGCTCCCCACCTCACCCACCCTTTGCTCTTCTCGGCCTCCCCACTGGCCGTTCAAGGGCTCCTCTCGGCCGCTTGGCTCCACCCGCCAGCACCTCTCTGCCTCCTGGCTGGACACCAGTGCACCTCTGGCTCTGGGCAGTCTCTGCTTCCCACCACCTGTGGGGCCCCACTTGTCTCCCCAGACAGGGCCAGCTCCAGGGTTTTTGCCTCCCCAAACAGGAAAAAAAAAACCAAAAAAAAACGTGATTGCAATCAGCTCTACTGCTGCCGCTTCAGTCTTCGGCGGCAATTTGGCAGCTGGTCCTTCACTCCGAGAGGGAATGAGGGATCTGCTGCCGAATTGCCGCTGAAGAGCCAGACATGCCGCCTCAAGCACCTGCTTGCTGAGCTACTTGGGACTGGCGCAGAAGCCTGGCCAGTCTCAGCCAGTTGGGGGCTGGGAACAGTGTGGAGGGGTTGGCTGGGACCCTCTAGACAAGTGGGTCCTGAGGGACCAGCTCTGGCTGCACCAGCCTCAGCCTGGCAGACACAGTCTCCTCCCAAAGAGCCAGTGAGTGTGAGTAAGAGGCAGGGCGTGGGGGAGTGGGTCTCTTGAGGGCCTGGGGAGGGATGCTGGCTGTGAGGGGGTGGGGAAAATCTGTGTGTGTTGGGGCACTAGGGAACAGGGGTTCTGTGTGGAGTGCTGGGCAGTTGTGGTGGGACTGTGAGCAGGGGATGCTGGGCAGGGATGGTGGTGTGGAGGAGGCGCTGGGCGTAGCAGGTCCGAGGGGGCTCTGGCCATAGGGAATTGGGGGGTATTCCAGTGCTGGGCAGAGAGGGTAGCCCAGCATGGGCCCACTTCCGGGGGGAAGGGGCACGCTGGCAGCACAGGGCCGGATGGGCCACTGTGCATCTGGCAACTGCCGGTTTATAAATAATGCACTTGCACTGAGCGGAGCGGGGCTGCCCCACCATGCCCTTGGCAGGCCCCTCACTCCGGGGACCAACCCCCCCATGCCATGCTCCATTGCCCCCAAGGGGGCAGTGGCAGGGTGCTGGTGAAGAAGCTCTTAATCAGCTCCTGCCAATCCAGCCCCAATCAAGTGGAATGGATTGGGGCTGAGCGAATAACCCTGTGCCTGCCTTATAATGGGCACCTGCCAGCCTCATTAGCCCAGGGCTATAAAGGCTTGGGGGAAGCCAGAGATGTGGGGAGGGAAAGAGAATGGTCAGGCACAGAAGGAGCCGCCTAGTCTGTTTCTGGCTGGGCCTGTTGTAGGCAAAGTGGCTGTGAAGCCTGTATATAGTTGGGAACTGGTGGTGGGAAACCTTTTGAGAATAAAGGGCATGAGTGTTGCATCAGACTAAGTGTCCCTGACTCATTGAAGAGGGAGGCCCAGGGGCCAAATGTCCAAGGGCACAGCATGAACACCATTACAGAGGCCCACAAATAAGTTTGGTGCTAGGCCCACAATAGGTTAATCTGGCCCTGCACAGTGCATTTCTGTTCCCTAATACAGCACTTAGAACCAGGGATCCTGTGCAGATATTCACATTTTTTAATGTTAGATTCACTGTCCATGGATATTTCTTAGCATTTGCTGTTTCCATGAACACTCCTGATAAATGAATTTGCTGTAATATTCATGGAACGTAAATGCTAAACAGGCATAAAAAACACTGGAGTGAATTAATCTGAAACAAATGCAAAAGCATTTTTGCATAATTTTCTCTGCTTCATTTTATTTTGACAAATTAACACATTCCCATGTCTAGCATTTTGTTCAATTTTTCCTCATTTCTAGTGTTGCACTGCAAATTTTCCCTAAATACTCAGTTTTTGAATTAAAAAATAAAACTCTGCAAACCACAGAACAGGCTAACTACTGACCAATTTTATTTTATTAAAGGTTTAAAAATGGTTTGTTCTTTCCATCAATTTTCTAGTTCCTCCCATCTCTTTTCCAACTCCTTATTTTTCTTGTGTGTATGTTTGCCACCTCATCCTCTTCCCTCCTTGCAGTTTCTTTTCCCATGAATTACAACAGCTTGTTTGTTGACATTGTGAGCATAAAATTGGCAGAGTGGGTCTGTGATCCTTCTACTAGGAACAATATAAACAACACCCATCTATGCAATGAGGAATAAACTTAAAGTGCAGAAAACAGCTGTTTTGTTTGAGTTATCTAATAACAAGGAAAAACAAGAGAACACAGCTATCTCAAATATACTGGGCATCAACTCTAAAATCCTTTGGATGCCTTCCACCCAGCCCCCAGCCATTAGGAAAGTAATTAAACTTTATACCCTATTTACTCAACAAGTGCCTGATTTCTGTTGAACTCCTCTGGGTTGTACCTCTTATATGAGGTTTTCCCAACATGCTCGTTTCTGGTCCTTTAATTTTGGGAGGAACAAGTGGCTGCAGCCTTAGAGTGGCCATAATGTATCTGAATGTTGGGGTCTGCTGAGTATGTTTAGCCCCTGTTTCTTTTCCCATATTTTCCTCTTTCTTGTTTCTGTGGTAGTAGCACATTTTCACATCACAATCATTCTAGGGACAAGAGCCTGTATGGAGGACAGTGAACCAGTAGGGAAATAAAGGAGACATGGAATGGAAAAGGATGAAAGTAAATGAAAGGGTTTTAAAGCTTTTTTTAAAAAATATAAGTCTCCTATTTGTTGAGATGAGTGGGGTGTTACATTTTTTCTTCTTACGTGGAATTTTTTGCTGACGGGAATAAGAAACTTTGCAACCTGAGTACAGGAGACAGAACACAGTAATTCTAAGATCCAGTAGGAATAGTAAAATGTGTTTATTCATAATATCATTACTGGGATTTAGTAATAATGACTGTGAGCTAATGGATCTGGTTACTATATTGTAAGTGAGAAATAATTATGGAGTGATTATGCAAATCACACCAATAACTGCTCAGAGGGCTGGGTTTTCCATATATGAGATATGTCTGTAAAGTTATCTATTATCAATACCTATAGAGCAATTGATTGCCATGATGTTATGTTGCCTCACTGGATTTAATCTCTGTTCAAGATCTGCCTAGGGCTGTTGCAGAGGCAGGGCACTCAGTCTGAAATGAGGGTAACCCTTTGTGTTGCTTATCAGCAATTTCTCTTCCTGCTTCAGAGCTAGATTGTGCCACACTTAGGGTAGAGTATCACTCAGTGTGAGTAAAGGTGGCAAATTCAGGCCCTAAAGGAAGCGTAATAGTGACCACAAAGGGAGTCCTATCCAAACCTGTGTGACTATGTGTTGGCTATGATACAGCAGTCTAGATTAGGGATTATAGACCAAGAAAACATGGGTTGATCTTCAAGTTTTTAGTTAGGATGTTCCATCCCTCCACAGACAATAAAACCATATACAAAATATTTGACCAATAATAATATTCACATTAACATGCCATTTGTTTTGGATATTGTCGTTTGGGATGTTTCTTGGTTTATGTGTGTTAGCGGAGAGACAAAACTAAATGTATGCTTGAAGCAAATTATACTTGAAAAGTACACACCAAGTGATAGAACTCATATTTTGCACATTAGCAAGCATTAATGCAAGCCTAGCAGCAGAAACACACTGGATTTAATGTATTAGCATGGATTTTTTCTTTTGTCAAACTGTAGAGTCTAGGTTATCAGTCACTGTCATCATATTATTTCAACAATTGTATGTCATTTCTAATAAAACAATGGAATTTAACAATTACTACTACTAGAAATCCTGGATGAATTTCCATTTATGCATATGGTTGACATTATTTATTGCTGGCATAGCTTCTTGCAATCTTATAACAATACATTTAAAAAAGATGTGTTTTATTAATCCAGCACACTTCATTCAAAATAACTACGTTTAAATGTCAGTGTTTCCACTGAAATATTTCTGTTGAATAAATAATGTCCCTTGACGATTTATGCAATCTCTGACTGCACAGTATATTAAATCTGGCTATATTAAAAGCTCCTAAGCTCATGATGATGATATACAGGTCAGCCATTTGAGTTTACTGATGAAAGATTAAGCAAAACAAGTGTTTGTTACTATTTAAGAACATAAGAATGGCCCTACTAGGTCAGACCAAAAGTCCATATAGCCCAGTATCCTGTCTTCCGACAGTGGGCAATGCCAGGTGCCCCAGTGGGAATCAACAGAACAGGTTATCAAGTGATCCTTTCCCTGTCGCTCATTCCCAGGTTCTGGGAAACAGAAGCTAAGGACGCCATCCCTGCCCATAACCTATAATGCACATAAAATGCATGCCTCTCCTTGGCTGCTCAGCTGGAGATGCCTGCCTGCCCCAAGACAGGGGAACTGCCATCTATTTCCTATTACTGTTTTGACCCAGCAGCATCGCTTCTCTGTCTCCTGCTGCCCTGGGACTTCTCCTCTACCTGGGGCCCAGAAGCACCACTTCTATGACTCCCAGGCCTCCTGCTGTTCCAGGACTTTCTCTCTGCTACAGATCCATACATGAAGGCAGGACTCATGGGCAGGGCATGTCTGTGTCCTCAGCCATGCGGCTCTCACATAATGCTCTGCCTAGCCCTGAAAATTGTGTATTCGAAGAACTCCAATCTTTGTGACAGCTCCTTCTGCAGATACCACTATCCTGTGACTCACAATCAATACTGCCTTCCTTTAGCTGCTCAGAGGCAATTGCTTTTTACCGACCATCCCCTACTATCTCTCTAGGTTGGGGGAGCTATAGACTGAAGGGAAATGGCAGCCATCTTGCTGGCTTCAGCCTAATTGACAGTAATAGGAGATGGTGGCCATTTTGAATAAGGGAAAATTAATGAGTTGGTTTATTTACTCATCATCATCACACAGGTTAAAAAGCCCCCCAAAATCACTAAAGTCATCATAAAATCAGCAGAGCTGCCAATACTGTTCCATGTACCACGATATGCAAATTTCTCTTTTGCAGGAACTTAAGATAGTTTTACCTGCAGAGCAGTAACACATTTAAACCTTGATCCTGCAATCACATCAGCATGAGTGGATGATTGGCGCCTTAGGCAAGACCATCATCAATGAATACTCACATATGTACAGTTGTGCACATACTTATGCATTTGCATACTTACAGGGCCGTTGCAAGAATGATTCGCGCCCTAGGTGAAACTTCCACCTTGCACCTGTCCGCGAGCCCCGGCGCTGAGGCTTCCCCTCTCCGCCCTGAGGCACCCCCCCACCCTAGCTCACCCCTGCTCCGCCTCCACCCCAAGCACACCATGGCTGCTTCACTTCTCCCACCTCCCAGGCTTGCGGCACCAATCAGCTTAGGCACTGCAAGCCTGGGAGGCGGGAGAAGTGAAGCAGCCACGGCGTGCTCAGGGAGGAGGTGGGGCAGGGGTGAGCTGGGGTGGGGAGTTCCCCTGCATGCCACCCCCCTCCCCCTTACCTGCTGCATTCGGCACTCACCTGCCCCAGGTCCCTCTGCCTAAATGCCAGCGGCGACCAGGGCGGCCGAAGATCCGGCCGCCACGGTTGCTGCTGAAGAAAATACTGCCCCCCAAATCATAGCACCCTAGGCAACTGCCTAGGTCGCCTAAATGGTTGCACTGGCCCTGCATACTTAAGCCCTTAAGTGTACAGAAGCAATCAAGTTAAAAAATTGTGGGGGGTAGGGGTAGGAAGCAGTCAGTGGAGTACATTTTGGTTCAGAAGTTGAAAGGAGAACAAGGAGATGGCTCCACACATGAGCTCGATCTCCTCTTCCCAAAAGCTCCCACTGGTATCATGTTCTACATTTATATCAGATGCATGTGTGCATGCCTATGCCTATATTTGCTGTAAGTGTACAAGTGTATGTGTATAGTGCTGTGTCTCCCCCAGTGTTGTGTCCCCATCTCCTCCTCTTTGTATCCATAGTGCCCTCCATGTGCTGCACCCCCATGTTTTATGTGCCTACTTGTCCCTGAGTATTCTGTCTTTCCTACTGTTCTGTGATCCCCCCCCAAATCTCCCCACTGTCCTCCCTTCCATGTTCTGTGACTCCTTTCCCTTTGAGTTCAATCTCTCACAAAAGGGTGCCCATCCCCTTTCCAACAGTATTTTCCTCACTCCACACCTCCATTAGGAGTCTGGGAGGAGGGGAGATGGTGTGAGTGTTCTCTGCATCCTCACGTGTTTTAGGCCTGCGGTGGAGGGTACTTTTCTTCTGTCTTCCTAGGATGGTAGCCATCAGAAGGAAAGCTAGGCTCTTCTCTCTGGCTCCACCTGCTAGCTTAATCTGACAATGCCTTTCCTGCCTCTCCATCACAGTCTTAAAGTTAGAGTAGTGGATAAGGGAAATGTCACCCTCTAGAAGTTGTGTCCAGGGAGCCCGGCCCCCCCACTAGTAAAATAAAAATACACTTTTGTTTGACATCAATCTATTATTTATATAGATCCATCTATATAAACGTATAGTGTAATGATGAGCAAACACCACTCTAAGAATATAATGTTTCCCATGTGGTAAATCACAATCTGTGGATTGCTGCCATACTAGAATATATAAAATATTGGCATTTTTATTGAAATCGTTTATTTGAATTGCTCTCCATCTGAATGGATCAGATGTTGCCATCATTGGTAAAATTGAGTGAAACAAGTTCCGACATGGAGCAATAGCTGTGGCATGGGAGTTACAGAGTGTACAGATAAAAAATAAAATAAGGTTCTGCAGAGAGATCCCAAGGCTTCTTTCTCATTTTTAGTGAGCACATTTTTGGAAGGCTCCCACTAATACTTCTCCAAGTTTTGTTTTCCCCTAATGGCAATTTCTCTTCTTGATTCTGAACACATTTTATAGTTGTTCTGGGGAATGTAGCTTGCACAATCATTTTTATCATTAATTTTAATTGAATTTATTGTAAAAAGGACCATATGTAAAACTAATTATAATCATTTATCATTTTTATCATATGTTGAAGTTTTGCTGCAAACAAAATTCACTGTATTTGAAATATAAGGTATGAGTCACCTTCTAAATTTTCAGTACCAGACAGGCATATCAACATGTAGTTATATTCATGCTAAAACAAGTTGTTATATTTTATTTTTATTAAAGTTCTGACAGTATGCTCAGATAGCAAGACAGTTCAGAAGACATTCTGAATTAGAAAGAAATACAAATAATGCTTCAGTGTATGTATGGTTGTGACATACCAGGATACAATCCAGACTAAAGAGTAGCTGTGTCACTCCTTCCCTGCAACGTGGGGTGCCTTACCAGCCCTTACTGAAGTAGCTCTCACTTGGACCATTCACAAACAGCCTTCCAGCCTGCAAACCACACACAACATCACTGTTTCCCCCAACTGGGGACACTGTTTGTGTAGGGAAAGCCCCTGGTGGGTCAGGCCGGTTTGTTTACCTGCCGTGTCCACAGGTTCAGCCGATCACAGCTCCCACTGGCTGCGGTTCATCGCTCCAGGCCAATGGGAGCTGCTGGAAGCATTCAGTAAGCCCCTCGGCCTGCACGCTTTCCCTACACAAGCGGCATCCCAAGTTTGGGAAACACTACACTACGTGTCTGTGTACAACTTCAGCCTGCCAGCCACACTTCGGTTTCATTCTGGCTCTCACCAGCCTGGGTAATGCTGCAGGATGAGCCCAACACATACCCCCGTCTTAGTTTTAATTTCCCCCCAAAAATGTATATGCTGTACTGCCCAGCCCTCTACTGGACAATACAAGTTATATTAAGTTTGTTATTTCTTTAATAGAAATAATATGCTATGCATACAGCTTGTCACCCCAAATAGAGTTTCTCAGATACTTGAATTTAAACACACTGGATTAGATAAAACAAGTTTATTAATTATGAAGAGAGAGATTTTAACCAAGTACAAGTAATGAAGCACAAAAGTCAGAAAGAGTTACAAGTAAAATACAACTCATGCCTAACTTAACTTTGCTTTGAATTTAACGTAGTTTATTTTATCACCACATGCTTTCAGCATTCTTTCTGGCCAAACTTCTCAGGTAAGGACCCCTTCTCCAAGAGTCCAACAAATGCTTCCTTTGTTGCCTCAGGCTCAGTGAACATGATGGGCAGTGTGTGTGTGGTAGTGGGGGAGCCTTGTTTGTCCCTCCTTTTTGTATTTTTAGTCCCCCTCTTGAATAATATTTCCAGCTAGGTACCAGATGGAGAAAGTCTATGTGGAAGGATGTTCCCTGGTGCTTTTTTCTCACCTGTTTGAGTTTCCTTTTTTCCCTTCCTGCTTAATGACTCTGTTTACTGCTTAAATGTAAATTAAGCAAAGCACATATTCCTTTGTTTAAGACAGACCTGTTTTTTCAACCTCAGTTTGGAACATGTGGTAATAACACCATACAGTGGAATCTTATAACTTCACAGACAATGTTGCCACACACATTTTATCAGGATGATCCTGATCAGTGAGTGATGAGTTTTCAAATGATACCTTACAAGCCACACTTTGTACAAAGATTATTAAAATAATATGTAGCATATGAATACAGGGTACATTCTGTTACAGTAGTACTCAGCAGAATGGTTCAAAACCTGACTGAGGTCTCTGGGTACTACTGTAATATACATAGCATAAGTATCTTGATAATATGCAGAAATGCAGACAAGAGTTTTCCCATCTTGCCTATAGTTTTGCTCATAAGCAGCAGTTGCATGAAGTTTGCAGGATATTTGGAAATACATACTAATTGTTTCTTTCTGAACATTGGCGGCAATTAAAACTCATATGCAAAAATCTTCATTTGAAGACTGTTAGGATAATTACACATATAACATACCTGATGCAAATTAACAAAAGCAAGGAAATGAAAAGTTAAGCCACCTAACAGTACGTATACTTTACTTTTCAATTCACAAGCATACACCTTCCAGTTACCACTACTACATAACATAGACCATGGACTGCAACCTTAGCACTACCCTCTTTCCCCCTGAAATGTCTTTTCCTGCAACATAATTGCCAGATGCACTGTTTCATTATGGTGGTAATGGTGGTATTGGGAACCCACCTATAGTTTGCTTCATAGACAGGAAGGCTGAGGATGGGCACTGCAGAAGAAGAGATAGTTGGGAGCTGCTTTACTGAATAAAGATCTGTCAAGCACCTTGGGCCCAGTGTGATTAATGAACACCACAGTGATATCTGCATGATAAGAGGAAAATAATATGGAAGTGCTTGACAAAGCTCAACAGTAGCCTAGTTTAGTAAAACACACCTTCAACCTCCTGAACCTCTGAATTGCCAGTGTCATTTTCAATGGGCCAGCTTGTCTTACCATACAGCAGTTCATAGCTAGCATGTTGGCATATTAGCAACACAGCAATAGGTAAACAAGTATGTTTAAGTCTTTATGGAAAATGCTTTACTGCTTTTTTCCTGGCATACAGAGCCAAAATTGACATTTCTAGCAATCAATCCTAGTTTGGTATAACAAGAAAACACACAGATTTCATCTAGTCCTGTATTTCTTCTTCTTCTTCTCTATGACCTTCTCATATCCTATTATATATCTGTCTAAAATAATTGTAGGTTGGTATGTTATTTTAGGCATCAAGAGACCTCAGTCTGTGTTATATTACTCCTCAAAAATTTGGCTCTAAAAGAGTCTTTTGTCAGAGTGCTTAGAAGCAGCAGGGGATGAGGCTGCCGGAGGGTGAGGGAGGCTGTCAGCAAGGACTTTGAGGAGCTGAAAGTGGCCCCCTAGTTGAGCTGCCAGAAAAGTGCTCCTGCCCTGCAGCCACTCTTTGCTCCGGTGTGGGTAAGATCGCAGCTACAACTCATGAGCTGAGTGCTTCAAGGCTGCTCCTGGTGGCATTATGGGCGCTGCTGGGGCTTTGGACACAAGTGCAGCAACCCGTCAGCACCCAGCCTGCATCTACTGCTCTGCGCCTGGCCCCTGTGAGCCCTGCATTCCAGGTAGTCTGTGACTCCTGCCTTGCTGTCACTGCTGCTTCAACCCCACTGTATCTGGGCTTTGGAGGTGCTAAAGAAGATAGATAGGAGCATAAACTCTGGAAAGTCAAGTGTAAAAATATAATTAGACAGGCCAAAAAAGAATTTGAAGAGCAACTAGCAAAAGACACCTAACTAACCGTAATTTTTTTTAAAGTACATCAGATGCATTCTACCTGCCAAACAATCAGTGGGGTCACTGGATGGTCACAGTACTAAAGGAAAACTCAAGGAACACAAGGCTATCGTGGAGAAGGTAATGAATTATTTGCCTCAATCTTTGCTGCAGAGTGTGTGAGGGAGATTCCCACACCTGAGACATTCTTTGTAGGAGACAAATCTGCAGAACTGTTCCAGACTGAGTTGTCAGTAGAGGAAGTTTTGGAATAAATTGATAAATTAAACAGTCATAAGTCACCAGGACCAGATGGTATTCACCCAAGTGTTCTGAATGAACTCAGATATGAAATTTCAGACTTACTAACTGTGGTATGTAACCTATCACTTAAATTAGCTTCTGTATCAGATGACTGGCAAATAGCTAATGTAAAGCCAATGTTCTTCAAGTGATTGCATATGTGCATTCCACAATAGGTGCGCATGCTCGCCACGTGCACTGGTGCCGGAAGTTTTTCCCTTAGCAGTACCCGTAGGGGAGCACCCCTAGCGACCCCTGGAGTGGCACCACCATGGCACGGTATAAGGGGTGCTGCATGCTCCCTGCACACTCAGTTCCTTCTTGCCGCCGGTGAAGGTGCTTCGGAACTGCTCTGCTGTAGCTTTCCTCTTTGGACTCTTAGTGTGTAATTAGTAGAGCCTGTAGTAAAAAAAACAAAAACAATTCTTTTTTAGAACATTGGCTTTACATTAGCTAGAATTAGTTAAGTGCATGCTCTGTGCCCCAGGCTTTAAGTCATGCGACACTTGCAAATAGCCTATGCCCACAAGTGATTGGCATGCAGACAATTTATGCTGTCTGGGGGCAACCCATCTTAGCGACTGCTGCAAGATTTGCAGATCCTTCAAACCTTGGACCAAGAAGGAGCAGAACATTCAGCTCCAAGCCATTTTGATGGAGTTGGCCCTGATCTCGACACTGCTGCACTGCTCCGAGTCAGCACCAAGCACCGCGGCATCAGTGCACAGTGACCCAACTGTGCCCTCCACCAGTCGGCACTGCTCCCTGTCCACGAGACACTCTAAAATGGCGAAGAAGTCTTCTCTGCCAAGGCACCGGAGCAAGACTGAAGGAGAGACTAGATCTGTGTTGGGCAGCTCTTGCTCCCCATCAGCCTCCGTGGACTCTGACTCAAGTTGAGCGGAATAGCCCAGCTTACTCCGAGCCGACCTTCCTGGACGCCAGTGGCCACATTTGGG
This sequence comes from Chelonoidis abingdonii, assembly GCF_003597395.2. Lineage (NCBI taxonomy): Eukaryota > Metazoa > Chordata > Testudines > Testudinidae > Chelonoidis > Chelonoidis abingdonii. The sequence goes on from NC_133769.1 coordinate 83,548,388, forward strand.
TGCCCTCTATGCTGGAGGCCCTGCAGACGGCTCGAGACATTAAGTCTCCCCCAGTACTGATAGCACCACCATTGTTGGCTCCTTGGTCCAGAGGCAAGCCACCGCTCGGACCCCCGCAGTCGCTGCCTGGACGGTACCACTCACGGTTGAGGGAAGGTTCCCAATGTCGTTCCCCGCTCAGTGACCACCCCATGCGCAGTCCGTGCTGTTCCCTGTTGACCCCAACCAGGTTGTCTGGCTGAATACTGACCAGCAGGGGTTCCAGGCACCGCTCCGCTTCGAGGGAATGTAGACCTTGTGAAGAGAGCATGCCCCACCGAGACCAGCACAGTACTGGAGGTTGTTATCTCCAAGAAGCTACTATAGCCCCTCACGGTATGGACGTCGATGCTGTTCCTGCACTTTATCTCGCTCAAGGTCCCCGCCGCAGCACTGCTCCTGCAGCCCCAGGGTTGATCGCCAGCACTCTGCCATCACGTATCTGCCCTTTCGTGGAGCAGCTGCTGCAGATGGTACTCCCGCTCCTCCACGCCGGGATCACAGTCTCGCATTCAGCACCGCTCCTGATGTCACCACTTGTCCCAATTCCGGGATAGCGGTTGATTGTATGCCAGCTCAGACTCCCTTCAGAATCGTCAGTCGATGGGCCAGGCTAGTCAGGCTGGACAGCGCGCTCCGCCAGTGCCACAGCAGGTGCAGTGGCACTAGGCTCCCTGGCCAACGCCATGGTACCAATGGGTCCTCTGGGCCCCGATGCAGCCCCTGGTGGTGGCTTGCTCGGTGGCCAAAGCCTTGGAAAGACCATTGGCCTCCCTCTCTCAGTCTCCTAGAAAAGAGTCAGTGGAGCGCTCGTTCCCAATCCTGCACTCGGAAGGGGACCAAGTGGTAGGACCTGTGGTACTGGTGAGGACACAGAGTACTGCACCCCCATCCTCATCCTCCCTGGATGAGGTGATCACAGCCCCTCCTTTGGCCATCCCACAGGAGGACACGAAAACTCAGCAAGAGCTGTTGAAAAGGGTGGCATCAAGCCTCAGCCTACAAGCCAAGGAGGTTGAGGAACCCTCAGACTCCCTCTTCAATGTCCTCTCAGTTTTGGCACTGGCCAGGTTGGCTCTCCCACTCCATGAAGGAGTGGCAAAGATTTTGAATGCCTTGTGGCAAACCCAAGCTTCCTTGCCCTCCATCTCTAAGAGGGCAGAATGGAAGAATTTTGTGCCCACCAAAGGGTATGAATACCTGTATACCCACCCTGCTCCCAATTCTCTAGTGGCCGAGTCGGTCAACCATAGGGAGCGGCAAGGTTAACCCACTTCTACTTCTAAAAATGAGGACTTCAGGAGAGTAGATCCATTCAGTAGAAAGGTTTATTCATCCTCAAGCTTCCAACTGAGGGTAGTGAACCACCAAGCCCTGCTGGGTAGATACGATTTCAATTTGTGGAGCTCTATGCCCAAATTTGCAGACTTCCTCCAGGAGCGCGATAAGAAGGAGTTCAAGGCTTTGGTTGAGGAGGGCAGGCTGCTGCCAGGGTGGCCCTTCAGGTAGCCTCGGATGCAGTGGATACGACTGCAAGGTCTATGACCTCCATGGTGTCCATGAGAAGAGCATCGTGGCTTCTGCTGTCTTGGTTGTACAGCGAGGCACAGAACTCCTTACAGGACCTTCCGTTCGATGGCAAGTCCCTGTCTGCAGAGCAAACAGACATGAAGTTACATGGTCTGAAGGACTGCAGCACAATATTGAAGACTCTCATCCTCTATGTCTTGGCCCCAGCCAGGACCAAGTTCAAACCACAGCAGGCTCCCAGTCAGGCCACCCACTCCAGATGTGAGCCCCCATATAAAAAATCAAGGGGCTATAAAAAACGCCTGCAAAGGCAATCCCAGCCTGGGCCCTCTAAGGTCAAACAGGCAGGTAAACATCAGATGAGCAACACATCTTGAAGAACACCAGTTACGGAAAGGTAACTGTCTTTTTTTTAAAAGGCTCCAGAGGTGATCCTGGCAATTACAGGACAATAAGCCTAACTTAGGTACCAGGGAAATTAATTGAAACTATAGTAATGAATGGAATTATCAGATGTATGTATGAACATGATACGTTGGGAAAGAACCAACATGACTTTTGTAAAGGGAAAATCATGCCTCACCAATCTATTAGAATTCTTTGAGGGGGGTCAAAAAACACATGGAGAAGGGTAATCCAGTGGTTATAGTGTACTTGGACTTTCAGAAAGCCTTTGCCAACGTCCCACACCAAAGACTCCTAAACAAAGTAGGCAGTCATGGGGAAAGAGGGAAGGTCTTCTTAGTAACTGGGTTAAAAATAGGAAACAAAGGGTAGGAAAAATGGTCAGTTTTCACAGTGTAGAGAGGTAAATAGCAGGGTCTCCTCCACCTCCCCACGGATCTATACTGGGACTGGTGCTATTCAACATATTTCATAAATGATCTGGAAAAAAGGGCAAACAGCGAGGGGACAATGTTTGCAGATGATACAAGATTACTCAAGACTGTAGTCAGCTTTGGACTTAAATGGGGGTTACAAAGGGATCTCACAAAACTGGATGACAGGGAATAAAATGGCAGATGAAATTCAGTGTTGATACATGCAAAATAATGCACATGGGAAAATATAATCTCAACTAAACATAGAAAATGATGAGGTCTAAATTAGCAGTTACCACTCAAGAAGGAAATCTTAAAGTCATTGTGGATAGTTCTCTGAAAACATCTGTGTGCAGTAGCAGTCAAAAAAGGAAATAGAATGTTAGGCTCTATCAGGAAAAGGCTAGATAATAAGACAGAAAATATCATAATGCCACTTGAAAAATCCATGGTATACCCACACCTTGAACACTGTGTGCAGATCTGGTCACCCCATGTCAAAAAAAGATATTGGAATTGGAAAAAGTTCAGAGACGGGAAACAAAAATGGTTAGGGGTATGAAACAGCTTCCATGAAGGAGAGATTAAAAAGATTGGGATTGTTCAGTTTGGAAAAGAGATGACTAAGGGAGGATATGATAAAGGTCTATAAAATCATAAACAGTGTGGAGAATGTGAATAAGGAAACATTATTTATCTTTTTGCATAAGAACCAGGAGTTACCCAATGAAATGAATAGACAGCAGCTTTAAAAAAACATAAGGAATTACTTCTTCCTACAATACAGGTAATCTCAGGGTCTTGTTGCCAGGGAATGTTCTGAAGGTGAAAAGTATAACTAGGTTGAAAGAATTAGGTAAATGCCTTAAACCTCTGACTGCCATATGCTGGGACTGGATGACAAGGTATGCATCACTTGATATTTTTCCCTGTTCTGTTTATTCCCTCTGATGCATCTGGCACTAGTCAGTGTCAGAAGACAGGATACTGGACTAGATGTACCACTGGGCTGACCCAATATGGCCACTCTTATGCATTGCCATTGATCAGGGCCCTATGCACTAGGAGCTGACTCCTGCCAGTGCCTGGGTGTGGGACTGTTCCTATCCCATGAGGTCTGTCACTGGGGACTAGTGGCCTCTGCAGACCGAGGATGGGATCTGCCCCTCAGCCTCCAACCCAGCTGCATGAGGTTTGGGGGTGAAGGTGGCAGCAGTGGGGGATGTGCTAGGGGTGTGTTGTGACATGTAAGAGGTTAGGAGCGGTGCCACAGGCTGAAGTTTTGCCCTGGTTGGCAGATTGTCTTGGGCAGCCTCTGATGAGACTAACTCAGTGCGTTGCCAAACCTCTTGTATTTCCATCCATCTAAACTTTTCTGGATTGGTTTAGTCCATGGTAGATTTTGGTCCCCCTATACTTGTCTCTCCTAATGATTATTAGGCTTTTCCATGCTCCTTATTCATCACAGCTTTGCCTTAAATCTTGGACAGAGTGCTCCATGTCATTTATCTCTTATAGCACTTTTATGACTATTTCTGGAGAACATTTGTTTTCCTTATCTCCATGAATTGCTGGAAGTGCCTACTCAAATACCAGCCTAACTCCAGAAAGATTTTGAATAAAGAAAATATATTAGTTAACTGAGAGAAAATAAAAAAAGTAAATACAATAAAATCATCTTGCCTGAAGACTGGATAACTGCATTAATCCAGGAGCCTATACTCTTGTAGATGTTGTTGAGTCAACATGAGGGCTAAAATTTAAACATTCATCGTAACTGTTTCCTAGCTTGTCAAAGGGCTGAGGCAGTAGCATTACATACTAGAGTGAACAAATCTTTGCTTAGAGGTAAATTAGGTTTCTTTTTTCATTCTTGATACATGATTTTTGGTCTGTATGTGAGGATTTATTCTACTCTCTTACCACTGGGCTTTTCTAAAACATTGGTTTGCATTCAAATCTCTGCAATTTCATAGAAAGATATGATTGATCAATCACTCAGCATTTTCGTCTACTTCTAAATGTGATGTAACTTTCATCATGGGATACATCTTTCAACATACTTGGCATATAGATTTTTTTTTAGCCTTTTAAAAATGAACACTATACGCAGCTTGTGAAAAGCTCTTTACAGCCAGGACTTGATCTTGATCCATCTTTGTAATGAAAATCCAGTAACTGGTTGACACTTTTCAGAAACATGAAGACTTGCTGTATGATTTTTTGGATATCTTGTGAACAACTCAACTCTAAGAAGCCTAAAACTGAGCTTGTTTTAATTCCTAAAGCATGTCCTCCTCTTTCATTTCTCATTGCTGATGAGACTACCATCCTCTCCATCACCTGCCCTGTAACTTGGAAGCCATATTGGTGTACCATATTAAGTCACATTTGTCCTCACCGTCAGGGTATTATATAACTGCTTTTCCCACATCTCACCTTATTTCCCACCCTTCTTTCACTTGTGACACCAGCCTCAACACTTCATTTGTTTCTTTCTCCCATTTCCATAACTGTGTTTGCTGTATGGACTGTAAACTCTTTAGAGCAGGGTTTGACTTTGTTTCTTATATGTAGTATACAACTGTACATGTTGTTGAGGTTAAATAAATAGATGAAGAGAATCTTCATGGCTTAAACATATGTATTCTTAACTGTAGTTTAACTGCTCCTATATTCTTTCTGCCAGGAATTTTTGAGTCTAGTTGATTTAATTCTTAAAAAGAAAAATCAGGATAATTGAGACTGTTTCGTGTCAATTCCACCTGAGCTGAAGGAAGATCTGTGGCAATTTGATTATAGCCTTTTAAAACAACATAAAATTAAATTACCTTATAAGTGTGTGAAACATTAAATATCAAATGGGCACAAGATTGCCCTTCAAACTCTCAGGAAATCCAGAGACCTTTTGGTCTTTTTCTTGCTATAAACCCCCAAGAAGGAAAATGCCATATATTTTATAGCTCTTGCACTATATAAAGATATTAACACTGAGACTTAGTTGGTGAAAAGCAATTTAGCTCTGCAGTCATCAGTGGAGCTACAGCAATTTACACCATTTGAGGATCTGGGCTATAATTATAGCAGAGCAATAACTCTGCTATAGTTAAGACTTAGAGCTTGTCCACATAGATATTTAGTGCATGGCAAGCTGGGGTGTAAATCTAAGTTTTTTAGTGTGCTTTGATCTACTGCTGTTTGAAATGGCAGTAGGTCAAAGCACACTTTAATAATAGGAGATATACCTATCTCCTAGAACTGGAAGGGACCTTAAAAGTTCATTGAGTCCAGCCCCCTGCCTTCACTAGCAGGACCAAGTACTGATTTTTGCCCTGGATCCCTAAGTGACACCCTCAAGGATTGAGCTCACAACCCTGGGTTTAACAGGTCAGTGCTCAAACCACTGAGCTATCCCTCCCCACTTTTTAATAATGGAGATATACCTATCTCCTAGAACTAGAAGCGACCCTTGTAGTGCCTGGCACCAGGGTCCACCCGGCTAGTTAGTGTGTGGCAAGCTACTGTGCTGTCAATTTTCACCCCAGCTTGTGCATTAAGTCACCATGTGGTTGAATGCTGAGACTTATTTACTGTTTAGCAAATGACTTTTCTAAATGGTCTAAAATCCACACTAATTCAGGATTGTCTTGAAATTTGCTCTGCCTCCAATTTATTTGGTGCAGGACTTGTTATGGGCGGTCTCTGTGTAGCTGTCTCTTGTTTCCAGAGAGTAAGTGTGTAATGCTGGTTCACGTGACACATTTTGTTCTGCTAGCGGGACTAATTTCTCTTTGTTAGTGATTTCAAGCTCTAAAGATGTTTGCTTTTTCTGTCATATCAATTTAAAAAAAAATCTTGAGTAATTCTGACCAACAACAATTTCAAGTGCTTATTTTTTCCTTCTTGTAAGTAGCAGCACACAAGCTGCAGACATCCTTCCTATTTCTGTGTAAGGAAGAGATTCCCTCATGTGGAAGAAGTGTAATGTTGTCTGTGGGCCCGGGACATACTTCTGCTTGCTCTCATCCCTGGGATACCATAGGTATCCCTCTGTGCCTGATCCGTAGTACAGGCTTGGTACTAGGAAGAGTTTCTTTCTGTGACATATCCCTTCCATCAGCGGCAAATATCTGTTTGGATATCTGTGCATAAATTAGTTCTGCTTGAATTTAAAATCTAGGCCTACTCTGTTTCTAATGTTCTAATAAGGCATCTGGGTGCCATTCTTTCATTATAATGAAGGAGATCATGAGATCATACTTTCTTCCATATTGTCTTTGTAACAGATATTTGACAAATATTGTCTATACCAGTGGTCCTCAAATGAGGGCTACCACTTGTTCAGGGAAAGCCTCTGGTGGGCTGGGCCAGTTTGTTTACCTGCCACATCTGCATGTTCGGCCAATCGCAGCTCCCAGTGGCCACGGTTTGCTGCTCCAGGCCAATGGGAGCTGCAGGAAGTGGCGCGAGTGAGGGATGTACTGGCCGCCACTTCCCGCAGCCCCCATTGGCCTGGAGCAGCAAAACATGGCCACTGGGAGCTGCAATTGGCCAAACCTGCAGACACGGCAGGTAAACAGAGTGGCCTGGCCCGCCAAGGGCTTTCCCTGAACAAGCAGCAGCCCTAGTTTGAGAACCATTGGTCTATACAGCCATGGCCCTGGAAAAAGAATATTATACTTAATAAAAGTTGAGCAGTGTGTATCTTTTTACATAATCTAATGTCTTCCACAAAAAAAAATTTCTATAATAATAGGACAAAAGAGTAATAGGTAATAAATTTTGCTATAAACCAATTGGGAGTCATTTTCTCTCCTGAAACATCATTAGAGTAAAGCTCATGCCAAACATCAGTGAGTTAGTCCAGGACTCTAGGAAAATATATAGTCATTAAATCATTTCCAGTGTAATTACCTTTTTGAAGATACATCATGTTAGTAATTAAATGACATTTTAGTGTGCTTCGTAAGGGAAACTTTTGGTCCCTGCATAGGCTTCTATATTCCTTTTGCTTAGCATTTTTAACTAATATCTTCTCAGGTCTGTAGTGTACTTATCCTCCAAGATAGTGATCAAAACTACCATGTAGCTTATTGTCAATGTTCTGAAATGAAATTTTGTTCTAATAATCAAGAATCTCAGATTCTTGTGTATTCTTGTGTATTCTTCTTCACAAGGACAGAATGACAATTCAATTTATTGCTTTTGAATTTTGACAGATATAGTGTCTTATCCATGATTTGCAGTATTTCCAGCTCTAGTGAGTTTTTTTCTCCACAGGCAAATTTCTAGTCTCCCAGTGTTGCACGAATTCCAATCCAATCCAATCTAAAGCATCAAATATAGTAGACAATAATGGACATATTTAGGACATATTTTAAACACATGACTCCAGGGGAAGTGATATTATGGACATCATCTGGAAAGAGAAGAAGAATGAAATCTAGAGAAACCTTATGCCAAACAATAGAGAAAGAAGTCAGCTCCATCAGCATGATACCCAGAAGCCTGAAAAGAGAAGCACAAGACTGAAATAAATGGCGGAAACTGGTTTATGCCCTATGTGTGGAAAGATAAAGAAAAGAGTGATGCAAGCAGTTCTGGAATCTAGACCTGTCCTATCCTGAATTGCAGTTCTGCCTAGTGGAAACTCCCCTCTGGTTGTTTTCCCCACTTCCTCCTGAGGAAGAGGACCTAATTAGAGCTGCTGCAGAAAGCAGGCAGAGCATCCCCCTCCCCTTAGCAGTCAACACCTTTCTCACAGGAGAGGTGCGGGAAGGAGGAATGGAAAGACCCTAGTAACTCAGGGTGGTTGTTCCATCCACTCCTTCTGTGAGCAATAGGATGGTTCCTCTGCTCTTTTCCTCCCCTTCTTGCAACACTAGACCTGGAAAGGGGTATGTGTGAGCAGAGCCGTCCTTAGCCATAGGCAGAACAGGCAGCCGCCTAGGGGATCACTAGGTCTGGGGGCACTGCTCTGCTGGGAGCCCAGACAGACGGGAAGCAGTGGAGCATGTAAGAGCAGGGCTGCTGGGTCCTAGAGAGAGACGAATGCAGCACAGTCTGAGGGAGGGGATTGGCGGCTGGGGTCTCTGGGAAGGGGTGGGGGAAGGAACTCACCTGTAGGGTGACCAGATGTCCTGATTTTATAGGGACAGTCCTGATTTTTGGGTCTTTTTCTTATATAGGGTCCTATTCACCCCCACCCCTGTCCTAATTTTTCACATTTGCTGTCTGGTCACCCTAGGTGGGGTAATTGGTACCTATGTAAGACAAAGCCCCAAATATCGGGACTGGCCATATAAAATCAGGACATCTGGATCTGGTCACCGTAGCTGGGGAGCACGTCTCTCCCCCAGGCTGGCAGTGATCCATCTCATCCAGGGGGAGCTGCACAGGGCAGGATGAGCTGGTGTGGCTCCATGGGTGTCCCGTCCCTGAGATCAGATGCTGTGCTAACTTCACCATGGTCCGTTGGTGGCATTGGTGCCCGATTGTATGTGACTGAAGTTTGCTGCTGCTGTTGCCACTCTGCACCCCAAGAGGTGGATTTTGAGGTCCTGCAGGTTTCCATCTATCTCCTCCTCTACTGCAGCTGTTGGACCAGCAGGCTGGGGGTGAGCCAAGCTGAAAGCAGTACTGTGTTGCCATTTAGATTGTCATTTAACAATTTTTTTGCCAAAATGCTTGCTAACATCCTGAATTGAATTTCAATACTTTTTTAAAAATCAATATCTTTGCCAAAAACAGAAAATTAAGTTGTTGACAATTTTGTCACAAGTTTGGTATGGGAAGGGAGTGGCCAATTTTCATCAGAGAAACAAAAAATGTTGACTGACTTTCCTATAGCCCTGTTACTGCTAAATAGAGCCCTCCAACAACTGTAATATGCTCATCTCCTTACTAATACATAAAGCAGGGGTTAGCAACCTACGGCACACGTGCCAAAGGTGGCACGCCAGCTGATTTTTGATGGCATGCGGTGGTGGGCTGAGTGGCTCAGCCCGCCACAGCTCTGGGGTTCCGGCTGCTGTCCCACTGCCACTGGCCCCATTCAGCACCCACTGCTGGCCTGGGGACCCTCAAGGAACCCCAGGCTGGCAGGGGGCTGAGCAGGCCAGTGGCTGAGACCCCGGCTGAGAAACTCAACCCGCTGTTGGCCTGGGGTTTCATTCACTCGGTTGGTAGCGGGCTGAGCAGGACTAAATTCAACAAAATAGGAAAACAAGAGCAACTAATGACAAAGTGCAAGAACCTAGAGCAGTGATCCCCAACCTTTTTCATCTGGCGGTCACCAGACGAAGGACAGTGGCGGTGGACGAGCATCCGCCGAAATGCTGCTGAAATTCAGCAGCATTTCAACGGTGATGCCTCTGAATGATGCTGCTTATCGGCGGCAAGCAGCGTCATCCAGAGGCGTCGCCGCTGAATTTCAGTGGCATTTTGGCAGATGCTTGTCCGCTGGCCAGTACGTTGGTGCACTGAGAGGCTCCTGCAGGTGCCATGGCACCCACGATCACCGCGTTGGGGACCCCTGACCTAGAGAGCCTCCTGAAGCACAGCGATCATTTTGATTTAAATGGACTTGAACTGTATGAAGAATTGAGTACACAGTCAGGTAATCTTGATTGAATGAAAGGTTAAATTTGAGCTGTTTGGTTCTGGAATAAGCACAGCACATTATTGCCTGGGACATGGCAGACATTGTGAAGAAATCTTCCTGGTTGATGTTGACTGCTGGGATCCTTTCAGTATGTTTATGAAACATTGCTAAGATTCTCATTTAGAGGTTATATTTTAAAACTGACTCTGCTCTGATGGGGACACTCTTCTCTAGGAGAGCAGGGAATATCTCTCTCTAGGAGAGATCAAAGTATATTTTCACCAAAGTATATCTTTCCCCAAATCAGCAATAAGTTCTATTTTAATGTGTCATAAATAACTAAAACAGTTTATAGATGGGCAAAGGAATTTCATTTAAGTGTTGATGAATCCTGTGACCTTCAGATTCGCAACTAATTCCTTTCTCTTAGTCAGAATCAGTTCTAAAATGACTGTCCCCTTGATTACTTATTCCACTTTCTGAAACAAAAAGTGGTCACCAGTACGTTCCAGGAACTTATTGGACATTTTGTGTTTTGCCTTATTACTTTTCCAACAGATATCTGGGTAGTTAAAATCATAGGTACCAACTCCATGGGTGCTCTGGGGCTGGAGCACCCACTGGCAGCCTCATGGATCAGCACCTTCCCCTCCCACCCCAGTGCTGCCTGCCTGCTTGCGGCTCCACCAATTAACTCCTCCCCCTCTCCTCCAGCACCTTCTGGCCACCGCGGATCAGCTGTTCAGTGGCATGCAGGAGATGCCTGGGGATGGGAAAGAGCAGGGGCAGGAAGAGACGGGGGAGGGAAGAGGCAGGGCAGGGGTGGGAACTTGGGGTAAGGAGTAGAGTGGGGGTACAGCTTGCAGTCTGGAGTGGAGCAGGGGCCAAGCACCCCGCCCCCAGGATCTGAGTAAGTCAGCACATATGGTTAAAGTCCCCCATTACTATCAGGTCTTGTGTTTGGATATTTCTGTTATTTGGTGTCTCATAACGCGAGAACCCCATGCATCTAAAATAGTGGTAGTCTACATCGCTGAACTGGCATTAAGGAAGAGAATTAAGATTTGGCTTACCATTTCTTGTTTGTCTAGATTATAAATTTTCCTAATTTTAGAGATAAAATTATTTGGTGTTCAAAACATCCCTTTCTACCCCAGTCTGATAACACTAACGTCTGTAAACACAGAGTCTATACAGTATATAATACAAACAAATGACAGTTCCAAGACAGAACCTGGCTTTTATCGCATTCTTACAGGAAATGCACGTTGCATGACAGGACTTGTTTTGATTCAGTTCCCAACAGATGTGGATTTCTAAGCTTTGTTGCTGAGATTTTGTTGTTGGCAACATTTTTCCTTCTGCTTGAGTCACCACAGACATATTTGCCCTCTTCTGCTGGAAATTCAGAGATGATCGTATGTTAGGCATATAGTTCAAAAAACTTCCCCACATAGGTTTCTAATATATCCGTTCTCTCTCAGAGCTAGGTCCATGGATCCGCAGTGTGGGCTGTCACCAGTCTGTAGCTGTAGGGGGCAGAACCAAAGCTAATGGGATAGCTGATGAGGAACTAGGCCTCACATTCTGAAGTCCCCATCAGTATTGTTTTGTGTAGAATCCAGCACCTATTGAAAGAGAAAGAATTTTTGTTATATAGTGATTGGATAAAATTTGATTTAATTTGGACGTATTGGTCACACAAAAAACAAAATGTGTGGGGGCTGAAAGAGGCAGTTTGTCTCCTGCCTGAAGTTACCACAATGCCCCCACTTCTGCTCCCTTTGTTCAGGTAATAGGCTAGAGGGATGAGAGAGAAGGGTCCAAAGAAGAGGAGACCCAGGTTGTGTTCCTCCTGCTCTAGTTTGTACCCTTGCCATAGAGTGCTAAAGGACAAGTTTGTGCCTTGTGCACTCCAGCCTCTTCATCCACTTGGACCAGAAAGGGTTTGCTTGGTCCCCTTAGCCAACTCAAGAGCCCAATAATACTGTTCTTAACTATTCAGACTTATTTTTCAATATTTTATTTTCAGCAGTAAAAGGGTAAGGCATTTGGAGCAGCAAAAGTGCTAGAGCTGGACTTCAACTGCATTCCCCGTGTAACCTCTTTGGGCTTTAGAGAGCATGGCCCCTTTAAATCTTTTTCCTGTGGGAGGGGGAGTGAGAAAAAAAGGAGGGAGAGGCAGCAACCTGCAGGCCCTTGCAAAGGAAGCAGAGAGAACCTGCCTGAAGCCTGGGATGGACAGGGTAGCTGATCAGGGACAGCCCAGGACAGGAGCCAGGAGAAGCACTGTGCCAGGGAGGAATCGCCCGAGAAGGACAGGCCGGACCTGGACCCAGTATTATGGCAGCCCAGAGCTGGGTGGGGCTATGAGTACTGGGGCTTGTGACTCTGCACTGGGAACAAGGAGGAAGGTTGTAGCTAGTTAAGTGGGGAGGTGGTCGCTCTGTGTGGCTTTGCAGAGAGCGGCAGAAGAGGGCACCAGAGGTGTTTGCTGGGGAAAGTTCACTGGTGCCGAAGACAACCAGGAGCACCCAAGACTCACCACTGGACTGGAACTGTGCTCAGGACTCCTGAACTCCATGTGCAGACACATTGCTCAGTGTCTGCCCTTCCAGACTGTGCTACCACTGGGCCCATGGGGACTTGGTTTGGATGCACTCCTGTTTTACTGCTCCCCCTATATTGCCTCTTGTTGTTTTTCTCCTCTCATCACTCTGTAAATAAATACCTCTCTTTGTTATATCCATTGTACTTTTTCTGTGCGTGTGGGTGTTCACTCTGTGGGGTTTGGAACAGGTGCCCCTGGAGTGGAAGGGATTTTTCCTGCTGCATTCCTGTGTGTGCTTTCTCTTGGCCAGAGCTGCCTGCAGAGCAGACTCCATCTTGGTCACAAAGGTGCTAAAGTTACACCTGTATCCAATTTTATTTTATTTTGCATCATGTGTTGGCTGGTACTTATGAGTGCTGATAAATCTCCAAATGTAATAGGAAGTGTATTTTGTAGAGATGAAGTGAAATTTCTCCACAGATGATTCTATTCAAACAGAAGAACAAATGTTTATGTAATGTTTATGTAAATCAAAACAGAAACGTTTCTGTTAATTGTAAAGCACTTACACAGATGTTCTGGCAGTCAAATCTTCCCATTGGCTGACAAGTTGATTGTAAGGCTTATACTGAAAAGGAAGTCCAAAAATAATATGAAGTAGTAATGGCAATTTGGTGTGCTAGGTATATAATATCATCCATATTTCATAAATCTGAAACAGACAGAAATTAAATGACTTGCTCAAGATCACCCAATGAATTGGTGGCAAAGCTGTGAACAGAATCCAAATTCCTGTTCACCTTGTGCTCAAACCATAATGGATGTTGATAAATTGGAGAGGGTTCAGAGAAGAGTCAGGAGAATAATTAAAGGATTAGAAAACATACCTTATAATGATACGCTCAAGGAGCTCAATCTATTGAGGTTGAGCAACCCCCCCCCCCCCCGCCAAGATTAAGTGATGACTTGATTACAGTCTATAAGCACCTACATGAGGAACAAGTATTTGATAATTGGCTCTTCTGTCTGGTAGAGAAAGATATGACATGGTTTAATGGCTGGAAAGTGAAGCTAGTAGGCAACAGTAAACTCATGTGATTAACTCAAAAAAAATTAATTGCAATTGAAAAAAGTAATTGTGATTAATCGCAGTTTTAATCGCACTGTTAAACAATAGAATACCAATTGAAATTTATTAAATATTTTGGATGTTTTTCTACACTGAAATCAAAATGTATATTATTTTATTACAAATATTTTCACTGTAAAAATGATAAAAGAAATAGTATTTTTGAGTTCCCTTCGTACAAGTATTGCAATGCAATCTCTTTGTCGTGAAAGTGCAATTAACAAATGTAGATTTTTTTTGTTACATAACTACATTCAAAAACAAAACAATTTAAAACGTCAGTGCGTACAAGTCCACTCAGTTCTACTCCTTGTTCAACCAATCACTAAGACAAACAAGTTTGTTTATATTTACGGGAGATAATGCAGCCCATTTCTTATTTACAATGTCACCAGAAAGTGAGAACAGCCATTAGCATGGCACTTTTCTAGCTGGTATTGCAAGGTATTTACATGCCAGATATGCTAAATATTTTTAGGCCCCTTCATGCTTCAGCCACCATTCCAGAGGACATGCTTCCATTCCAATGACACTTGTTAAAAAAATAATGTGCTAATAAAATTTGTGACTGAACTCCTTTGGGGAGAACTGTATGTCCCCTGCTCTGTTTTACCCGCATTCTGCCATAAATTTCATGTTACAGCACTCTCAGATGATGACCCAGCACATGTTGTCCATTTTAATAACACTTTCTCTGCAGATATGACAACACGCAAAGAAGGTATCAATGTGAGATTTCTAAAGATAGCTATAGCACTCGACCCAAGGTTTAAGAATCTGAAGTGCCTCCCAAAATCTGAGAGGGATGAGGTGTGGAGCATGCTTTCAGAATCTTAAAAGAGCAACTCTCTGATACGGAAACTACAGAACCCAAACCACCAAAAAAGAAAATCAACCTTCTGCTTGTGGTATCTGACTCAGATAATGAAAATGAACGATGCAGGGGTCCTCGCTGATTTGGACTGCTATTGAGCAGAACTCGACATTAGCATGGACACATATCCCCTGGAATGGTGGTTGAAGCATGAAGGGACATATGAATCTTTAGCACATCTGGCACTTAAATAGCTTGCAATGCCAGCTACAACAGTGCTCTGAGAATGAATGTTCTCACTTTCAGGTGACATTGTAAATAAGAAGCAGGCCACGTTATCTTCTGCAAATGTAAACAAACTTGTCTGAGTGATTGACTGAACAAGTAGGAGGACTGAGTGGACTTGCAGGCTCTTAAATTTTACATTGTTTTATTTTTCAATGCAGGTTTTTTTGTACATAATTCTACATTTGTCAGTTCAACTTTAATGATAAAAAGATTGCACTACAGTACTTGTATTAGGTGAATTGAAAAATACTATTTCTTTTGTTTTTATGCAGTGCAAATACTTGTAATAAAAAATAAATATAAAGTGAGCACTGTGCACTTTGTATTCTGTGTTTTAATTGACATCAATATATTTGAAAATGTAGAAAACATCCAAAAATATTTAAATAAATGGTATTCTATTATTGTTTAACAGTGCAATTAATCACGTGATTAATCATGATTAACTTTTTTAATCGCTTTTTTAATCCCTAGAAGCAAGACAAGTTCAGATCAGAAATAAGGTGCAATTTTTTAACAATGAGGGTAATTAACCTAATTAACCATTGGAATAATTTACCAAGAGTTGTGGTGGAGTCTCCATCACTGGCAATTTTTAAATCAAGTTTGGATGTTTTTCTAAAAAATTTATTCTAGGTATTTTTAGGGGAAATGTATGGACTGTGCTATACAGGAGGTCAGACCAGATGGTCACGATGGGCCCTTCTGGCACTGGAATCTATGAATTAAACTTTAAATTTCTCTAAACGTAAGTCTGTGCTGTATGCAGCTAGTCTGTGAGAAGCATTCAACACAAAAACAATTATTTTACTATAAAAAATAAAAGAGTTCTCCTTAATGAATTGTTCACTGAAAGTATTCCAGAAGACACTATTCTGTGACATCAATGAAATTTGATGCTTGCTTCCCCAGAGAATTCAGAGTTCTGTATTTAGCAGGTATGAAAGTATGGAAACAAAAATCCTAAAGAAAGATTCACCCTCCTGTAAATAGTTTAGTTCAGACTTTTATTTTAGCAGAACTAATTCTCTCATTCCTCCCTTTAACCTGAAAATTGCATTAATTCCCGTGCAAAAGGTGACAGACATATCAATGATCTGAACGTGTATTTCAAGAACCTTACAGTTAGAAACCCAGGAAATGCAGAATTAAGATTAAATGTATAAGATGACTGGATAACATGGTGAGTGCCCCCTAAGGGGTAATAAGGGATTAAAGTCGGTCAAGAACTGTTCCATGCTGTGTCCCTTTAAGGTTCTTAGAATTTTTAGAGCTCACAAAGATCTCAGAGAAGGCAGAGGCAAGTGTTAGGAGAGAGAAAAAATGGTCCTACAAGAACAGTTCATGTTTAGGAAAAAACCAGGCTACTGTTTCTTTAAGGGCCTAGGACCAGGAACCTTGTAGAGCAGGGTGGGGCAAGGGTCTCCTCCTTCTCACCGATCAGGGCAAACTTTGGAGAAGAAGGCTGTATATATTCTGCCTCTCCCCTCAGAACAGGAGATGAATTATATAATACTATATGGCGGGGGGTGGGGGGGAGGAGTGATACCACTGGGAGGAAACATCAGTAGTAATTCCAGTACAAAAACCAGTCAAACTATCCACACAAGTGGATGCTTACTGATAAGGCCCTACTTGAATTACAGGATGATCCTAAAATAATTGCAGCTGAATTGCAGACAAGACATGGAAAATTGCAGAAAAGTAATAATGGAGCTTTGTTAATAGCCATAGTATGGAAAAGCTAGAGTAGACTTATTTGTTTAAGAAAAATTTTCTGGAATGATATAAACACTTAAGTATTTTGTTATGCCTGCTAATTGTTTTGATAACCAGATATTTTGTTGCAACTATATTACATTCATAAAAAAATTTGACTGATACAATATAAAATCAAGAGACTAAAAGTTTTAACACAACTGCTGTGCAAATTGAGTATAGTCATTTTAGCCTTTTACATTTTACAGGCATTGAATGTTAGTGTAGTACTAATTACATATTCCAAATTAATGCAAAATTTGGTCTGTGCAAAGTAAGTAAATTAAAATCAAAATTGCCTAATATTGTGGGATCCACAATTTCCGCAATATTGCAACTCAAATAGGGCATTATTTATAGGGCCTTATGGCCTGTCAGAGTAATGATGAATGAAAGACTGGTTGCCTGTTTGGAAAACAGTGGCATGATAGATAAGGTTCAGAGTGGTTTTAGACAAGGAAGATAAACCATTGCTCACACTGTAATTAGAAACTGAAATACAAAAAAGTATGAGGCACAAAGGTTTCATGATAGCTGTCTTTCTAGATATTGAAAAGGAAGATGACATGCTATGGAGGAAAGGCTTGTTGTACAATGTAGGTGCACTAAGGTAAGGGGAAAATGCATGGGTAGATTAGAGACTTCCTGAGTAACAGGACTATGCAATTCAGAGTTGGGAAAGTTACGTTGACTCTCTATATATATTAAAAATGGTACACCACAGTGAAATGTTATCAGCCTGACCTTATTTAATATTATGATAAATGATCCCCCAAAATGAATAAATGCCAGAGTACTCTTGGTAATGATTGTGCTCTGTGGGTTAGGAGCAGGACTGTTGAGGTGGCAGAAAAGAGAATCACTAAAGTGTTATGAGAAACCTTGTATAGGGGAAATGTATGGAGTTTCAAATTCTCCATTGCCAAAACCAAAGGTCTGATCTTTACAAAAAAGAAAGTTACAAAGGAATGTAAACTTTATCTATATGAGAAAAAATAGATATAGTTACAATGTTTAAATTCATAGGGATAATATTTGATGCTAAATTACTTTGGAAAGATCATATAAACAATGTTAAAGATAAACATACAGGAAGGATTAACCTGCTTAAAAGTCTTGCTGGGATGAATCTGAGGGCAGATAAGAAAACAGCCTTAATCAGACCGGTTAATGACTATGGGCGCCAAGCTTTTGGGTCAGCATCAAAATCAGAACTTAAAATATTAGTTTTAATAAAAGTCAGGCACTATGAATTGCATGCAGTGCATTTATTACGACTATATGTCCACCACAGATGCATCATGAATGAAACTATTGAATCTAACTTTCTGGGCCAAAGTTAATGGGAATTACAATGATGAAACAAATATATGAGGATTATTGGGAAGGTGACAAGTGAACTATCAATAGGATGTTAGAACTCCACATGCTATTCCAGTTAAAGTGCGGATGCAGAAGTTGAAAAACAAGGAAATACAAACCACATCAAAATTTTTAGTCGTGAAAAGTTAGTAATGGATAGAAAAAGCCACATGTCCATATGTGGATTTAGATTTATTTTATAAATCTAAGCATAAAAAAGAAACAGTAGGTATTAAAAGTGAAGTCTACCAGTATATAGATGAAAAGTAGTGTTGGTTTTGTCAAATATGTACAGGTGGGTTTGAAAAAGATAAAACAGGAAGAGTAGGGACAGAATATTATATACCAAAATTTGGGATTAGTCCATCTAAAAGCTTACTTGATTTTTTAGCTGTCATGACAGCTGAACTAGTAGCAATTGTGCAAGCACAAATTGGATCTGTGATGTAAACCCAGGAGCGCCCCATTATTTTTTCAGATTCAATCTTGGGCCTTATAGCAATAAAAAAGTGTCAGTATGTACAAGTGATTTAATCAATCAAATTATATTTCTAATAAAAAAGTTAATACAGATGGGGATACATATAGCATTAGTTTGGATCCCAGCACATATGGAGATAACAGGGGACAAAATGGTGGACAAAGCAGCTAAAAACCCTGCAAGAAATGGAAAGATTGTCATAGAAATACCCTTGAGTAAATATGAATTCAAAAGGCTGATACTGAAAAATTTAAAAGAGTGGCAAAAAATTTAGACTAATGAAAAAAGAGGAAGGTTTTTTTTGAAATGTGCCCTGCAGTTGAGGATAAGGACATACTTCAGGGCCTGGATAGAACTAATAAGTGCTTTGTTTAGAGTACTGGCTGGCCATTGTGTCTTAAACAAAAATCTTTTTTGGATAAATAGACACAAAGATGGACTATGTGCGATCTCTAAGAAGGAAGAAACAATTGGTGATCTTTTTGGGGTATGTAAGAGCTTTGATTCCCGATTGACAGGTCTCAGTTAGCCGTTGCAAGTTTCCACAGGGCTATCGCCACTCGCTTCTCAACTGTCAGGGCAGCTGTCAACTTGGTATTCCTGCTCTTCAGGGTGGAGGAAAGCAACTCACTGAGTTCCAGGAAAGTGGACTTACACATGTGAAAGTTTCGCAGCCACTGTGAATCACCCTATATCTGCAACACTATGTGATCCCATGAGTCTGTGCTTGTTTGCCTGGCCCAGAATTGACATTCCACTGTATCAACCAGCCCCAGTGCCACCATGATGTCCCAATTGCCACAGCTCATGCTTTCTGGAATGTCTGTGTCCATGTCCTCATCAAAATCCTCCTTGTGCTGGCATCTCTTAGCATGGTTCTGCATATGCTCCAGGATAATGTGCAAGGTGTTTACAATGCTCATAACAGCAGCAGTAAGGGTGCGCTGAGTGGGCTCCATGCTTGCCGTGGTATGGCATCTGCACAGTAACCCAGGAAAAAAGGCACAAAACGATTGTCTGCCGTTGCTTTCATGGAGGGAGGGGCGGTTGATGACATGTACCCGAAACTACCTGCAACAGTGTTTTTGCCCTGTCAGGCATTGGGAGCTTAACCCAGAATTCCAATGGGCAGCGGAGACTGTGGGAACTGTGGGATAGCTACCTAAAGTGCACCACTCTGTAAGTCGATGCTGCCGACTTAATGCGCTTAGTGTAGACATACGCAATTGACTGTATAAAATTGATTTCTAAAAATCAACGTCTATAAAATCGATGTAATTTTGTAGTGTAGACATACCCTTAGAGTAAGTCATTACAAAGAACTAAAAACGAGCTGAGGAAAAGTAGCCTGCAGGGCTATCTTATCTTAGGCCATTAGGGAGTGGGGTGGGGATGCTGTAGGATGACACATGTCCATACTCCCAAACGTTTTGAAGTATGGAAATTCAATTAAGGTAGCTAAACAACCATAATTTTGTACCATGAAAATCAGAAACTCACCTACTACTTTAACAATCCATAACAAAGAATGATCAGTGATCAAAAACGGAATACATTAACTTTACTTGTATAGGGGTTGTATTGGTCTATGGCCAGCTTTATGGTCATACACAATATAATATTGTTGATTAGAGAATAACTGAAGCCAATCATTTGCCCTTTTTTCCATCAGGGGCCCAATCTGGAAAATGCTGAGGGCATTAAGCAACTCAGAAGAGGAATTCACCATTGTGTATCAGAGATATATATGTATATATGAAACAAATTATAAACCTGTATTTTGTGATGCATGCTTCTAATAATCTACTGCAGCGGTTCTCAACTTATGGCCCGTAGGCCGCATGTGGCCCAATTAGCACACAGCTGTGGCCCAGTTCAGCTGTGTGCTAAAGGCGGCAGGCTCCAGGCTCCTGGCTGCCCTGCCACATGGCAGGCTCTGGACTCCCGGCTGCTGCCGGCTCCATGTGGCAGGCTCTGGGGTCTGGACAGCCAGCAGAGTCGGGGTCCAGGCAGCCAGTGGGCTGACACCGACCCTACACAGCAGGATCAGGATCCAGGCTCCAGCCTGCCATCTGGGCCCACACAGCAGAGTCCAGTGTCTCAGCTGCCACTTGGCCCTGCACAGGAGGGCCCAGGGTTGTGGCGGGGTTCAGGGTCTTGGTTGTGGTTGGGGTATCTTAACTGTGAACTTCCGTTTATTCAAATGAGCTTTTTGAAACATTGAATTTTCTAGGTTTCTCTCTTTTTTTTAAGTTGTTAATGATCTTGAAAGGTACTGTGTGCTCAAATCACTGCTATGTGATTGTAACCTTCACATCACCTTCACCTCTCCACAGCTTGTTCCTAAATTAATACATGTAGATGACCATTCTTTAGTTGTATTACAGTAGTGTCTAGAGCTAATATGGAAGCTCCATTGTGCTAGGCACACAGTAAATCAGTCCCTATTTCAGAGTTCACACAAGAAAAAGAGTGGAAGAAAGAGTATTATCCTTTTCTTCAGATGGGAAACTGAGACAGGGAGATTAAACAATTTGTGCCAGATGTCTGTGGCAGAGCTGGCAATTGACTCCAAATTTCCTGTGTCTCAGTCTACTACCTTAATCACAAGATTATTTAAATGTAGCAAAAGATCCTATTAATAAAGATCCTATTAATATTGTAGCAAAAGATCCTATTAATTATTGCATCACCAAAAGAATTCTACCCAAAATTGCTGAACTAATGAGTGCTAGAACTATTGATTTTAAATTAATGGACCTCTTGCAAAATCAAAGAGAGGCTTACTATCAGCTAGACAAACAAAGGATTCTTTATAAAAATGTATTTTGATTTTTTTCCCAGGACTCAAATCTATGAACTTGGATACGAAGATGATTGCTCAGACTAATTAAAAATAAATGGGTATTAATGAGACAGCTGAAGTTTCCCTCCTTGTCCATGAATTTTATTTCCAGAATTCCTGACCCTATCATATTGGGATCCAGAATCTGTCAAAAAACTATTGGCAAAAAATTACCCAAACTAACTGTACTCAGAACATCAAACTAAAATGGCACTTCTGACACTGACTAACTTTTATGGTTTCAGTAAATGCTTTTGGTACTTTTTAATATTCTTATTTTTTTAATGTTTAATGATGCACTTCCTTTTAAAATCACTGGAAGGACTCCTGCTGACTTCAACAAGCATCGGAAAAAGTCCTGAATGCTTGAGAATGTGAAGGTTTTGGATTTGCCTGTTTAATATTTTTATGGAAAAGTTCTTTTGGAAGGCATCAATGGTTTGTTTATTCTAATTACTATGCTAAAGTAAGTTGGTATTAATACAGGTTAATGTGATGAATGCATCAATATAACAGTAATTATTTTTGCTTTAAATCAGAACTAATACCCACCATGGATGTTGATTAGTTTAATATTCTACATTCTTATTACTAGTCTAAAAGTTTCCTAAGCGTACATACAATCCTCCATACTTTTTGGATCATTCCTGTGGGGTGGGGGGAAACCTTCAAATGTTGACAACCATGCACTGAAGCTAAACCACTGGACTTCACTTCTTCTGTGTCAGGGAGGACTTGTGACAGTGTAAGAACTTCCCTTCCACATTTCTAAACATTGATTTGTTAAATTTAAAAGGGACCTTGAAACATTTCATCTCCCTGGTCCTCCCACATATCTTTAAATTAATCCTACTGATGTCTGAGAACTTGACTCTGATGCAGCAAACAAATTGCAAAAGCTATTCATGAGCAACACATTCTTTTGTTAAAGAAAAGAATTAGAGCTAATCTCATCTCTGTTTTACACTTACCTAGACATCTCATTGAGACTGATACCTACATTATTAACTAGCATCAGCAGGGTATGCCCTGACAAAAACACTCTTTTTGGGATCAGTAGCAAACAATAGCTTGAGCTTAACTCCTGGCACCACTAAACATGATGTATAATTTGAATGTTTGACCCTATCTGACTCCATTGCTCAGAAGAAACAAGTGGGTACGTAGAGCTATAACTTGACTTCTCAGGAAAAATTAGTAAACCCAACCTTGCATATACTTAGGCATGTACTTTATGCAAGCCAGTAATCCTATTGAAGTCAATGATGTTATTCACCTAAGTCAAATTACTCACTTGCCTAAATATTTGCAGGATTGGGTTTACTAATTTTTCCTGAGAAGTATGTATTACGAAGTATAGCCACGTATTGCAGTGCCTGACAACATGAATGTATTTGCTAATTCAAATGAATAATTCTCCCACATCAGAGTACTTTGGTGACCTCAGTGTTTTCCTATGTTGATCTATCTAAGTTCTTATGAGAGCCATCAGCACAGTATGTGAGTGCCTCTTAGAGATAACCAGACTCACAACAGACCAGTAGCATACACTGGACATTATGCTTTTTATCTCAAAATATATATTTTAAGTTATTGCAGGAGTATACAGTAAGGTAAACTTTGATTTTTCAAGCCTACAGTCACCACAGCATTTTAAAAAATAAATATGATTTACTGATTAAGTTCTTTTTCTAGGGAAGCCTCATTTGTGTCTCTTGGGTCTCTTTTTATTTCCCTTTACATTTCCTTTTCCCCTACCCTGCTACTTCTCATTGTTCCAAATGTTGCTGAATTGAGATGCCAATCGGAAAAATAAGAACATTAAACAAAAGAGATTCCAGCAATAAGGGTGAACCTTTATTTTAAGCGATAGAAAGAAAGGGGAAATGCACAAAAGGGACTTAGACACCTAGCTGCCACTTATAGGCACTTAAATCCAAAATTTAGATACTCAAAATACTCCTACTCAGCTGCCACCTAACTCTGTAGGTATCCAAATTCCCTAGACACCTGATTTTCCTGTGGTAAAATCTCCTGGGAGCCCAAATTTCTGCTGTTGAACATATACACACTGCCTAAATCCTGACAGCACCAAGCAGCTCAGAGCCCAATTCACGCCTAAACCCCAGGGGATTCACAAGATAGTCATTCCCCCCACCTATCGCTCTGGCAGGGCCTGATCTGTGCTCAGAGGCTGCCTTAGAACCCATCTACTGTACAAGCCTTGCTCAAAACACAGGAGATGGTGGTGGTACAAGTGCCCTTATAACAAACAACCCAAAGGTACAGCATTCTGCCAGAATGTGGAGACTCAGGTACACATCCCCCATCTGTTTGATAGGGATTTGAGCCCAGGTCTCCTCTGAGGCAGGAGAGTGCCCTAACCACTGGACTAGGGAGTGTCCTGAGGTAGGTCTTGCTCCGAATTTCTTTCATTAAAGCTGCTCTCAATTTTGTATAACATTTAAATCATCATTGGATCAGGGATTGACCTCAGGTCTCCCAGGGTATGTCTACACGGCAATTAAAAACCTGCAGCTGCCCTCTGCCAGCTGACTCAGGCTCACAGGGCTCAGGCTAAGGGGCTGTTTAATTGCGGTGTAGATGTTCAGGCTCGGGCTGCAACCTAGGCTGTAGGATCCTGGGAGGCTGGAGGATCCCAGAGCTTGGGCTGCAGCCTGAGCCTGAATATCTACACCTCAATTAAAGAGCCATGGGCAGCGGGTATAATAAGCCAGGGGAGGCTCTGCATCTGCCTCCCGTTGCACAGCTGCTGTCATGGGACCCCAGCATTTCCTCCTGGTTAGCTTAGGTGGCTTCCTGCTCAGCATTCTGGCATCTATGAATCCTGTTTTTAGGCACCTAACTTTCTCCATTCTTTGTGTGTTTAAAAGCAGAGGGTGAAATTATTTGCCAGATATTGAGCTTTATTTAGATAACTGCAGAAAGATTATTATTAGCCTGTGGCAATCATTAGTTTTATAATAAGCCTTTCTTTTGGCAAAACACTGATGTTTCTTTCAGTAAAAATTGAAGTTTCTCAGAGATCTGAAGTGGGGAACAAACAAAGCTGTGTTTTAAAGAAACAGCTGGCTTCTGGAGCCAGCTGGCTTCTGAGTGTGCATTTATTAAAGTTACTGCAGTTGAAAATTAAAATAGTATTCCAGTACTAGTAAAGACCAACGACAATGTGATGATAGGACCAAAAAGAGTTCTTAGACTGAAAGACAATCTGTTCTTTAATTTAAGTATTACTTTGAGAGGTTATATGGAGGAAGGTATGGCTGGATGCATACTTGTTACCTAACCAAAGTTCAGCATTAGATTGCAAAACAAAATTTTCTTTGTTAATGTGTCCTTTAGCTATCAACTTTCAGCTTTTTGCCAAAAGCACTTAATCTTCTATTGATAAATTGTTAAATATTACTTCTTCTAACAAAAGATTTGTTGTTAACACTAAGTGTTTTAATTCTAAATTAGATTAATATTTACACTGGCCATCTGTCTTCACTCAACACTGCCAAATCATAAAATGATCTGTGATCTTGCACAAAATCTTTCTACTGCCTTTTCCTGCATTCAAACACTCTTCCCAACTTAGCAGCACATTTTCTTCATTTTAGAAAGTAATGATAATTTGATAGTCTTAGAGCTGAGTGTTTAAGGGCCTCTGCTTCTGGAGCAGGCAGAACCTAGTGTAGCCCAGTAGGCTATTTTGCCTTTATTATATTTACTGTTTTGCATTATATTCTGCTTTGCATTATATTCAGCAGTAATGCAGGCCTTTTGTGACAGATTTATGTTACCAATCTGCCTGGGGCATCAGATGATCAAGCTGAGGCTGCAGGATCTTTAGGGGAGGAGATGAAGAGCACACCAATTGTCTAAATTTTAAAGCTTTATTAATAAAATAATAAAATATCAGCAGAGAGTGCTGGGGATCCCCCACATCACTCAGAGGAATGAAAAAGCAAAGTGTTAGTGCCCCAGGTCCTAACCCACTTTCATACCCAGGCTCACGCTACCTGATGCTGGCCAGGCCTGACTGTAACGTAAGACAAAGAGTGGGAGGGGTAGACGGGAGTTCTTGTCCTGTGCATGGGTCGTCCAGGGTCCGCTGTTGATCTCCAACTTGCTCCGGCTCTCAGGAGGGTTTTTAAGTCCCAGGTTCTTTAGGGCGTGTTTTGTTCAGGGACCTCTGTTCCTGGAGCTCTTTGTACCAATCCAAACCGGCCTTCTGTGGCCTCCTCCGTGTTTCCAAAACACACCAGCTCCAGGGACATGAAAGTCTGTTTTTCCTCTCGCTGGCCTTCACCGTCTCACTCGTTTTGGCTGCCTCTACAAGTCAGTTCAGCTGAATCCTCATTTCTCACGGCTGGTCAGGGTGAAATCCAGGGCCCCATCTGTTTTGGCAGGCAGCCGAGAGTCAGATATGTGCTGCAGCCTTATCTTCGGACTGAGCTAGCCGAAGTGTCGAGTTAAGCTGTTCTCTGCTCTCTTCCTTCTCCCCTCTACCTTTGGCCTCTCGTAACCTGCAAAGTAATCTTCTACTCCACACTCACACCTTTGACCCTCCCTAACATGCTTTGTGATGCTTGCAACAGCCTTAGCAACATGCAGTGCTGATCTGCCTTCCCAGGGGACCTGAGGGAGGAGGCCATTGGGTTGTGACACTGTATCCTGTAAGACATTAGCTTCAGCAAGTTAGCATAAGGCTTGAGACTTATGAACTGTGAAGAGATAAACTTTGCACAGATAAATGGCCCAACAAAAAATAGAGTTTAAGGGGAAATTGGGGCCACAGTAAATAATTCAACCACACAAGTTGAACGAACTGATGTACATAACAGGTGCATGAGATACATTTAAGGCTAGCCCACTTGCTTGTCTATATATATGTTATAAGTTTCTTATTTTCTTATGCATTTGATTATTTGCCTTAGTATAATAGGTTTATATTAGGGTATATTTTGGCTGTAACACAAGGGACCTGCAGGCCACATCCTATGTGGTGAGATAAGGCAAAGTTAGCATACATATGTTTGGGACCTTTCACCTAGAAAGATGACAATGAGCTAAAGCATAAGGTCCATGTATGACTGCGACCTTTACCATAGAGCAGGGGTCGGCAACCTTTCAGAAGTGCTGTGTCGAGTCTTCATCTGTTCACTCTGATTTAAGGTTTTGTGTGCCAGTAATACATTTTAACATTTTTAGAAGGTCTCTTTCAACTAGTCTATAATATATAACTAAACTATTGTTGTATGTAAAGTAAATAAGGTTTTTAAAAAGGTGTTTAAAAAAGGTTTAAGGTGTTTAAGAAGCTTCATTTAAAATTAAATTAAAATGCAGAGCCTCTCGGACTGGTGGCCAGGACTTGGCCAGGACCATAACAGCGTCAGCATAATATATTATAAAAGTGTCATCCCAGCATAGGGACGGTAGGAGAGAGAGATGTAGTCCTTGGGAGGTGCCAGAATGATGGCCACTGGTGATGATGGGGAAGGTGACGGTGACAAGGAAGATGATAGCTAACATTTGAGGTTGTTCTACAAGGGATGGTGTGAGTATATGGGTGTGTAGATATACATTCTGTAATATCTCTATCTTACTAAGTCGGGGTGTTTGTGACTGCGCTAAATGTATTAATAAACTATATTTGTAAATATAAAAGAGTTCCTATAGTGTGAGTGTTGCAACTGTGCACATCAGGGTTCCCAACTATATAATAATTTGAATAATGGCCTGAACGTGGGGCAACCGTCAAAGTGATAACTGGGGATTCTTAAGTAATCAATATAATTAATACATAATCTAAAGATCAGGCAACACTAGTGACTCTGCTGACACCATTAGAGCTGTTTAAAAGCTTTTACAGAATCTTCTCTCCTCCTCAAAAAATAGCCTTTTCGTAAAAACAAAAACTGTCATCATCATCAACCAATCCATCATCATATTTTTGGCCAATTTTCTAGATATTTTACTGAATTTTTTATGAAAATAGTTTTTGAAATCATTTTTGAAAATATTAATAGATCAAATCCCACATTTTCTTACTGAAAATCAGGTTTTCACTAAATGAATAATTTATACAACAATTTTAAAACGTTTCTGGAAGAAATATATCAGAAAATGTTATAAAATGGGTCTATTTTGAATCAGTTATGTTCACAGCATAAAAACAGAAATTAGATAAAAATATAAAAAACTCTTTCTGGAAGGTTGCAGTGTAATGATATTTTATTTCTTAAAATCCAGAATCTTAACACACAGGATCAATAACAACAAACAGAGAGAAGCAGGCTCCTTCCAAAGGCAGAGGGGCACAACTCATCCGACCTTGCTTTAGGCTGATTCTTTGTAGATTGACTTAGGGCTGCTAGACCTCCATCACATGCCTCCCCATACAGAGCCCTCTTATGCTGCAGGCACGTCCAGGACAACCCCTGACAATCTAAAATGTTAAAATTGTAAGCTCTCAGTTTTCAGTATACCACAGAACTTTGCAAAATAGGAACAACTTCAAAATTTTTCATAAAATTGTTTTCCTGTTTTTGACCAGTTCTCGTTATATAACATTTAAATTGCTCTGCTCCGCTTGGGCTCCTGGTTGGCTATGGGTCAGTTAAAATTGTTATCATTATTATTCAGATAGTGGGAGTGAGAAGGAATAAGGCTGAAAAGAGATTCAATGAGTTCTCTAAGGAATTCAGTTTCAGAACCAAGTTTTAAACTCCAGGCCATCTGTCATTCAGTCCACTGATTAAGCCAAAAGACCAACTTTTGGGAGTACTTGCAAGAGGAAGAATGATGGTGCAATAAGGTCTGATTTTGTGGAAAGATATCATGTATATAAGGGAAAGGATCTCAGCTTCCAACAAAGAACAAAGACAGCTAATTCTACAACAGCATTCCCCTTTCCTTCAGACACTGGAGTTGGGTTCTCCATAGTTTGGGGATCCAAGTGGGTAAGCACATTGCAGCGCCACTGTGGCAGACAGTTAAAAAGGGATAAAGTAGGCAGTCAAGCTCTTTAAGGGGATTCTTTACTAAAGATACTCACTGTGGAAGCCCTGTCAGTATAGTTCTGTTAGTACCATGATGCCAGAGCAGGTGGGTATAGAGTCATTACAGAGGTTCAGGACTTTTTACTGAAGCTTTGGGATGCATTTTTAGAATGTGGATCCTTGAACTTTCACTTCTCTTTGGGCTGGAAATTCTTGTGAGTGTGAGTACATGGAGAATCCAGCAATTGAAATGAGAGGTACTGCTTTCATATGGAAAACCAAACCAGATAATGTAAATGCTCAGGCTTAAATTTTTAGAGCATTTGTAAAAATGACACATGGGAATTGCTCATGCAAAATATCTGCAGGGATTTGTGCCTAGATATTCCTTTTTAACATATAAGCAAATATTATGGTAATAAGTGTGTAGAAATACCTATAGTAGATACAAGTTATGTTATTTGAAAGAGTTCATTAATATCTTGGCAAGATTTATTGCTTTAAAGTTCAATACTTAATTATTTTTAAAAATAGGCTTCTACTGATGAACTTCCTAGAATTGTGTCCAACCTCTTTAAAGGCACAATTAATTTAGTCAGTACCTTGTCCTGTCTTTTAAAAGTTAACAATGTCATTGTCATTATATTCAGAATGCATATATTTGTTGCTTCTAGACTCTGATTAAGCAGTGATGAAATTTAGAGTTTTTTGTAGGACCAGAAGAAGTCCATAGGCCTTTCATGTCTGAATTTTCTACAGTGTTCCACCATCTCTATCCTATATTACACACCAAAAAACCCTGATGTTAAAATAACATTGGAAATGTCTATACTAGAAAGATACAGTAGTGCCATTGTAGTGTAGATACTTACTACAATGATGGATAGACCCTGCTCCACGCTTCCTGGGTGTGAGTACAGTGGTGGTAGGTGGCAGGTGGGTGTCACCGAGAGCACAGGAAAGACAGGCCTGTGCTTTAAGTTCCAGGGTGAGGCCACAACATGGTCTGGTGAAGCCAATATGGGAAAATCTGATTTTGCCCCAATAAGCCCTGGGATAGAGGGAACATGCTCAGTTCTGTCCAGACTTAAGCATGCTCAGTGAAGACAGAATTTTTGGAGATTTTAGCCACTAAACCTAAAGAAGTCTCTACTGCCCATGTGCGAACTGCAATTTTTCAAAGGCTTATAACTTGGCCAGATTTGGGCAGTTCTTTACAGGGATAACAAACGGCATATCCTCTGCCAAATTTCAAGTCCCTTTTCCAAAGTCTGGGGATGTTGGAATTGTTCAGTGAAAAGGTTGCCAGAATTTTTTAATGTGGACAAGCAATGTATTTTCCTCAGCTTCATTCTCAGAAATCATTGAATTGTTTCTGCTGAAAATTTCCGAAAGAGCTCAGCCTGAGGCAGACACTTGGCATGCACAATTTTAGGTCAAACAATTGGAGAAAATAATAAGCAACTCAATCAGGATCTTATAATGTGTTGGGAAACCTTAATAAGCAATGCTACCAGCCCCATGTGTAATAATTTTAAATGTAATATGGTAAATATTTAACTATGGGAATACTTCTTTTTTTGTCCTCTATTTATTATCTTGCGTAGCACAAAACACAAAAACAAAAAAAGAGGAAGAAGTCCAAATGTTTTTCAATGGGTCTGTACCAGACTGGGCATAGCTGGCATTTCTTAGGAAACTCTCAACAAAGTAGTGCATCATACAGCTCTAGTGGGTTGTTTAGTGGTACAGTGCACTTGTATAGAGAAGCTATGGAGCTTCTTATTTGGTCTCTGGTTTGTCTTGTAATAGTGATATAATTGACTTCTGTGCCATAAGGCACTTCTCACAGTATTGGATGTTTTTATCAGCCATTCCCATAATCTAAAGATCACTTTGCAATGTATTTTACAAATACAAATTAAAACCTTCAAACACTATTAAGTCAGGTGTGTAAAGATGCAACTGGAATAGACGGAACATAATTAATTGAGTTGGAATTTGTTCAGGACACCCAGATTAACACTCACAACTCTTACTGATTTAACAAGAGGAACTGTATTCCTCTGAATTTTCACTCCACCCCTAGTCAGTATAAACCCTCAGTAAGGACCTCATTCCGGATCGCATCCCTATTCAGGAAAACACAAACACATGTTTATTAGCTTGAAGCATGTGCCTTTGTCTCATTGAAGCTTGGTTTTAAAAATCTTTTTAAAACAGATTTAAAGATATTTTACAAAGTTTATCAAATATATCAGCTTTGTCAGTCTCCACAAATCATGATAGGCCAAGGTCTAAGTTATGTCCTGATATCTAATACATACCTGTAGTCTTAGCCAGACAATTCATATGATCTGTGTGGTGGGTGGGATGGAGTAGGGAGGAAGGGTTGGTGCAAGGCTTCTGATTAATGAGCCTCTCCTCCCAGCCAAGCAATGGATTTTCAAGGCATTAGAATCTCTTCTCATCAGTCTTGTTTTGTTGAATAAAACAACTTCCACATGGACTGCCCTAAAACTAAACTCAAGCTATCAAACTTTAAGAGCATTTGTTCTATTATTTATCAATGGGATGATTTCCCTAACCATCCTTCCTGTATAAGTGCATGATCCATAATGTAAAGAAATTGTTTTAAGAATATAATGACTGCACAGTTTGAGCATATTTTGGTCTATTAGTCATATGTCACTTGGTAACTGAAGTTCAAGTAAGCAGTGTGGCATAACTAGTTGGAGAGATAAGGCCTACTTTACACGGTGTTAAATCTATATATGCTATTTTTTCTTCCCTATGTTTAAATAATGTATGAACTTTATGCATGTCAGAAAAATTTAAAAACCGCTTAGATTGGATGCATCTCCAAATGTTACCCATCAGAGATTTCCATGGAAAAAAAAATCTACTTATACCTCACGCAATCAGCTGAGGAGGTTATACAACACTAACCAATATAGAAGAGAAAACTGTGGAACACAGGGACTGAAATAATGTATTTTATGTGAAGAAGAGCAGATCTGCAAATCGGAGAGCTTTTATGAAATGTTCATTTGCAACTCGGTTTTGTGCTGACATTACTCTCCCAACCTCACACTACACAGAATCAGGAAATGCCTCCTGATGTGTTCATTTCAAGTGATATTCAAAGGATGGAAAGAACTGGTTCTTGGTAGGGGCTTATTTTGGGGAGTTCAGGCCACAGAGTAGGACATAGAGGTCTAGTACATCCCCTAAACATACTTACAACAACCTAATGTTGCTTTGGATCCCGTTTACAGCTTCCATACATTCCAGGCTGTCTTTGAATATTCATTTCTCAGCCCACTTTTTCTCAGCACTAACCATCCACCAGGAAAGGTTACAGGCCTGTAGGACTCTGAAACTGATGGACCTGCATCACCAACTTCTGAATATATAGATGCTGGAGTGAATCTAATCAACTGGCTACTTCAAATTACTGGATGCTGGAATTTAGACATCAAAGCTTGCTCTAAACTATCCCTTTCTGAATAGCTGGTAGAAAGTTTTCCCCACTGATGAAATATAAATTTAATTCTGACAGCTGAAATGCCATCCAACTGACTTTGGCTTAAACTGAAAACTCCATAGGCTTTCCTTTGAAATCACTTAAATGTTTGTAGATCTTGCTAGCAGAATAACCATACTACACAGGACATCAAAGCAAGTGTGCACTATGGTCACAGTCTTCAGCTGTGACAGTCTTCAGAAATTCAAGCTAATTATCATTGCATTGTCTAAACTGTACATAGATGCTACAAAATTGAACGTCTTTGGTAGAACAAGTTTGAATCTCACAAAGATTTCAGAAATTTTAATGATGATACCTTTAGCAACCCTTAACTACTAGCTTCACAAAACCCTGATGCTCTCCATTGGCAGTTATTTTGGATTTATTGTTTCAATCATTGATTTTTGGCACCAAAGCAAGTAATATCTATTTACCTCTCACTTTGTGTCAATTTGTTTTGTTTTTGAGCATGAAAGTTTGCAGATTTGATGGTCTTTCAGCCAAAATGTCTACCTTCCTATAAATCAAGAGAGCACCAATGCAGGAAGGGCAAGTTATTTTCTTTTTCCTGACAGCACCTGAAGCAAAAGTCTGCCAAAGCTATTGCAA
Organism: Chelonoidis abingdonii; assembly: GCF_003597395.2. Lineage (NCBI taxonomy): Eukaryota > Metazoa > Chordata > Testudines > Testudinidae > Chelonoidis > Chelonoidis abingdonii. The sequence goes on from NC_133769.1 coordinate 83,580,754, forward strand.
AATTATACATTAATAGAAATAAAAATGCTTACCGTCCAAAAGATTACCTGCAAGTTGCATTCAATAAAATGTATTGTTACCTGCTTTGGAGCTAAAAATGAGTATACTGAACCAAAATAATTAGGTATATGTCCTGAGCCACAAAGTTTAATGGGTTCTAATCCAGACTTCCTATCTTAAAGCTTAAAAAAGTGACTAGATAAAACATTTGGACCCAATTATGAGATTGGGGTATAAAGTGGATGTTGTGTCTGCATTTCTGTGGATGATTCAAATGTGAGTCACTTCCACTTCTCAGATTCTCCAGCTATCCTAAACACTATATCCACTGATACAATCTGGAGTATACATTGATAAGAGGTAGTAACAGGAAAGGGCAGGAAGTATTACCATCACTCTGCCCTCTTGCAGAAACCCAGACTTCACTATATCTGTGAGAACAAACACCAGCTTAATCACAAAATGCCTGATACTGTGCCCATGTAAGGACCCCTTTGATTCACAATGTAATGGTACATGAAATGTAACATTCCAGCCTTGAGTTTATACCTAGAACTTCAGCATACTTCCTTGGGTGGATGATTTCTTAGCAAGCTACAGAGCCTGTAATAGTGAGTTCAGAGTGTCAGTATTTTCCATTCTGGTGTACAAAGTCAGGTGTTTCTGAAAATCTTTTACACTCTAGAAATAGTCTGTATTGTTACCATTTACGAGCCACTAACTCAGATGTGCTGTAATGTCATTCTTATCCAGACTCCTCTATTCATGTATCACAGAACTTGTGAAAAGAGATGCACTCTGTGAGATCTTTCCCTTACTTTTAAAATACGTGTCTTTTAGAGAACAAGTACGTCTCATATTTTGTTCATAATTTTTGTATTTTAATTAATTCAGTTTGAATTTTCCCCAGATCTTTACAACAGTATGAAAAGTAAAAGGAAAAACAATGCTGTTTTAAATGAATTGGGATCAGTAATTGAGACCAGATTTTAATATGGTTCCAAATGAAACACTTTGGGTTGCATCCACAAAGGGATTTAGGCATTGCAACAGAGCATCACAGCTCCTAACTTTTAGATACCTAGGAAATAACAGGAACAACACAGCGATTCATGCTCCTGAGTTAGGTGCCGAGGCTCCCTATACAATGAATGAAGAGAGATAAGTGCCTAACAGTGTGATCCACAAAAACCACCACGCTAGGTGGGAGCTGCCTAAGCTAATAAATGGATATGCCAATCAGACAGGTGTGTGCTAAGCTCCGCTTCTCTCTCAGAGATAAGTGCCTAAATGTGTGCTTTGCCTCAAAGCATGGTTGGTCAATGGTTCACAGGATTAGAGACAACCTGTTCAGAGAAGGTAAAAACAGTACTATTATACAGCAGAAAAGAGTCTCCTTGCTGCACATAATCTCAAATATGGACAAGATTCGTCTGTTGGTGTGACCTCAGACATATTCCACCTATGACCCCATTGCTGACAGACATACTAGACTATATCCTAACATTAAAAAGTTTTCGGCTATCACTGAGCTCCATTAGAGTCAACCTGTCAACCATCACAGATTTTCCATTCTCCAATGGAGGGTTAGCAGGGGGTTTGGAAATCTCTATCTGCCAGCCAAATGTCCTACTTCAGTTTGGGACCTCAATCTGTTTCTTAAATGCCTTACAAAATCACCATTTGAACCAATGGCTACCTACTCACTGCTCCATTTGTAAATGAAAACAGCATTCCTGATAGCCATCATGTCAGTACTATGGCTTGGGGAAATAGATCCCCTTGTGGCATGGCCCTCTTTCACAGTATTTTGTAAAGACAAGGTCACATTGAAACCCCACCCCAAATTTTTGCCTAAAGTTTCCTCTGAGATCCATATAGAACAACTCATTCATCTGTCAATCTTCCACCCTAGATGTCACCTAGATAAACAAGAGACACTGTTGCACACCCTTGAAGTCAGGAGAAATCTAGCCTTCTATCTGGATAGGACTAAACACAAATTGTCTTGCTCATAGATAGATCGACAGGGTCTGCAATCTCTAATCAAAGACTTTCCAAATGGATATCCAACTGCATTAATTCTTCTACGAATCTTGTAATATTCAAGCACCTTTGGACATACATACTCACTCTGTGAGGTCCATTTCCACCTCTATGGCATTTCTCAAAAATATGCCCATTATTGAAATATGTAAGTGTCATAAACAGATAGTTAAGGGTTAATGTCTCTTTTACCTGTAAAGGGTTAAGAAGCTCAGTAAACCTGGCTGACACCTGACCAGAGGACCAATAGGGGGACAAGATACTTTCAAATCTTGGTGGAGGGAAGTCTTTGTTTGTGCTTTTTGTTTGGTTGGTGTTGTTCGCTCTTGGACTAAGAGGACCAAAGCGTACATCCCAGGCTCTCCAATCTTTCTGAATCAGTCTTCATGTGTCAAATTGTAAGTAATAGCAGCAGGCAAGGCAGATTAGTCTTATGTTGTTTTTCTCAACTTGTGAATGTTTCTTTGTGCTGAGAAGGATTTTACCTCTGTTTGCTGTAACTTTGAATCTAAGGCGGAGACGGGGGTATCCTCTGGGCTATAATGAAATCTGAGTACCCTGTAAAGCATTTTCCATCCTGATTCCTGATTTTACAGAGATAATTTTTACCTTTTCTTTCTTTAATTAAAAGCTTTCTTTTTAAGAATCTGATTGATTTTCCTTGTTTTAAGATCCAAGGGGATTGGGTCTGAACTCACCAGGGATCGGTGGGGGGAAAGGAGGGAGGATGGTTAATTCCTCCTTGTTTTAAGATCCAAGGAGTTTAAATCTGTGTTCACCAGGGAATTGGTGAAGCCTCTCAAGGCAGCCCAGGGAGGGGAAAGTTGGGGGGAGGACAGGGAGTGTGCCAGACACTGAATTTGTGGCTGGTGGCAGTGTACCAGATCTAAGCTAGTAATTAAGCTTAGAAGTGTTCATGCAGGTCCCATTTGCACTCTAAAGTTCAAAGTGGGGAAAGAAACCTTGACAGTAAGTTTGCTACTTGGGCTTCTATACAAACATTCGCTGATCACTATGCAATAACTCATGACTCTGCTTTTGTTACTATATTCGGCTCAGCTGTACTTTCTTTATGCTGGACTCAACTACGAAGCCCCCTCCTCCTTAGAGGGAACTGCTTGGTAGTCGTGTAGAGTGGATCATCCATAGGAACACTACTCGAAGAAGTGCGTACTCACCGTGTGCAGTAACTGTAATTCTTCAACGTGTGTATCCCTATGGGTGTTCCACTATCCGCCCTCCTTTCCCTCTGCTATGGAGTTCTCTGCTTTGTGGTAGAGAAGGAATTGGAGGACAGTTCACCCACACAATGTTATGTAACAATGGCACAGGGCACAAAGCTGACTAGCACACATGTGCAGGCTGAACAGGCACTGCTTTGAGACCATCTCCGATCAGAGGCACAGGGTGCGCTAGAACACCTAGAATGGAGCACCCATAGGGGGACACATATTGAAGAACCACAGTTACTGCACAGGGTAACTTCTGACAATATGCAGCATCTCTTTTTTAGATCTAGATAATATGATGGGCCTTTTATTATCTTCTTTTTGGAATAATTAAAGGTCCTACAGTAGTACTTTGTATTGATTAATAATTGGTTGTAAACTGTATTAAAAGAAGCAGCTTTAGGTTGCAGAATTTAAACCAGTGGTCGGCAAACTGTGTCCCGCAGGTTGTTCACCACGGATTTAGATCTTTTTCTTATGGCAGCTCTGGTGGGGAGATGCATAAGATGAAATCCACATCTGCAGTGTGTATATTATCTCCCATGGCTTCTGAAGATTGTGTGTGCCAAATTAATTTCTGACATGTTGTACAGTTACTATTCATTGTAGATAGCTTATGTTAGTTTGAACTAACTCAAACACTGTACACTGTGTGCTGTCTAGTACACGCAGCATCTTATTTCCTCCAGCTTAAGATCATGGCCTTCATTCAGCTCCAAAGAAGTCAGAATTTTTCCACCATCTCAATGGCTATTTGGGTTGTATTTCTGAGGCATGAGGTAAACTCCCAAGTCTAGAAATATTGATATTTAAATCCAGCTGCAGTAGTCATAAGCCTACAGTACTTGTTATTAGATCCAAGTTTCTTGTGGGACAGGCTTATTTGCTGTTCACAAAGACATAGACAATGACAGTGACTTCAAAGCACACATTTACCTAATACTTAAAGAAAGGGTAAGTTCATTCAGAAAGAACGAAGATAAAGCACTGAAACATCAAAAAGATTTCAAAGAAATGTGATCGTGTATGGTATTTCTGATATAGCCACTCTGTAGGACATGTTGTAGCACACTCTGCAAGAGTGAGGTTTTCTTAAAAATAAATATATTTAACAAAGAAGTATGGCTTCTAAATATTATATATTTTGCTGCTGAGAGGAAAAGTTTTGTTACCTGTGAAAAGATTATATAGAGATATAACCTGCTGGTTTCCAATAATCAGTATTAAATTAAAAATTACAGAAATAAATCAAATTAGACAAAAACTTACAGTGAGGTTGAATAACCACTGGAACAAGCAATGGGGAAAAGTGATGTTTTCTAATCAAGACTGGATGCCTGTCTGAAAGATAAATTGTTTGACTAAAGCATATTGGGCTCAATACGAGGGAAACCGTGAAATTAAATGGCCTGTGTATATGGGCCATTTAATGTGATCAGACTAGATAGATGATCCAGTGGTCCCTTCTGGCCTCACATTCTATAAATACATGACTATTGGGTGCTTTCATGATGATCAAGCTATAAATAGAATATGGGCCTTGGAACTATGGCTCATCTCCTCCAGAATCATGCTTAAAGAAATTATGTTAAACAAATGAACTATCATCCCTTAAAGCCAAATTCCGGCAAACATTGCTCATGTGGAGTAATACTTTGTTCTGTGAATAGTCCAGCTGAAGTCAGCCTAAAGAAGACTCTGCCCAACAATACTCAAGTAATTCTAAGTCTGACTACACTACACATCATTAGAGTAGTTATCTGACAGTGACTGCTGCATAAAGATTGTACAACTGTGTATGTCATTCAGAGCTGAAACTTTTCGTTTATACCTTTCTGAAATACTCTGTGGTGAATCATCTGAGCAGTGGTGGGTGAGCAAATCGCAGTGTGGTGAATGTGTTGAGGGTGAATCTGCTGCTGCTTATTTCCAGTAGGTCACCAGGAGGGGAAGGTTCTGTGGGCGTTGTAGGACAGTTGGGGAATGAGTCCCAGAGGTTGCAGTGTTGCCAACTGTCGTGATATTTGACATTTTTTTCTGAAAGCCTTAGATGCTGGAATCAGGAGACTGCAGGCAAATCTTAGCTTTCGTTTCAAAACAAGTTTCTAGCAGTCGTGATTTCAGAGAAAAGTTTGAAAGCATGAAGTAAATGTAACCTACAGGCTCGGGAGCTGGAAGATAAATAAAAGGAACCCAACATTGACTATTTAGAGAAACCCCTCATGATTTATTTTAAACATTTGGAGTTGGCAATACTGGGGAAGGGTGTCATGTTACTCTGGGAGGAGCATGGCATTTGGACTGCTGTTTGGGACATATCAGCTGCGGGAACCTTAGCAGCTGAAGTGCTATAGCACTTTCCTGACCAGAGTATGCAACCAGGACCTATGTCAGAGCCGGTGTTGGTACTACAGCACTCAAGGGCACCTTGCAGCTGTGATGTTTACAGTTCACCTTTTGCTTGAACTTTTCCATACTTCATCTGTCAAAGGGGAATACTTCTTAAAGCTTGATTAAAATATTTTCAGCTGTTTCCTAAGTCAGTGTGGTTAAATACACACAATAGCTGGACGGCAGGACTCTTCTGATGACCTCATCCTTTGAGCAGGTGCATAAAGCTGCTTGCGCATTGTAATAGGTGCAGTTCATTAACTCTAAAATGGATATAAGAGCTGTTCCTGTGCAAACACATGGACATACCTCAAGCCCACTAAGCCAGACACAGTTCCCCCGCCCATTCCTTACTACATTGGCATAATACATTTGTTGGGTACCCTAGTCTTCAAGATCACAGCCAAATCCTCCATTTCCCTATAGTAACAAACTATATTCAGGGCAAATCCATATTCCTATGCCCCAGTTTCCTACATGAAAAACACATGATGGGCTGATGGCTCCCTGTATATTATGAGTGAGCATCATTTCTGGATCCTTCATGGCAGCTCAGGTTTTCCTTACTGCACCTTTCCCATGTTTCATTTCCCTCTTCCTAGAGAGACATTTCTACTTCCCTTATCCAAAGTGCAGTTGTGAGCCATACCTGCCACAATGATACAGCGGAAGTTGAACAACTCTGTGTTCTAACATATGCTAACAAGGTACGAGAATAGAAGAACCTAGCCATTCTCTTACATTCCCTATTTAAAACAATAATCTGCTACACTTCCTCCCTTTTCCCTCCCTTCCTCCTGCCCACAAGGTACGTTGAAAATGGCCAAAAAAAATTCTTAAGAGTTGCTGTTTTAGGCCTCAGTACTGCAATTATATCTGTGGGGAGGAGACCCATGCATGAAACCCTACTGACCTCAGTGGGACACATACCAATCTGAGGCTCGAGCTTGTAAAAAGTGACTAGCAAGTCTTAATCACCTTTGAATTTCAGTTTTTGGAATTAAAATTATACAGAAAATTCTTTAGGTTTTTTGACAGCCCACTAAGCTTACATAAAGTGCAGCTCTTTCACCAAGCCCCATGTTTTGTATTAACATTAAAGCCTGATCTACACTACAAAATTAGGTTGATGTTAGCCACTTTTGACCTAGCAGTGCATATATCTACACTTAAATTTGTCTCCCACTGATGTAAGCTCTTCATTATGCTGACATAGTAACACTACCTCTCTGAGTTGCATTGAGCCATAGTCTATGTACTGAGGTCAACAAAGCATGAGTACAGACACTGTTTCCTATGTCAACCCTAACAGTTCTCCAACAGCTGTCCCACAAAACCTGACACTGACAGCTGTGGTCACAATTGTTAACTGCACCACTCAGGGGTCATGGACTCTGGAAGCCACCCTCCCACGCAGACTTTAAAACTCCATACATTTTTGAAATGTCTTCTCCTGATTGTCCATCTCAGCAAACATACCTTGGAGCTCTCCATTACTGAGTGCAACTGACTCAGCCGGCTACACGCTCCAGCCTGGAATATCCAGGAAATACTGGCTTTCCTAGGCCTGTGGGGACAGGAGACATGTACATGCAAGCCACATGTATGTGTAGAATCGTGGACATCTATGAGCAGATTACACGGGGAATACCGGAACAGGGGTATGACAGGGATAAACAGCATTGACACATGAAAGTAAAGAATCTGCGTAAGGCATATCAGAAGGCCAGGGAGGACAATCAATCTAGTCCCATGCTGTAGACCTGCCAGTTTTACAAGAGCTGGATGCCATACTTGGTGGAGGCCCCACCACCACTCTGCACACCCCAGTGGATATCTCTGAGGAGCATGAGTCACACATGCCCCTGCTGTGAACAGCGAGGGCAAGAAGGAGGTAGAGAAGGATGTGGAACCAAGGTGAGAGAGGCATCCAGCTATGCTGCAAACCAGGAACTGTTTGAGTCTCCACTGCAGTCTAATCAGCCTCAGCAGTCGAGCACAGGTGAGCCCCTTGCAAGGGAAGGAACCTTGGGTAATTAGGTAAATGTATTTCCTATTACAGTGATGGCTTCCCCAACTTAGCAGAACACAGTTATCAACTTTTCATTAATTTACTTGTAGAAGCACAACAAAGAGAGGTAGAGTTGTTGTCTGCTTGTCATTCCTCTGTAGAGATAGGCACAGGGGCCATGCGGAGCAGTTCGTTCACGTACACAGGGATGTCCCTTAAATCATCCTGAGAGATCTCAATTAAATGTTCATGGAGGTACTCTGCAATCCTCTCCTGAAAGTTTCTGGGGATGTCAGCTTTATTTCTTCCTCTGTGATAGGACACTTCCCCATGCCAGTCAGCGATAACTTCAGCAGGCAGCATTGCAGTACACAGACTAGCAGCATATGGGCCCAGGCAGCTTCAGGATGCCAGCAGCAGTTGTGCTCTCTATGCCTTTGTTACCCTCAGGAGCAAAAAATCAGCTAAAATCACCACTGCCTGTGGAAAGTGGTATCAGTGATCAGTGCCATTGCTCTACACTTATAGTTTCATGAAACTGAGCAATTTCCTCTTCATTTCCCTCAGGGGCGGCTCTAGGCATTTTGCCGCTCCAAGCACGGCAGGCAGGCTGCCTTCAATGGCTTGCCTGCGGGAGGTCCTCGGTCTCGTGAATTTGGTGGTCAGCCTGTGGAATGTCTGCTGAAGCCACAGGACCAGTGGACTCTTTGCAGGCATGCCACCTAAGGCAGTCTGCCTGCCGCCCTCGCGGTGACCGGCAGAGCACCCCCGTGGCTTGCCGCCTCAAGCACGCACTTGGCGTGCTGGTGCCTGGAGCTGCCCCTGATTTCCCTCAGCCCTGGTTTGCCATACACACCATGGCTGGTGCTGTGAGTGACACCATGCACAAGCACTCTGAAGCAGGTGTCAATAAACATGTCTTGGTTAAAATTTTAGAGGAGCAAAGGACAGGTGTTCTGAAACTTAATTTTCACTTTCAGTTGTGACTGCACTGACAATGGTACCTCTGTGTTTAGCTGTAGCTGCAGCTATTGCAGCCTTATGGGGTTTGCCCTCCACACACCCCAAATGCCTGAGTGAGATGAGGAGAAAGAAGAGGACTCGGGATGACATGTTCAGTGAGATCCTGCAAACCAGTGCTGCATCAGACTGTGAACAGAGGACCTTGAGGATGAATATTGCAGAATGTATGGAAAGGGAAGGAGCAGACAGGAGAAAGGCCCAGGAGTTCCAGCAGGAAAAGGAGAGGGAGAGGCACCAGGACATAATGGAGCTTCTCTGGCAGCAAACACAGATGCTGCAGACTCTTGTAGACCTACAGGTCCAACAATCCCGATTTTGCCTCCCTTTGCAGTCCATGGAGAACTCCAGTATAGCTCCTCCCTACACCTTTCCCCCAACATTCCACATGGCACCAGGGGCCGCCTCTGTATCCCTACAACTCCATACCAGGGGATATTAAGGACAACCTCAGCTTCATACACTGACCTAAGAGAGCCACAAGTTTGTGTTGATATATGTGTAGCTAAAATGTACATAAATGTTATTTTCCCTTCTTTAACCTCTGTTACAAAAATGTATTTAAGTTTTAATGAATTTGCTTTAAACTTGAACAGAATTTTTCTGAAGTGTTTTTATTAGTTAATGAAATTTTATTATTTGGAAAATAATGCATCTTTATTAGTTCCCAACATATGCTGCAGAACACGTGGCAGGAATGAAAGCATCCACTTAGTTATTGTACACTGTGACACAACTCATAGAATCACTGACAAACAGTGTAATCATAAATGTATAGCAAACACTACAAAATTAATAAGTGCATTGTCAGTATTATATTCATAGATGAGTACCACACAATCCCTAACAGGCTGCTGAACTGCAGGGCCAAGTAGAGTACAGTACACCACAATGTAGAGTACAGTACACCACCGTGGCTCACTGTTAAAGGGTTCTTTCAAAGCTTCCCTGATCCATATAGCTCTGCACTGGGCTCTTCTAATTGCCCATGTGTCTGGCTGTTCAAACTAAGCAGACAGCTGCTCCACCTCCGCCCTGACACAAACTGCTCCACATTTGCTTCACAGATATTATGCAGGTCTCAGCAGGGAGCTCTAACCATTAGGATATCTTTCTTATTGTGATCCAATCTTGTGAGTAAACAAAGCCCCTTCAATCTACTAAATCTACCAATCTATCAAAAGCACATTCAACTGTCATTCTGCACCTGCTGAGACCATAGTTGAATCTTTCCTGAGTGCTGTTGAGGTGGCCAGTGTTCGGGAGGGTGTGGGACATAGCAAGAACCAATTCAAGCTTGTCACAGATGGCAGACAGTGACAAGTCCCATGTGGGTTTGTGGGATTTTCAAAATAGGTGCAAAAATTATGGGATAGAGGCATTATGGAGTGGAGGCAGTTCCATGATGGGAACTTGACCTTGCAGTCTCAGTCAGCCCTGTGTGACTCATTTGTGCCCCACCATGCAAACTTCCCAAAAAACGGTGTGCTGGATTGTAATGACTGAGTTGCATGCTGGGATAACCACTCATGGTGCACTGCACTGTCTGTCATAATAAGCACTCCTGTTGAGTACCTGCAGTGCCAACGCAAGGAGCCAAGTATGTACACGTAAAAGCGATATATTAACTGCAGCGGCTTTATGCCAACATAACTTGCATTGGTAAAAGTTTATAATGTAGACAAGATGAGTAAACATAGATAATAATTCATTCCTTTTATTAAAAAAACCCAATTAAATGAATAATAGAGGAAGCTTCATTGAGGAGAGGGTTTATTTAGTATGCTTTTCACACACACTTCTTCAGAAAAATGTAGAAGAGAAGTATTTTAATGTGGGGAAAAGTTACCTAAATACAATAGCTGTCATGAAACCAGAAATAGAAACAAAAAGCTGTGTGCTACAGTGTGACTTTTTTCTTAGAAACAGATTTATTTCTTCCCATCAATGGATCTGAAAACAACCACAAGGCAACTAGTATCTCTCGGTGGCTTAAATAAATCAATATCTTAAATGTCACAGGCCAGTTTTAATGCTGAGAACAGTATTAAGAATGAAAAGTCAATGAAATCAGTAACATCCTGAGTACACAGCACTATCAAATTTCTCATGGAGAGTCAGTTATATATGTTATGACGAAAAGGAAGATTTTATTAATATCTGTATTATGCTAGTGTCTAGGTGCCAGCAAAGAACAGGGCCCCATTGTACTAGGCACTGTACAAACAAAGCAATGGACAGTTCCTGCCTGGAATGTGATTCTGCAAAGAATGGATCTCAGTGGGAGTGAGGTATCAGGCTGCTGTCTGTTAAGATGCTCTCTTTCAAAATACTTCCCATTGTTCCCAGTGGCTGTGAAGCCAAGCTGCCCGCAGGGAAGATGGTTGTGCTCTTTGCTATTAGAAGACAAAGAGGAACAGATGAATGGAGGCAGTGGCCATCTTAACTAAGGACAGTCAGTGGTATCAGTCTCATTGAGAACAATAGGAGATAGGAGGCATTTTGAAAAAGAATAGTTCTTTAAATCATTCTGTGAAGTAGAAGATTTTTTTTTCAGCCTCTGTTGAAGGAGGGTACTCTTGTGGGAAAGGGGCAACTCTCCCTCACAGAAGGGGAGCCAAGTAAGATCACACAGGTAACCTAATTCTGGCATTTCCTAACTTTTGAGAGCTTGATGCTTCAACCTTAGCATTCTTGTAACATAGTTTGTGTGTGTGTCATTTCCTATTGTTTAAAAAAAAATGAAAAAAGAGATATTCCTTCATGAGGCCTAACATTTACACCCATGTGGTTCATCAGAGGGATTGGACCCTTTAGGTCCACCACACAAACCTCAACCACTTGAGCTAATGGGGTGACATAGTAGTAGTAGGTTCTTATCCTTTGTGGACTAGCCCTAGAGGGGGATCAGACACTTTGCCAGTGGGTTTCACAGCTGTTTATTGACAGCAGAAGAATGCTGAGAGTATGGAATCTTGGGATCCATTTGTTCTGGAGGAGTGAGTGTGCTCTAGTGGGCACAACTCTTCTGTCTATTCCCCTCAGGCATGATCCCTTCTACCCATCCCTCTCCCTGTTCCAATCCTGCCTCTTCCCTACCCCTAGCTTCTTGTCCCATTCTCATCTATCCAGTAATAGTCTCTACTCACTCCACTCCTATTTCAGTCTCCTGACCCAGCCAGTCCTTATCTCCTCCTCGGGGTTCTACGTGTGCCTCCAAGTCTCCTTGCCAGCCTTTCCCAGGTCCTCCAACCCGGAGTTCCTTGTCCCCAATCTCCTTGTCTAGTCAGTCCTAGATCTCCCTTCCAAGCTCCTTGTCCAGTTTGTCTCTCACCTCTTCTTCTCCCTGTCACTGGACCCAGTCCAGTTTCTCAATTTCCCATCCAACCTCAATCTTCCACCCCATTGTACCCAGATCCTTGCATCAGCTTCATTGCCAAGCCAATTCCAGTTCTCAACCTGCACCCCCAGGTCCTTGTCAGATCTGTCTCCCCTCCTACCACATCCTGTTCCATAGTCCCTATGCCATTCACTCTCAGTCTTGTCCTCTTTCTCCATCTTTTCCAATCTCAAAGAACGGGTGCACAGATTGAAAGATAGAAGGGAAGAATAGATGGAGGCTACTGAAGCAAGCTTCACTCCCATTGTTTCCTGGGATTTCAGACCTTTGTTATCCTAATCCTGAAAGACATCCTGATCAGACTGGGCCAGAGAGAGGGACCCAATTGACATCACCACCTCTATCAGCTACAGCTGAATTCCAAACACGACCTGAGGTAAAACAGGATGGGCCTTAATAACAGCAGCTCCAGCTTTTCTCCTTTCATTTCTTTTCCCCAAAAGGATAGTTTTGGATTTTAATAACGACTGCAACAACTTCTCAATTAACTCCTCTTTTACTCCAAAGGAAAGTTATTACCATCTTTGATACCATACAAGAAGTTGCCAAACAAGAGATTTTTTCCTTCTAAAACCCTGTCAGGCTAAAAGGAAAATAGATCAAGAAATGCTGTTAAAATGAAAGCCTTATTTAACACTCTATTATTCAAATACTTCAGCTATTTTCCCTTCTGTAACGGGGTGGACCCCCACTCCTTCCCTGAAGGGGTAAAAACAGCCCCAGGAGGGGGGCTGTGGCTGGAGAAAGCAGCTTTTAGGCTGGTCTGATTGGGGGAAATGGCTGCAGCAGGGGCCACGCCCAGACAGACTCAACTGTCCCTATAAAGGCAGAGAAGCCAGGGACAGATAGGAATCTCTTTCTAGCTGTAGAGTGAGATGGGCCTGGCTGCAGGGAGCTGAACACAGGGTACCTGAGTGAAGCAGGGCTGGGGAAAGGCAGAGGGGCTGGGGAGCTCCGGCCTGGAAAGCCCCAAGCTGTGGCCTAGCATTGGGCCAACATGTAACGGAGGTTGCAGGGGGAAGCCCAGGGGTAAGCCAAGGCAGCAGGTCCAAACCCAACCTTGCCAGTGATGAGTAGGCTGATACTGCAGTCTGGTGCAGGGGCTAGACAATGACTGGGAGTAGCCATATACTGAGGGAAGGTGGGGGTTCCCCAGGGAGGGGAGACCCTAAGACTGAGAGAAAGGGGTTACTGCCTGGAGGCAGCACCCCATGTAAAAGGGCAGTGGGTCCAGGGAGGGACATGGGAGGCCAGAGGACAGGTGGATCACCAGTCTGCAGAGGGTGCTCCAGAGCTGGAATGAGCTAATTCCCAGAAGTCACCAGTGGGAGGTGCCGCAGGGGTGAGTCTGCTCTGTTCACACCTTCTTTTCTATATCTTTAATAAAAGGCAAAAAAAAAATTTAACCATGTGTTTGCCTTGGTGCTAGGCAGGCTGAGGTCTGTATATACCAAACCCTGAACTTAGTTTAACCCAGTCACTATCCAATATTAAACAGTGTTATGTTAATACCTTGGCCCATATATATCCCATCTAAATTAATACAACAGGTCCCATTGGTCTGACAGGTTTCACACTAGATCTGGGGTGAAGTAGGGATGTGCAATGGCCCAAGCCCTGCTTTGTTGCACAGTGGATTGGCTCCTTGAACATACCTCCACAAATACTGGTATAACTGTCAGTTCAACCTCTCTTACCAATCTGCATTATGCAGGTGATGTCAGCCTCTTTGGTCAGGACGCAAATGATCTCTAAGATGCACTAAAGAGATCACAGCACGAGGCAGATGCTTTTCAGCTAAGAATTTCATGGGCAAAAACAAAAATCCAGAGTGTTAGTGCAAAAGCTGTGATACAAGACATCTGTGCTTCCAAACTGTCATCTAATGGGCACAGCCAGCCAGACATCCTAAACTAAAACCTAACCCTTTGTCTCTTGAGTTCTGCATTATGATTGGTGAGGGTAGCATTGCTATCCTGTTCTATCTCCACACTGGACTCTAGGCAATCTGGGAAAAGTAGTCTTGCACTTCTGCTACCATTGCTGCTGTAGTCCAATGGTTGAGTCTCCTAGCTGCTCAGTGTGGTATTTCAGGGGGACACACTCCAAAGGCATTACACAAAATTAGGGGTCACACATGATTTTGCCTTTGTTGGACTGTATTTTAATCCCACAATTGCTTTTTTGGGCTAAAGACTACTCAGAGCACCGGCGGGCTGGCTGGGGCTGTTCCAGGTGCCAGCAGACCAGCCAGGTTCGGCGCTGCTCTGGGCACCACTGAGGTTCAGACTGCACTGGCTGCCAGCCAGCGAGAGCAGGGATCAGAAAAGGTGTAATGGGGGTAGCCCTCAGGCAGAAGGATTGGGGCAGGGAACTAGCCTCTCCAAACAGGGGGTGCATGCACCACCCATGTCAGCCAGACAAAGACATCCCCTTTGCAATGCCTCTTTTATACATAAATATAAACAAATTACGTATAGCCCCTCTGACGTGGTTAGTTACCAGCTTTTATCTTGTACACGTTGGTTCGATCAAAACATCTCTATCCATCACCCTGTCATACTGACCTTATCTTTAATAGGGGTCAGAGATGACTCTGGACTTCTCAGTCACTACAGAGAGTAGGTTTGCCAGGTGAACCGTGGCTAGTGGGAGCTGCAGGGGCAGTGTCTATGGGTGCAAGCAGCATGCAACACACAGAGCTGCCTGGCCGCATTTGTGCCTAGGGGCTGGATGTGCTGCCTGTTTCCAGGAGCCTTCTGGAGCCAGGACAGGCAGAGAACCTGCCTTAGCCCCGCTTGCCACTGACCGGGAGCCGCCTGAGGTAAGCACTGCCCGGCTGGAGCTGGCACCCTGAACTCCCTCCCACAACCCAACCCCCTACCCCAGCCCTGAGCCCCCTCTCACACCCAAACTTCCTCCCAGACCCTGCATCCCTGCCTCAGGTCAGAACCCCCTCCTGTACCCAAACTCCTTCCCAGAGCACACACCCCGCACTCCCTCCTGCATCCCAACCCCCTACCCCAGCCCTGAGCCCCACCGAGGAGCCTGTGCCCCCTCTTGAACCCAGCCCTGAGCCCCCTCCTGCACCCCAAGCCCCTCATCCAGGGACCCACCCCAAAGTTCACACCCCCAGCCAGAGCCTGCACCCCCACCTGCACCTCAACCCCCTGGCCCAGCCCTGAGCCCACTCCCACACTCCAAACTCCTTGGCCCCAGCCAGGAGCCTCCTCTTGTACTCTCAAACCCTCATCCCCTGTCCCACCCCAGAGTCAGCACCTCCAGCTGGAGCCTGCATGCTCTCCCACAATCCAACCACCTGCTCCAGTACAGTAAAAGTGAGGCAGGGAAGTTGAAGGGGGGGGCTCAGAGAAGGGGCAGGGAAGGGTGGGGAAGAGGCAAGGGTGTTCAGTTTTATGCAATTAGAAAGTTGGCCACCCTAACAGAGAGGCTGATGATCACTACTGGTAGGTGTCCTCTTTATGCAGGAGTTAAGCTGCTTCTGGTGCTAGTATTTCCCCTCACCACCAAGGCATGCAGGGCTCAAGGTGCAGATTACACAACTATCCTAAAATCCAAATTTTAGTCTCCCACCCCAGGGCAAAGCTGATCTGTGGTGACTGATCTCACCTAGGGAGCTGTAGGGCCAACTCAGCCTGTTTGGGGGAAGTTTTCCCAACAAAGCTCTACAGACTGGGAGTCACCTTGGAGCAGGAAAGGCTCAAGCTTAGAGGTTGTGCTTTCAGGTCCCCAGAGGTCAGTTCTCTGCATGTAGACCTGGGACTCATCAGCTCCCCACACAGTCTGTCCTGCCCTTTTCCCTGACTGGCTCCAGACTCTCCCCTCCCCTGAGCTCCCTGGGAAGTGCATCTCACTCCCTACTGGTTCCGGAGCAGACTCTGAGTCTACTTGACTCCCCCTTCCTACCAGAGACGGTGTGCCTCTCCCAGCACACAGGGCCCCAGGAATCTAGGCAAGCTCCTTGGAGGGGCTACAACTATATAAAAGCTGGGTGTTTTGATTATTACCTAGTCACAGCAGTATATCAGCTCCAAACCTAGGTGAGAACTACAACTGCTACTAACTCCTACCAACAAACATTTTTCTCTGTTTAAAAAACTAGGCAATGGTTAACACAGAATTAAGGTTGCCCAGTGATAGCTCATGCCCATCCAGAAGGTTGAGCTGAGCAAATCTAAACCTTCTGAAAAACGATAAATGCCCATATAGCCCTAACTCTGCCCTTTTTGAGTCATGCTTCTCAATACCCGTAACTTACACTAACATTTTGCCTTTTCACTGTAATAAGCAGGTCCTCCTACCTGCACTTGCCCTACACTCAAACGTGGAGCCTATTTCCTGTGGCAGAATACCACACTTGTAAAATTTAACCTCTCCATATCCTTCACACTTGCACACAGGATACTACCTACATCTATACTTTCCCCTGCCCGTCATTAAATCCACCAGCTGCTTTCATAGCCCTCCACACTACTGACTATACCTGTGGCAAGAAGACCCCAGTGCCCTGCTACTTACAACTACACAGTTCCATAGTGAAATGATGTAGGCTGGGACTTCAGGGTACACATGCTCCTCTTTCTTTTGATAACAATGTTGGGAGTGGGGGGGACACAGATCCAGATCCCCTCATAACATAGTCAGAGCTCTTCCAAGCTATTCCAGCTTATTTCTCCACCATTCAATACAGCTACATTTAACACAGTGTATGTTGCTGGAGTGCATTCAGATAATTCCCAGTGGCTATTGCAGATCCAGGGGGGCAGAGTTAAGGTTCCATGAGTGTTTACCTTAACTGTATATTTCCTGGTTTTCACCTTTGTTTTTAAACATTTAGAACAAAGACTGTGAATGGCTAGCCAGCTACAAAACCAGTTTCTCTTCCCTTGGTTTTCACACCTCAACTGCTAGAACAGGGCCTCATCCTCCCTGATTGAACTAACCTTGTTATGTCTAGCTTACTTGCTAGCATATATATACCTGCCCCTGGAAATTTCCACTACATGCATCTGACGAAGTGGATATTCACCCACAAAAGCTCATGCTCCAAAATGTCTGTTAGTCTATAAGGTGCCACAGGATTCTTTGTTTTCAATGAAGTTTTTTGCCATTTAATAAATATAAGATTAGAAAGCAGCTTTACATTGTTCACAATACTGTTGATTTCATGCATCTTTGGCAGGTATTTAATGGCAGATGTGCTTAGCAATGTTGTAGGCTATTTTTATAGCTGCTTCTAGCTTTTTGGAAGCTGTTGCTTCTGCTGTGTCGTTCAATTTAGAAACATGCATCATCAGTTGATTGCACCTATATTTTATAATGAGTTTTGAAGACATCTGTTTATGTTGTAGCAGCATCCTAAATCCATAGTTATGATCAGGGTATCATTGTGGTAGGTTATTTGTAATATTGTAATTTACTGCGAGCCCAGAATTGGTTTTGTATGAAGTGGCAGGAATGGTAATGTTTAAATTGTGAGTGATATGTACATCAGGTTTAATCAAATGTCTTTATAAACTATGGTTACTCCTTTCCATTCTTATTTATTGGAATCCCATGTAATGAACAGTCATCTTAGCTAGAAGTTACAGAAAATCAAGAATATTAATCTATTTTAATCAGTTATTAAAAAGTTTGAAACTTCTGATAAGGATCTCTAAACTTTTATATGCATCCAGATCATAACTTTTAGAATTAACATCTTAATAAAATTAAGAATGCAGTTTTTACAGATTTCTAGTTTACAGTACAAGATAAAATTTCACCTGACTCTACAGTTCTTAAACTTTGAGGGTGAAAGATGTCAATCCCTACACTTGAAGTTGGCTGGAGTTTGAAGAGGAGGGTAGTAAAGTGGAGGGTTGGAGAGGAAGTGTTAGTAGAAATTTGACCTTGCTCTGGGTCTTTTTACAGATTTGACAACTCTAATCCAAATAAGTAAATGCATATTACCAGTTAGTTACGATGTTTGATAATTCATTCTGATCAGCAACAAAGCAAGATGGAATGAAGAGGTCAAAGGATTACAATGTCCATTATATGCATGACAATACCCACATGATTAAGGGGGACTGAAAAAAAATTGATGTACAAGCACAAATTAGATTTTTTTTACAAATGTTGGTGCCCTTTGATGACAAAGGGATAGGCTTGTATTTTAGTAATAGGGATAAGAAGCCCGTTTACAAATTGCAAAATATGTTGCATTGCTTTATGCAAAGGAAAGAAAAAGGGAACAGAATATGTATAAACATTATATTCTTGTTCTCTCAAATATCGAAGTGAAACTAAAGGGCAAAACCTCTTTCCCACTACTGATTTGTTGTAATTCTTTGTCCTCTTTTCTACCAGCTCAAATCATGCATTCCAAAAGCTACCATTTAACTGAGGATGAGGTACTGGAGCATGCTTTTCCAATGCTGGAAATGTACTATGACAAATTTTGGCATTGAAGGGTTAAGAGCTAAAGTAGATTGCGCTTGTGAAATATTTTATAGATACAGGGAATCAGAAAAGCTTCTTATTTGTGTATCTTCATATTCCCAAAAGTTTACTCCTGAGGACTGAATTAGTTGGTTAATATTGAAATAGGCCATCCTATTTACTGGAACAAGAAACAGGCCTTACAACTCCAAATAAAAGTAAATTTGAGTAATCTGAGATTTTTGCTTCTAATTAAGAAAAATAGATGAGAAGAGGAAGCTAAAACAAACATTCACAATGTTATTCTGTTTTGTTTTCATACTTTAACTATGACAAAAGAGTCTCAGTAAAAGCAGAGAGCAGTTATCTTTGGCTACTTTCAGGGAAACTCTGGTTTATTACACTGATGTACATCTGGAGTCAATTAAGTTTTACACTAGCATAGATCAGAACAGAACTCAATCCCCTAAATTCAAAACTGACTTTGCTATAGATGATGATGATGGTTTAGGTTCCGATTTTTAAGGTATTTAGGCATCTAGGGCTAGATTCTCAAAGAAACTTAGGCATGATGATGTTGAACATTGCCATGCCATTTTTAGGTGCATAGAAAGCCATTGAGACTTACAAAGCTTGAGTTTGGTGCTTAGGTAGGCACCTCAGAATGGGATTCACAAAGTTCAGTATGCTAGGTGGTTCCTCACTTAAGCTGGTCAATGGGATATGCCATGGTGAGGGTGTGCGCTAAATCCTGCCCCTCTTTCAAGGCAAGTCTACGCTGCAGCTGGGCCACTATAGTGCATCTGGTGAAGATGCACTATGCCAACGGGAGATCGCTCTCCCAACGGCAAAATTACTTCACCTCGGCGAGAAGCTGAAGCTGTTAGCAGGAGATAGCACCAGCATGGAGAGCACGAAACTTGTGTCATGTGCGGGAAGGGGACTTTTTCGCATCCCTGAGCGATCTTAAGTTAGAATGACTTAAGCGGTAATGTAGATCTGTCCTCAGAGATAGGCACCTAAGTCCAAGTTGCAGGGAGGCACATCCCTCTGCTTGGGATTCTGAGCTGCAAATCTGCTTTTGGGGATGAGCACCAATGCCATTTTAGGAAGAAGAAGGTTCTACCTCATAAGTCTTAGCCTAGTGGTTAGGTATTCAGCTGGGATGTGGGAAACCCACAATTCAAGTACTGCCTCTGCCTAATGGGGGGAGGAATAGAATTGAACTGGAATCTGCTCCCTTTCAGATGAGTGTGCTGGCTATATGATATTTGGATGGGGGAGTGTCTTGCCTGTTGAAGCTGTTCCACTGTGAATGAATACATTTTAAAATAGTCACTAAAACAGGGCCACTGGAGCCTGGATTTTCCACTTGCCAAGCGAGTGCTCTAACCATCAGGCTTCAGAGTCATCCTTATGCTTGCTGTCTCTCATTCTCTGGCCCAATGGATCTTTACATTATCTATCCAACCTGGAACAGCTTCAATAGCAGAGACTGAGGGACCCCTGTATCAGAATATCCCACAGGGTAGGTATGCATCTGAGAGGTAGCAAATCCTCCCTTAGGTGTGGGGGGACTTGAACTGGGGGTCTCTCACATCCAGGTGTGTCCGTATCCACTAGGATAAACGTTACTATGAGGGAGATCTTCCCCCCCACAGCCATTTTTGTAAGCTTGTTTATAGGGGCCCAATCCAGTATTCAAGCTCTGTCCATGCTTATTGGATTGGGCCCCACAGGTGAGTTAGGCAGAGGAATGCCTATCTTCCCCTGGTTCATGCATCTCTCTGGGCCTTAAGTGTCTGGACACCTGGCATGGGGCTGCCGTACACATGTGCACTGGCAGAATCAGAGGTCTAGGGAATCTTGACTGCAAAAATTTAAGCATTGAGTGAGTGGGTTTAGGCACCTCCAGGATTCAGCTGCAGCTGAGCAGGGGTTTTGTGAAACTCATTGGGGCCTGATGCTGGCATTTAGAGGTCTGAAGTGGCAGTCCTTTTGTGACTCTAGCCCCTTGTGAGATTTTCAAAAGTGCCTAGATGCATAACTCCCTTTGAAATCAATGGACAATAGATGCCTAGATATGGTTTAAAATCCCACTAGGTCCCTATCTGTACCTTTAGGCTCCTAAATACTTTTCAAAATCTGACTGGAAGTGAATGAGATGGCTACACTGGGTGTCAGACTTAAGTTCTATTCCTTACTCTGCTATTAATTTAGTGATTTTTGATAAATCGCCTCACTTTCTGTGCATCTGTTTTCCCCCAGCCTTTATTTGCTTTGTCTATTAAGATTTTAAGCTAATTCAGACAGTTTCTCACTGTGTCTATGCAGTGCCTAATATAATGGGGGCTCAATCTCAATTGGAGTCTCTAGGTGCTACTGTAACACAAATAATAAATAAAATGCTATGAGAGTTAAAGCAGTGAATTAAGCTTATTTTTTTAGGCAGGAAGTGGGGAGGGGTGCAGTTCTTTGTATCTATAGTCTTCCCAATTTGGATGTGGCCCATTATATAGGTATACTCTGGAGTGTGAAGTAGTAAGGATAGTACCCACTAAACTTCTTCATCCCTAAATGACTCCTGGCAACAGCACGAAATATGAGCTATATTTCCGATTTCTTGAGAATAAATTTGCCTTTTGGATTCTTTCATTCAAACAAATACTTCTATAGTAATATTAGAAAGTAATAGTATCCTATTGCATATTACAATTGACCTAGCTGCAGGATGTCACTGTAATTAGAAGTACCTCATAAACTGTGGCATGTCTGCTAGCATGCTTTACGTAGGTGCTCCAAGCACTAGATTTGAAAGGCTCTAGGTCTTGGCAGTTTCCCACTAAATACTTGGACTTTGAATAACTGAAGATGATTTTATTAGAGTTGCCAGAAATAAAAAGGTGCGCATGTCCTAGGCACCATTTCTGCTTTAATAGCTCTAGAAATGATCAAGCCAATAGTTTTTCAGTCATTTCCTAGGGCAGTTCCTCTCTAGCCAGCTATTAGGCTGCTGCTTCCAGTCTTTCCTGCTCCTGCTTTCATGTTTTCTTTGGCTCACACTCTGTCCGCCACACCCAGTCTTCTGTGACCTCAAGAAGTCCTTTATCTTCCTGAACTCTGGGGATTATAAAGCCCTCTACTGGCTGGATCTTGAGCTGGGGCAACAGTGTACAGTAATTAGTAATGGCAATATTTTTTGAATAACTGGTTCTGATGCCACACAGCTGCACAAAATAAAAAGGTCAGTAAACTGCACAAAATCCTAGATGAGAGAATAAATATCCCTCAATTGAATCGAAAGAATTATCAATCTTGTTGAGGTGCAATTCTGCATTTTTGCATTCAGTATGCTTTCTCAATTGTTGAAAAATATTGCAAATGCATTTGACAGTTTTCAGCTATGGAAGCTATTTGTTACAACCTTTTTTAAAAAATCAGAACTGTTCCAGAGAATGGTCAGTTACTTGTTATGAATCAAACCTTTCCAGACTCTGAGACACATCTGAATAAGCAAATCTTTTCCTGAAGCGCATATTACTCAGCTAGACAAGAGAAAGGAGTAAGCTATATGGTACTTTAGAAATAATGAATGAGGTAGCATAGCTGACCAGAATAGAAGTTCTTGGCTTAGGAGGTTATAAGAGGCTAAATTTCTGCAGCATATTCCTTCTTTTTCAAAGATTGTTTCTAGTTCATATGATGGGAACATAGCTTCCCAAATGTGAACTATGATTGGATGTAGTGTCACTTTCCTGAATTTGCATACATACGGCTCCTGTCTCTGTTGCAACTCATCATTTTCCCCAAGTTGCAGCACAGTAAAAGTGAAAGACTTTGTTTGGTTTCATAGATGATAGCCAGAACCCTTTGGGCAGCTGTGAAACTGCTGTGAATCATGTCAACTGCATACCATAGCCTGGAAAGATAATGAGCAACGAAGAGGCAGGAGGTGGAGAGATTCACTATGGAGGAAGTTCTAATAAATGGAGGCTGAGAGGGAGTTGGAGAAGTCTTCTGCCTGGCTCCTCACAGTGTAGTGGGGAGACTCTGGGAGGAAAACAGCAGTGGAGAACTTCTCCTCCTTCACAGAAGAGCACTTCTTTCTTTCTGGGAGCTAGAGGAGGTGGAATGTTATATTTATAGAGTCAACTACTAACTGAGTTTAAAACCAAAAAACACC
Source organism: Chelonoidis abingdonii (assembly GCF_003597395.2). Lineage (NCBI taxonomy): Eukaryota > Metazoa > Chordata > Testudines > Testudinidae > Chelonoidis > Chelonoidis abingdonii. The sequence goes on from NC_133769.1 coordinate 83,603,478, forward strand.
TTCCCTCCAAAAACCTAGAACAAAAAACTTATCCCCTTCCAGAAGCTAAGTGTGGCAGGCTTGCTGGGCTTTTTAACCTAGAGCTTGTCCCCAACATCTACTGTTGTAGCTGTCTTTGGCTAGCAGATGTCTGGTGCATTTTGCAGCCCTGCCAATCACATTTCTAAAGGATAAAGAATTGAGTGGTTGATCCAGATCTGTAGCTAAACACTTGGGATTTGAAAAAGCTCTGACATTTTTTCCCATTAGTTTTCAGATTTGTGTCCATGAACTTCAGATAAGGATCAGAACCAAATTTAGCAAAATATTGTAAGAGAGACAGTCCTTTTAGCATTTCTGGCTGGATCAGAAACAGGAATTCCCAGAGGTCTCACGGGAAAGTTTGTCTCTTTAAAGTTTCCATTCCAGAGGAGTTTGAGTAGTTCAAAGAAGAATCCTTTTTGGAGTTGGAGTGAAACTTACATAAATCAAATCACTGAATCTTCTATGAGACCAGTTTTTTATCAAAAGAGCTGCATACTTTAATCAGCTAACACACATCTTTAAAATGGGTTAGGAGCAAGATGCTTATGAAGCCTTTTTATGGTTATAATTCAGCTATATTTGATAAAGAAAATACACCTTCCATTTAGTTTTTCAGTTAGTCAAATTAGCCATTAATTAAATTCATCTGAGGCCAATTAATTTTGCAAATGCAAATACTATCGCTTGTGCTGACGTAAGTATCAGAGTATTTAAAGGTTATGCACAAGTGGTAGCATATATAGCTGGAAATTGGCTTACCTACTGGTGAAGAGTGAGTAGAGGCCTGACTGAAAACATATTACTATATTTACAAAACAGAAATGGGTTTTGCTTGTGTAAATGCTTTCCTTTGTATGTATCCATAATGCATATTGAATTGCATAACAAAGAGGCCAGGTTGCAGCTCCATCTGAAATGTAGCTCTGCCACTATGATGCACATATAGCTTGTACACTAAAATGGCAGAAATTCCACTGAAAATGTAGTCCAACCTTTTCAGAAACTTACCTAAATTAGGCTCTCAGGTCATTATTTAGGCACCTCAACAAGTGTCCTGGTTTACAGAAGGGCCGAGCACCCAGCAGCTCCCATTTGAGCCACATAAACTGAACATTTATGATGATTTGTGTCCTCCAGCAATGGTAGGACTCAACTTGTATCTCTCATGCTTGACCTTAACTAAAAGTGTGTTGTGCCTGGTCAAGCAACATCTCTGGGTTTCATTATAAAGTTGTTCTATTAAGACAGTTGTATCCAATCTTTTTATGCACAAGATCACTTTTTGAATTTGTGCAACCCAGGATCTACCCTGCTCCTTCCCCAAGGCCCCACTCTACTCACTCCATCCCCCTCCTCCGTTGCTCTCTCTCCCTCACCCTCACTCACTTTCACCGGGCTGGGGCAGAGGGTTGGTGTGCAGGAGGGGGTGTGGGCTCTGGGATGGAGCTCAGTGGTTTGGAGTGTGGGAGTGGGCTCTGGGCTGAGCCCAGGGGAGGGGGTGGGGTGTTGGAGGGAGTGAGGAGTGCAAGATCTGGGAGGGAGATTGGGTGCAGGAGGGGCTCCAGGCTGGAGCAAAGTACTGGGGTGCAGGAGGGGGCTCAGGGCTGGGGTGTGGGAGAGATGTGGGCTCCTGCTAGGTGGCACTTACCTCAGTTATCTTCCGGTTGGCCACGCTCTGGGACTAAGGCAGCCTCCCTGCCTGCCCTGGGGCCCTGCTGCCTCTGAGGTGGGCAGGGGTCTCTGCGCACTGCTTCTGCGTGCAAGCACTACCCTCGCAGCTCCCATTGGCCGCAGTTCCCTGTTCTCTGTTAAGACTTCTAGCGGCTGGAGATTGTGATTGACTGTCAGAGGCTCCAGGATCAAAATCATGGAACATAAATATCAGATAAGCTCCACTGTTACATTTTTAGTTACTTTGGTGTTATTTCCTTACATATGTGAGACAGTATATCCAGGACCTGGGAAACCAGTGCATAGTGGTCAGCATGAAAATGCTAAAGAGGAAACCCCAAATGATCTTCTACCTTCTAATTCATTTTTAATCTCAATTTGGAAAATTCAGCCAAATTATCAAAGCTCTTAATTCCACTGCATCATTGTTCCAGCCACTGAATGTTGCACTCTTAATCAACTCTTCCCCATTTAAATCTCTACAGGGTTTCCTCTGAAGTTTCTGTAGTCTCCCCTGGCAGTGTTCCTTACACACATACCGCTAGCAAAGAAATGCTGTCATCCATATGGATGACAAAGGATCTTATTCTTCCATTTCATAAATCCAGTAAACTCCAAGTCTGTAAATAGTCATAAATTAAACATACATTTTGGTATTTGTATGGGGAAGCTGTTGTGTTTAGAGACTGAGAATAGCCAGAGTAATCAGAGAAAAATCTGATTAACAAATCACATGCTTCTACCAAAGGTCTAAATCTTTGTGAAATAAAAAAAAGTGGTCTGTCCTAGAGTTGTGTTCTGCAGAAAAGGAGTAGTCAATCTTTTTTTTTTTTTCGGTAGAATATCAGCCATCTATCAATTGTAAATTAACTAGTGAGTTATTCAGTAGTTTCACAGTCTAAAAGGTCACATTTTTTCCTCTATCCAGAGCACTAGAAAATTTGCAAATATAAAAAGACATTCCACATTAGTTTGTTCTAAAGAGAAAGCATAGCTTATTGTAGGATCCTTACAGAAGGATTCATGGGTATCTATTCACTAAAGTAAATCTTTGATTATATATATTCAAAGGCAGCATTTTGTGGAGTGTAGCTTCTCTAGATCCAATTGAAATCACAGTACAGTAAAAGGGACCCTGGGGTTAATATTGTCAGAACCCCAGGTATCAGAAGTAAAAGATTTCTCCAATGCTGCTACTTCTGTTATAACAGAACTTCACACTCTAGTATCATTAATCTGACATCATTCATGAGCATAAGAATTCATGTTAATATTAAAAAATCTTGGTTGATATGTAAGATAAATCAATATCTGTCCATACAGTATATCCTTTTGAAAAGGATGTACTCAACATGGTGTACCTTTTTATATTCACAGGGATTCAAAAATGGGGGTAAAGTAGTCTTTATTTTGGTCTCTGCCTTGTTGATTAATCCAGTGTTTCCCAAAGTGTAAGAAGCACTGTCCCCCACACTCCAGGGTCAAGAAATAATTAATGTTGCAACTTCGCAATAATAACTATAAAAATCACTGTTAAATAATGCTATTGTAACTTTGAAAAGAAGTGTTCTCTTTTAGTTTTAAATAATAAAATTGCTTATATAACAAAATATTTGAATATCCAATATCGAATGGATGTCATGCCATTAAATAAAATTATAAGGATGTGTTTTAAAATTCAACTTAATATTTAATTAAACATTGGGAAAGATTGATACAATCTGTAGTCTTACAGGGCCTGACTGGGCTCACATAAGTCCATGGAAACACTCCTGTTGACAAAGTCTGGCAAAGTGTACAGAACACAATACCCAGGTTTCATCTGAGGGATTTCAACAGTCTGTAAACATCCCACACTGAGCTCCCAGGTAGTGGTGGCATTAAATGAAAGACACTGCCAAGGTAGAGCAAAAGCTACCTCCAAAGAAAAGTATACAAACAGACTTTTTTGGCAGAAAGATGTATTCAGTTGCGGGGTTATAGCTCCATATATCTAACCATCAGGCCTATTATGATTATTCAAATTATGCTATGTCCACGTTCATCAATAAGTTTTCTGAAGACTCAAGGGCTGATTTCCAGTCCCTTCTGGTGGAGGGTTGTCTGGTCTCACATTTGACTCTACAGACTTTCCTGCTACAGACTCAGTTGGAAGACTTGTGGTGATGGCAGTAACCAGGCACTGTTCATCATGGCTCCAGAGATTGGGGATTCTTGCAGAGGTACTTCAGACTGTTGGAGACCCCTTTTGAAGGCTATGCTCTAGTCTCCTCTAAGACAGATGAAGCATGAGTTAAATTATTACTAGCCTGGTATTAAATGATACAAGCCTCGGAGAACAACATTTCAGCTTCAGTTTCAATGGACAGCACTTATCTGCCTAGACAGGTGGACCAATCTAGGTAAAAACACAGACAATGGTCAAGGACCTCAAACCCAGGTCCTCAAGACTCTTAAAAGCCTATATGTTCCATCCCACTACCCAGTGATCCACTAACAGTGCTCAAACTTGAAGTCAACTTTTGGCAGAGAACTGCAGTCCTGAGATCATGGTGGCAATACTCTGAGGGTCTTGATTGGTTTCCTGCTTCTCTATTTAAACCAAGCAGAGGAAGAGGAAGTTGTCTGTGCTGCCGAGTTTTTCTCCTTCTTACAAATGTCTCCCCTGAACTCCCTGGCTCCTGCTGTCTGACTCTGACCTCCTGGTATCCTAACTCAGCCTGCCTCTTGATCATGACTCCCAGTCTACCCTCTGACCTGTTTCAGATTCTGGTCTTCTGGTTTTCAGACTCTGCCAGGCTCCCAACTCCCACCCTAACCACCAGGGTCAGACTGTTCACTTCCCAGTCATGACAGCAACAGAAGAGGAATCCCCTGCCATCAACCTCCACTGTCCCTTCATCAAAGCATCCTGTCTGACTCATCTGTCAGGATGGCATACCGACCATACTGGATCTCACGGAGAATCTCCATCCCATCAGGAGCAGATTGTTACATTTTCTGTGTGTGTGACAGCAGAGCTGTAACTAGGTAATTTTAGTGCCCAGGACAAGCAAGCATATTTGCACCACTTACCATTTTTTCCTTTCATGTCTCTGCTCCATGTTTCCAACCCAAATGCAGCCTGGGTAGCTGCCCCACTTACCTCGCCCTGGTTATGGCCCTGTGTGGTAGTCCATAACCTCAGACGAATGGGTTTTAAGCATGGTGGAATATACCCTGCAGTTCCTGTCTCTCCCCTCTTGCACTCTCCTTCCTATCCCTTTCAGGGACCCATCTCATGAGTCTCTGCCAAGACAAGTGCAGACCCGATGTTCTTTGATAGCAATTTGAAGACTTACCCCTCAGCTCAGGGCAGGGAGTTCTACTCCTGCTATTTCCTAATCCCAAGGACAAAAGAGTGTCTCAGAACCATTCTAGACCATCAGACCTTGAATGAATACATCAAGAATCCAAGCTTCCATGTGGCTTCACTTGCAACTATTATCCCTTTTTTATATCTGGGAGATTGGTCTGTTGCCCTTGACTTGAGGGATGCTTATTTCCACGTGGTGATCCATCCTGGCCACAGAAGACTTTTAAGATTTGGAAGAAGACAAGAGCACTTCCAGTTCACAGTTCTATCGTTTGGCCTGTCATCTGTGCTGAGGTTTCTCACTGAATACCTGGACAATTGGTCGGTGAGGGGTTGCTCCTGTCAGCAGGTGGAAAGGAGCATGCATTGGATTCTGTTTCAGTGTCTCAGCTTGGAAGGATACCAAGCCTGACACCCTTCCAGCAAATACAATTTTATTCATTTCTGCCTCTACCAAGGTTTTTAGCATTCTGAGACCTCTGTGTCTTACAAAGGTAGGGGGGCACTGATCAGATGGCCTAGGCTAGGCCAGAAGGCAACCAGACTTTGGAATTTCTGCATAGAGTTCCCTGACCCTCACAGCATCACATCTTCCATGGGATTCAGAATGGTGCACTGTTCGGCAGCAGTCCAGAATGTCTGTCTTGAAAACCATTCACAAGAGCTACTTACCTTAGCAAGTAGAAGTGTTTCTGTATCTGGACAGCTAACCACAGTGGGTCTCTTGTACGATCTGATGCAAACATTTTGGAGTATTTGTTAACCTAAAAGAGTCAGGCCTATCAATCTGTTCCATCAAGGTGTGCCTGGCCATTATTTCAGCATTTCATTCCCATATAATGGGCAGGGCTGCATTTTCTAACTCTGACTACTAGCTTCCTAAAATGTCTAGAAAAGTTACTCTTGCCTACCAGAGAACCTATTGCATATTGGAATTTGAATTTGAATTTAGTCTTACCAGCTCTTCTGGGCCCTCCCTTCAAGCCTTTAGCCTGTTGTTCCTTGTTACACCTCCTGGTGAAGATGGTTTTTTTAACAGCCATCACCTGTGCAAGGAGAGTTGGGGAGCTACATGCCCTAGTAATAGATTCTCCATATGCTGTCTTTTACAAGCACAAGGTGCAGCTTAGGCTACACCCTAAGCTGCTTTCCAGAGTAGTGACTGGTTTCCATCTCCATCAGTCAATCTATTTACCAGTCTTCTTTCCAAAGCCACATACTTACAAAGATGAATAAAAGCACCACACTCTGGATGTTTGAGTCCTAGATCTTTACCTGGATAGATAGATAGTCGGGTCTTTTTCCAACTGTTCATCTTCTATATAGAACAAAAGAGAGCACTTCTAACAGCATAACTACTTTCCAAATGAATCACAGGCTGCACTGTCATGTGCTATGAGACCAAGGGTATCTGTGAATTTTATCAGAGCACACTCAGTCTCCATTGCATTTGGGGGAAATATCCCTATCATGGACGTCTGTGTTCCTGAGTCCACACATTTGCTAGACACTGTGCAGTTGCTACTGCATCAAAGAAAGATGTGAATGTGGGGAAAAGTCCTGTAGTCCTCCTTCTATTGATACTCCTAGCCCCACCTCCACGCTGTTTTCAATGGGGGGGTCACTTAATGTAATGGACATATGCAAATACTCAAAGCAGAAGACATGATTACTTATAACTGTTATTTTTTTCAAGATGTGTTGCATACGTCCATTACACAACCCACCTTCCTTCCCCATCCCATTGGAGTCAATCATCTAAGATTCCAGTATGGAGGAACTGATGAATGCCTGGGCAGGATGGCACTGTCCTTTATATTCTTAGCTTGGACCACTAGAGAATCAGAATGCACGCATAACCACCCCTATGGGTACTGCTAGGGAAAACTCTTCAGCACCAATGAATGAGGTATGCACACCTAGTGCAATGAACATACGCAAGTCATCTCAAAGAAGAATAATTACAAGAAGCGAGTAACCTCTTTTCACTTAAAATTAAATTCTATGACTAACAAAGTAACTGGTTCATTATTAGCATTTTGAGTGATATATTTAGTCTCCTGTGTTATGTAGATATAATCTCTCACTCCTAAGAACTTTTAAATTGGCTTCTCTTTCCAACATTCCCTTTCCAAAAAATCAGCTGTAAGAAAATGGACAAATCCCACCCACTGGACCAAGTTGGGAAGGGAATAATTTTCTGTCTTGGAGACAGAGGATGAAGCTGTCCCTCTGCCAGCAATACCAGTTGTAGAAAGGATTTTTCAACTAGAGGAAATGAAATGGGAGAAAGCAGGCTACAGCGCTGGGTTACCCAATCATAGAGGAAGAGAGCCTGATGGGTGGAGTGAGCTGCCTTGAGCTAGGAATCATAGGAGCAGCCAGTCTGAGGTGAAAGCTTGGACTGTATTCTATTTTGTCTTATTCTATTTTTTTAAACTAAAGTGAAACCCTGAGTGAATTTTGATTCTTCACATGGTATGTGAACTGTGTCCTTGAGCAGGAAAGAATCACCTACTTATACCATCCTTACTGGACTGGCAGCTAGTTTCTGGCACAACTTTATTCTTAACTCTTTAACAATTGGACTGGTGCCTTGTTCTGTTGGCATTCCCATCTTCCTACTCTTCTCACCTTCATAGTACCCCCCCTTTACCTCTGTCTCATCACTTCTTTTCACCCCCCCCTTCAAAAAAAAACCCCTACTCCTTTTAAACCCTTGCTTTATAGAGGTGTCAGATTTGCAATTAACACTTTCTGCTCTTTGAGGCTACCAACTGGCTTATCCATTTTGTTTTTAGTCCTACTTGGTTTCAACCTGATAGCAGACCAGTGGACCATGTAGGGGGCAACTAAGCACACAGCAGGGCTTCTGATTCTGAGAACTCAGCAGATTTCTGCTATAGGTTCAGTGGGGAGAGAGAAGGTGGCTTTGTTTAGTGGGGATGGCAATACTCATGAATGCTGTCCCTCTGTCACAGATGAGCCCCCTTTGAGACTTCTCCGGTACCATGGCAGTGATCTTTACATTATTGAACACAGAATGAAATCATTTACATTCTGTAACTTGCTTCTCATTATTCAGGAAGGAAATAGACTTTCATTATAGTCACCCTGTTCATTAGTGTAGCAGGATTTTTTAAAAAAGTTCGTTAGTCATCACAAGTGAATTAGCTATTCATAAAGTTGTACACATCTCTCACACCATAATCTGTCTTGCTGGGCCAGATCCTTACCCCCAAGTAAAGGACTCTTTGTGCTAATTTTAACTTTATTTTCTTGGGCCCTTAATAAAGACAAAATATATAAAAACGGTTGGAACATAGCATGATGCTATCTCCATTAGAACTGTTTTCCAGATGTATAATACCATGGAGGAAGTTTTTGACCTTGTCACTAAGCCATATTTTTCTTTTTGTAGTCATGTATTTTAAGATAAAATGTAAGCAAACAAAAACTATAGTTAGAATTTAAGTGTGTATTTGAACTTATGCTTAATTGTTTGCTCCAAAATTCTGGTGCAGTACAAAATCCTGCAAATCCTTACTCATGAAATTGGTTTCTTAGTCTCAGGTTGTCCCAATTACTTAAAATGAATGAAAGAAGACTACTTGCTCATTTGAAGTCAATGGACTACTTGTATTCAGAGTGGCTATTTATGGGAATAAGTCTTTGCAGGATATAGCTCTTATTAGTATTGTTGATTAAAAAAAATAAGTGACTGTTTCACAAACAATAGACTGGAAAAAGGAGCATCTACTTTGACAGGGCCAACCATGCCTCTTCAACACAGAGGGGCCTGCCTGGGCAAGAGTCACTGTGATTCAGCTGGAAAGTTTAGAGAGTGGAGGAGCGATTTGGGGAGTCTATGCAGAGGATATTCTAATCTACACGCTGCAGAGCCCAGTGTGACAAATATTGCATCACATGCAATATCTTTGGGGACCATATTATATTAAATCTATGAATGGTTTATATATGATTGGGAAAAGGGCAGACTTGGAACACTGATGGCTTTAGTGAGTCTGCTCTGGCCCAGGCTGCAGGCATTAACTAAGATCTAACAATCTCATAGCTGAAGACCAGACCAGTTCACCTGTATGTTAGTTTTTCTCAAAATAGATATTAGTCTTATAAGAATGTATTTGGTGTTTAGACTCCATGAAATGCTTAATCTCACTTACAATATCTGTATTCCATGTATTAGGGTTAGATTTGTTTTGTTTTTTGTTTGGTACTTTACTTTGTTCTGTTTGATATTACTTGGAACCACTTAAATCCTACTTTTGGTATTTAATAAAATCACTTTTTACTTATTAATTAACCCAGAGCAAGTATTAATACTTGGGGGAGAACATCTATGCATCTCTCTCTGTGTTATAGATGGTGAACAATTTGTGAGTTTACCCTGTAGAAGCTTTATACAGAGTAAAACAGATTTGAGATTTGGACCCCACTAGGAGCTGGTTATCTGGGTGCTGGAGACAGGATCACTTAAGCTGTTTTTAGTTAAGCCTGTAGCTTGTAGGGGACATGGTTCAGACTTGGATCTGTGTTTGCAGCAGGCAAGCGTGCCTGCCTCAAACCAGGCAAGGTATTGAAGTCCCAAGTGGCCAGAAAAAAACAGGCTCAGAGGTAGTCTCAGCACATCAGGTGGCAGTCCCAAAGGAGTTTTTCTGATCCAACCCATCACACTTTTGTCCTTTAATGTTCCACAATAGTTCGTGTGGTGTCAATGGCCCTTCTTTCTCAGGCAGAACATAACACCTTCTGTCGGAGACTATTTCACACTAGTTAATACTTCTCTCATGTCTGGTGACTTATACAGTTACGGCGGCTTACAATGCAAATACTCAAATATTACCTAACAATATGGGATACAGATGTTAAGTGAGATTAATGCATGCAGCAACTTACAAGTGTTCCATAAAGCCTAAACACTAAGCACTATTTTTATAACTAATATCTATTTTACCAATAGTAATGCCCAAATGAACCAGATCGACAAACCAGGGGCCAGCTTATGCCAAGGTCCTCATGCCTGATTTGATTCCAACTATGTGTTTGTCAGTATTCAATGTCACAAAAAACCCACCATATCACCTGTGGGCAAACACCTCTCACGAAATGATCCCTCCATATCAGATCTCTCAGTCTTCCTCCTCAAACGGAAACGTGCACAACAGTTTCAGCCTGGGAGCTTAAATTCTTAACTTTGCTAGACTCTAAAAGTCATGGTCTTAATAAAGACACTGGATTTATGGCTTATTACAACCGTCTGTAACCCACTATCACTTCTTTTGGTCCTATGATTGCATGATATTAACAGACCACTTCTCTTTGAATGGTCCCATTGAGTATATGTTTACTACTTAAGCTAAACAGTTTGTTCCACCTTCAATTTAATTGTGACAGCAAGTACTTTCCCCAGACCTGAAGAGCTGTGTAGCTCGAAAGCTTCTCTCTTTCACCAACAGGCATTGGTCCAATGAAAGGTATTGCCTCACCACTTTGTCTCATATCTCCAAAAAGCCTTTCTGGATCATTTATTACTGGTGAGGGGCAGGGGCAGGAATGTACTGTCTGTAACATTCCCTGCAGAGACACCAGGGAGCAGCAGTGGGGAGCTCCGACAGGCAGGGACTCATTTCTACTGCTTACTATTACCAGAATGGTGTTCCAGCATCACCGGTGCCGACTTCCATTTTTCTGGGCGGCTGCTCCATCCCCTCCCCACAGTGCCCCACCCTCATTCTACCTCTTCCCACCCCTGCTTTGCCCCACCCCCAGTATCTCACTCTGCCTCTGCTCCACCCCCCTCTAGTACCTCCCTCCTGCCACCAAACAGCTGATCGTCAGGTGGCTGGTGGGTGCTGAGCCCCCTGTTTCTTTTTCTGTGAGGACAGCAGTCCCTGGAGCACCCATGGAGTTGGCGCCTATGTCCAGGATGAGTACGCCATTGCTCTGGAATCTCCTTATCTCTAAAGTAGCTTCAGGTCTTAACAGATTCATAGATCTTATGGCCAGAAGGGACCATTATAATCATCTACTCTCACCTCTTGCATAACAGAGGCCAAAGAAACTCAATTTCTGCACTCAGCCCATAACTTCTGTTTGAGCTAGTATTTCTTTTAAAAAGAACCCAGTCTTGATTTAAAGACTTTAAGTGATAAAGAATCCACCACATCACTGTTATTCCAATGGTTAATTACCCTGAATTTTTTCTAACTCCAGCTTCCAACCTTTGGATCTCGTTATGCCTATTTTAATAGATTAAAAAGAAATCAGAAGTCCCTTCCCCATACAGGTACTAGTACATTGATCAAGTCACCATTTAACCTTTTAAACTCTCATTACACAAATTTCTGTCCCAGGGTGGGCAAACTGTGGCCTGGGGGCCATATCCCGCCCTCCAGCTGGCTTAATCCAGCCCTTGAGCTCCCACTTGTGAGCAGGGTCTGGGGCTTCCCGTGCTCTGGCGCTCCAGCCGGGAAGCAGAGTCATAAACTGCTCTGCGCACATGTGCCGAGGCTCCCAGAAGCAGCAGCATGTTAGCCTTTCGGCCCCTACATTTAGGGGTAGCCAGGGGCCTCTGCATGCCTCTGCCCCCACCCTAAGCGTCACCCCCGCAGCTCCCATTTGCCAGGAACTGCGGCTAATGGGAGCTGTAGTGGTGGTGCCTACAGATGGGACAGCGTGCAGAGCTGCCTGGACACACCTCTGCATAGGAGCCAGAGGGCGATATGCTACTGCTTCCAGGTGCTGCTTGAGGTAAGTACCACCCAGAGCCTGCACTCTGACCCCCTCCCATACCCCAACCTCCTGCCCCAACCTGGAGTCCCCACCCCACATCTTGAAATCCTAATTTCTGGCCCAACCCCAGAGCCCACATCCCCAGCCAGAGTCCTCACCCCCGTGCCCCAACCCCCTGCCACAGCTTTGATCCCCTTCCTGCCCTCCAAACCTCTTGGTCCTAGCCTGGACCACCCTCATACACCTCAAATCTCTCATCCACAGCCCCACCCAGAGCCTAAAACCTCCAGCCAGAGCCCTCCCTTCCCCCTGCACCTCAACCCCCTGCCCCAGACTGGAACCCCCTCTCTCCCCTTGAATCCCTCAGTTCTGGACCCACCCTAGAGCCCGCACCGAGCCAGAGCCCTCACCCCCTCCTGCACTGCAACCCCAATTTCGTGAGCATTCATGGCTCACCATACAACTTCCATACCCAGATGTGGCCCTTGGACCAAAGAGTTTGCCCACCTCATACTTGATTCCATATCTTTTTTTATTTGTTTATTTACCACTCAGGAAAAGGCACTTTTATCTTCTTTCTTTTTTTAAAGGGAGCACATGTATCTTTCCTCTACATGCCATCAGACTGGTTTCAACTGCCTATACTGCTGTCAATCCATATCCTCAAATATTTATGCAAAATATAGATCTGCAAGATATTTGAAAGATTCTCAATCCCTCAAGCAGTGGTTACTTCTATGGCAGTTTATAAAGTATACACAAAGATGCTTCTGTTTTAATCATTTATGAATTCCTGCATGCTTTGATTCCACCCTACAGCCAGTAACCAGACTGGATTGTTGCCAAATGATCTTGAAGTATGTTGGGCAGCCAAACTTTTGACAGTGGAGACTGAACAAACTCTTCCCGAAAACGATGCAATCGTAAACACAAGTGAAAAAATATGTATCCTAAAAACACAGTCCATTAAGGTAATAAAAATAAGAATTAGTTGTTGTTTACTGAGCACTGAAAATGTACTTACCGCTATACCAGGCACAAAATAAAGTTTACAGTCTAAATAAGATGTTGCAAGCTACATAAATACAACTAATCTCCTGTCCTCCAAGCTAGAGTTTTACATAGAAGAAGAAAGGATAGGCAAAAAACTAACCAATATAAACAAACGAAGGAGGACTGCTGCTAGGATTATTTCCATCACATTTCCAACTTCCTCCTACTCCAGTCATGAAGGCCTGGTCTACCCTAAAAAGTTAGGATGACTCAGCTACATTGTTCATTGAGCAATGTAGCTAAAACAACCTAATCCCTGATGTGGACAGGGCTAGGTTGATGGAGGTGTCCTGGGGATGTAAATTACTTGTGGGCCTATGTAGTGTCTATAGTGGAGTGCTGCAGCAGCAGTACTGCAGCATTTCAAGTGTACACAAGCCAGAAGGCATTTGCAAAAGAATTTGAAACATTGTGCGATCAGCTATGCTTTGCAGAAGCATTTAAGGAAAAAGTGGTTCTGATACCTTTTTTGAGAATCAGAACTGCCACGTTTTCCCAAACAAAGAGACAGATGCTAGACCAGGAACTTTCAGGGGAGGGTCTTCTATCCATTTAGGTATTAGTATCTGAACTTTGAAACTGCAGTCATCACCATGGCACCTAACGCCTAGTCAGTCTCAAAGGCCTGCCATTAGTTACACCTCTGTTCCTTTTGATATCATCTCCTACCCATTTTCAAGCACCTTGGATGACTTCAGCAGGAATACTTTTGTTGGGGACTCTCAAGGCAGATTCCCCTTTCTGGCACTTCAAGTGCAGAAGGTGGAGGCCCACAAAGATTCCAAAAATTAATATTGGGCACTCCAGGCTAGTATTAAACTCTCAGGGTTACAGCTTCTTTCTGACCTTGGATGAGTAGATGATGCCGCCACCCAAATGCAAAAAAAACCCTTTGAACCCAGAAAGACGCACTTGGGCATTCCTCCTGTGGAGTACCTTCAAGCCCTTTCACCCACCTCTGGGAAAGAGATAAGAAAGAAAACAAAGGAAATTAGCTATTGCCATTAGCTAATTAAACAACATATGCACAAACCTCTTAGGACACAAAAAACCAATCCTGTTCTTAAAAAAGGTGAATTTTATTACCAAACAGAAAGAGAGAAAATACATCTGGAAGCTAAGCTATTAGTAGATTTTAAAAAGAGCAATATAATTAGCATCGAGAATGGTTTTCTTGAGGTTCAGATTAAAGGTTACAAGCAAAACAAAAGCACCTGGGGTTAGCATAGAGAAGTCCACAAGCCATAAAGAAATAAGAGATAAACCTAATCATGTTCCTAGACATTCCCTGATCTAGTTACATATCTGGGCTTTCAGATAAATAGGGTTGAGGTATGACTTGATTTTTCATACCTGGTTTAAAGCTTCTTACAGCATTGCTGCTCTGTGTCTCCTCTCTCTGGAGAACAACAGACAAACAGACAAAGGGAAAGTTTCCCCCCCCCCCCCCAATTTTCAAATGTTCTAGCCCTTGGCTCTTTTGGTCAGGTGCCCACTCCCTTCCTTTAACCTATGGGCTTTTTTAAACCTTTACAGGTAAAGCAAGTAGAAAACAGCTACTAACAGGGATTTTTGTAGCTAACTAGCTGGCTGGATGTCCGTAAAAGGGAGCTATCTATGCCCTTCCTTTATCACAGGGACAATACATTAAACTTATTATATTGCTTTGATCCTTTAGACTCTGAAAAGTCTGCATTTAAGTGGGTTGCTTTATGAATGTTTCACTGCAGACCTAAAAATAAAATAATCTTGTGACCTTTATATTTGAACCATAGAGCAAAATATTCTAAGGGCTAGAATGTGGCATGTAGGGGATGGTACAGTGCATTAGGAAGCCATGTGCCTCCCCAAACTCCCCAGTTTGCAGTGACAGTGCAAAAACTACATCATCCTTTAGGATAGTACGCCCTGCTCTCCCTAACATGCACATCCCACTACACAGTTATTGCTTCATTTCCTTCAGGCAATTTGTATCCTCACCGGCATGTGGAAGGAGCACAGTAATGGTGATTATCCCTAGCATCTAATGAGGTACTGAGAGGAGGGGAAAGGGTTTTTGTGCTTCCCCTTCCCCTAGCAAAAGGTGAGGACAATCTTGTTCTTTGGATTTTGTTTGTCTGCATAAATCTTGAGAACAACAACAATAGCATGTGGGCATGAGAAGTGCTGTCAGCTAGCTTTCCTAGATTAATGCCTCATTCAGTAGTGAATCAAGGCCTATCAGTGTTTTAAAAATTCAGAATTTTTAAAATTAAAAATATTTTAATATGCTTCAGATGTTTGACTGAATTTAAGAATATCTTGAAATTAATTAATATAAACGGTTTACTTTGTCCCTTTCATGCCTCTAGTTAACTTATGAACACAAATTTGTATAAATTCACCTCTCTTTAATATATGCATTTATATCTAGAGAAACCAGTAAAAAGGCCATACCCTGACAACTTTATGAGAAAACGTTTGTGTTCACAAACATCTGTAGAACATCTTTTTGATGAATATTCATCAAGCATAATTTTTGTTTTGATTTTACTAAATCAAAAGTCGTAACTAATTTTACACTATTCAAAAATTGTTAGTGGTGCAAGTTATTATACAAGACAATTGCATCTGAACTATATATTAAGCATGTTTCAATTCTAAATTTCATACTGCAAATAAATCCAAGGATTTCTGTCTCAGACAGAAATCTGCGTCTTCTCTCATTGCCTCATATCTTATGAAATTTTGTTAGATTTCACATACGTGAATGATAGCAAGATGTTTTAATATAGTATCTCAGTACTGGAGGTTTTGTACACCAGACATCATTATGACCAGTAACAAACTAGCCATTGGGCTTTCATGACTGGGAGAAGACCACGTACTTTTTAAAATTAAATGCAGTCTGCATATTTGAATGTTCTTGATTAATTTGTTTTTTAGGTTGTTGTTATTTCCTATTGACTAACATGGTTATATTTTAGTTGTTAAGCAAGTACTAGCTCTTAAAAGCTTACCCAGTCCCTTTGATCACTAGAAAAATATATTGAAGTTAGATAACCTGAATATTTGCAGTATTCAAGGTGTTTCCTGCAGCAAGTATAGGGAAGTAGAGCTGGACAAAAAATGTTGGATAATTGTTTATTTGCCAAAAGATGCAACTGGAGGTCAACCAAAGCAGTTTGCAAATTTGTCAAGTTTGCTGAACAGTTCATCTTAACTAAAAAAAAGTCAACACATTTTGACAACATCAGAACAAACTGTTTTGTGTCAACTCAAAATATTTCATTTACATTGACATTTTGACAAACGCAAACAAAGGATTCACACAGGTGGAGGTGGCACTATTTCACTTAAGTCTGAGCTCCACAGTTGAGATCCTGGCCATAGTGAAACAATGGAAATCTTGCCATTGATTTAAACAGGGCCAGAATGTTACTCCATGTCAGTTCACTGTGTTCTGATACAGTCGGTTTTCTGAATGATCACCCATTATTACACCATAACAGTGCAAAATCCTCCCCTTAAAACAAAAGGAACACTTAGGTGCTGAGGATGGAGTTTTAATAAGCTTTTTTTTTTTTTTTTGTCACCAGCTAATGAGAACTAGCAGATCTGTCTATAATAGATGTGCATTGGCAATGTACCTTCAGGATGTGTGCCAGGGGTGAACTCCCTGGAAACACTGCAGTCAGGAGGATTATAGATAAATGACATTTAAACTATTTACAAGGCTAAATACAAAAATGAAAACAGGAAAATTGTCCTACATGATATATAATTAGGGTTGTCGAAGCTTGCTTTTAATATAGGGCAGAAACTTTTAAGTCTTTCCAATACGTAGCTGACAACATTAATAATAAAATAAACTCAGTCAGTTTACTTTGACACAGTTAAGTGAGATTTATAGTCTTCATACAGATATAGAATTTAATATATACGGAAATACTGAGTGACATTAGCAACCATAAATAACATTTTACATAAGGTTTGGCAATGCACAAGTTGTTGCCTGTATTGCTGTTCCAGTAAACAGATATTTTAACAAATGCTGATAGACTAAGAGTATGTCTACACTGCAATTAAAGGCCCATGGCTGGCCCATGCCAGCTGACGCAGGCTTGGGATAAGGGCCTGTTTAACTGCAGGGTAGACATTCGGGCTCGGGTTGGAAGTCAGGCTTTGGAACCTTGCAAAGTGGGAGGGGCCCAGAGCTTTGGCATCACTGGTTCTGACTTTGTATGAAACAAAAAATGACAGAGATTTTGTCAAACCAAAGCCTTGGCAGGTCTTGCCCATCTCTGAAACTTTCTTTGAAAAGCAAACCAAAAACACGTTTGCTGAAGAGCCAATTATTTGGTAAAAGGCAATAAAAGGCAAACCTCTGGGTATCTTGTATTTCTGCAGTAGAATAGGCAGCAGAGATGGGTAGAGTATACAATACAGTGCTGGCTTTCTAAAGGTATTCTTAGTTAAATATAAAGAGAACCCCATCAGGTAATTCTCATCTACATGCCCAGACACTTGTGTTCATTTTGATATATTGCTTTTGAAATATAGGAAAAATACCAAGGCATGTTATACCATATCAGCATTTTTCCTGCAGCAAGCTAGTAGAAAGGTGAGGGGGTATCACTTAAAGCTCATATTACAGTACATTGGAACCAATCCCTATCTAGTGGTGAAAATGTGTGTTTAGATCTGATAGAAGTTTGTCTGTCTTAACACTTTAAAGAAAGTGTCTCTAATATTTTTTCGATTAAGCCATAGTAGTCTGGATAGTTGAAGGGATTGGTAGCTGTGGAATACAGAGACTTGTAAGCTGCTTAATAAAAAAAAAAAAAAAATCAGGCCAGGTCATGAATGACTGAAAGTTGTTAATATGTGGTGGTGGTTTGGTGGACTATGAAATAATTTGGTGGATTTGATCCAATTCTTACTGGATAGCAAGCAAATGCAGCCCTTACTTACTTATATGGTGTTGAGATGAAGTATGTGTATGGAAGTCAGGGCAGAACTTGGCATCAAGAGCCCAAATCATAAACGAACAAAAACCCCATATACAAAATAAAATACCATCACTGCACTTTGTGTCCTGGTAGTCTCAGAAGAGAGACCAAGGAGAAAATGGGTAGGAAAAGTTAATAGCTCTAGAGGAGATCTCCCTTTGTAATAGGGTTAGCTCACATTTATGGAACAGTGTGGGGGAAATTGCATTACTTAGGCTTGCACAGTACTTGCTTTATCAAAGGTAATTAACTTGAAAAGTTGTTTTTTTATTAGGCTTAAACAGAACCTAAAACAAAGGTTCTGTATCAGAGATGCAGCCCCATCCTGGGGTACCCCTACGCCCCAGTTGTTGTAGAACCCACTTGTTCCTCCTTCCTACATGGTTCTGTATCCCATCTTAGGATCAGTGTGCCCTAGGTTTTCTGTGCTCCTTAGGCTGATGGCAGCTGTCAGCACTCAGCTTGCTGGAGCTAACCTGGATTCTCAATGTGTGGTGCCGCCACCTAGTGGTCAGGTGAATAAATTAATATGCAGCACCTATGACCTCTTGGACATCACAAATTCAAAGCAATAGAGGATCAAACAAGTTTAAAAGGAACAAACACTTAATTATGGGAAAGGACAGTCAAAAGGGGGTAAGGGAAAAGAGGAACCAAGAGGAACAAACATGTTAAGCTCCACAACAATATTAGAGGGGCAATCCTTCTAATAATTTAATATAGTCAAAATCCCACACAGACTACTAAAGCAAATGGCTGCTACCCCAGAGTCTGCTCAAAGGTCCCAGATAGCAGGTGCAAACACTGTTCTTATCTCGGAGCAGTATAGGGATGACTGAAAAGAAATCAGAGGCCTAACAAGTGAGGCTGGCAGCTGATCCTTTCCCTCTGAAAATGGAGTTTGAGGGCTCTGTCTCTCCCCCTGGATCTGGCCTATCATCATTTGAGTGGATGGACTGGCTTCTCTCCCTGCCCCATGTTTTCAACAGGCAAACTGTTTCAGAGACAGCTCTATTACTGTGTAGTTCTGGTTGGTTGGGCTCAAGAATATGGGGTTGTCTCCCATATTTAGCAAAGAACTACTCAGGAACTGTGTCTCATTCTGCTGCTATAAGCCAATGCCCCGTGGCTGACTCCCTTTTCCCCAAAACACTCTACATATCCAAGTGCAGTGCATATTTCTGGGCAGCCTCAGATACGTGCAGGCAGTTAACGGCTGCAGTTGGTTTCCTAGCATGTCTGTTAGGCCTCTGGCTCAAAAAAACATCCTTCTTTCCTCTGTCCCAGCCCCCAGGGCTGGTTGGGGTCCAAAACACAGGCAGTTCCAGTTTCTGCAGCCTCTGCGCTGCTCTCTGTCTTTATGAGATGTATATGTCACCCCCTCAAAATAGCACAGGGGCTACAGAGACATTCTGAAGTCTTTCAAAATATTATGGAGGGCTTGTGTTCTGGAATGTCAAACAAATAACAAGGATAAAGGCTTTCCTGATGGTGGCCTGAAGCCTGTGTTTCTTCAGAGAGTCCTGTGCTTATAACTTTTGCACACGTTGGTCCTGATCCTCAGCTGGTGTGAGTCAGCAAAGCTCTTTTGACTTCAATGGAGTTACACCAATTTACATCAGCTGAGGATCTGGCCCTTCATTTCCTACATACATTTACAAAACTCATTTGTTAAAAACACGGCACCTTGAGATTCTGAGAATTCAACAGTTGATCCGGCAGAAGTGTAACAACATAAACATGTCTGGTATTAATCTGATCCAAGCCCAGTCAAAGAAATGTGCCAAAGGAATCCCCAAACATAAAGGTAGTGTTTGGCTTTTCTCTCACAGCTACTGACATTTTTTGCCTCCTGCTTCTTTTCAAGTGGAGGAGACAGTCAACCCTGTCTCACTCACGTTGATTCCCTCTGCTATAAAATCTGTAATTCTGCTATTACATTTTAGGATAACCTGACATGTTGCTTTAAAATCTCAGGACTATGTAAAATATTGCAAGCCATGCATCTTTATTTTAGAAGAACGACCATCTGATGGAGAATTCTGATGACTATTTCTGAAGTGACTCTTTATTCAGATGTCATGTAGTACAAGAGATAATTTCATGAACACTTCCAGACAAAGCTATAACGCTTTCATTTCTATCTAACTACTAGATGACCAGACAAAATACTTATTCTAACCAGATTAAGGAACCTACAGTTATCCTCTTTGCTGTAAGAAGTCTACTAATCAAAATTAATAATTAATAGCATTACCTTCAATTACTGCAATATGCCCCACTAGCCTGGAACACCAAGTTGTCCTCACTTCTATCCCATGTAATCTGATTGAAGTTAATGGGGTGCTACCTAATGTTATATCTATGCTATAGACCTTACTGTGGCACAGCTGTACTGCTGAAGCTGCACCCCTGTAAGGTCTCCTGTGTAGCCGCCCTATCCCGGCAAGAGAGACCTTGTCCGTCAGCATAATTAAACTACCCCCAATGAGGGCGGTTGCTGTGTCATTGGGAGAGCATCTCCTGCCAACATAGCACTGTCTGCACTAGCGCATTGGTTGGTGAAGTTTATGTTGGCCTGGGGTGTGTTTTTGACACTCCTGACCGACAAAAGTTTTGCCAACAAAAGTGCTAGTGTAGACAAAGCCTAAGAAATGGCCACGTGAACCAATCCCTGACCTTTCTGAGCCAAAATGCAGAATCTTTGTCAGTGTAACTAAGGGGAATTTGCAAACTTATTGTCTGTAATTTGTAAATATCTTTATCAGCTTTTTGGTAAGAAGTCTGAAGCTGAAGCTGTGTAGATGACTTTGATGTAAACATAATTGAATCAGGATCCCTTCTAAATCAAATTATTGGAAAAACAAAGATGAAATAAGATTAGATTATAGACCAGTAGTGTTTTTGTAAGCCTTTTGCTAAATATTATCCACACAATTTGCTACTTTCCACTCTGAACAGTCTTTCAACCAGGACAATGCTACAGCTGTACTGTGATACTTTGAAAATGAGTTACATGACTCAAACTGTGTGAGCCAGCAATTATGATTAAGACTATTTGTGTAACTAGTTGCTGGATAGTTAGTAAAATTATGTGAGATTTTTAATTTCTCTACCTCTCGCTGTCTGGAGGGGAAACAGCTCTGTTGCTAATACAATTTGGAAAGTAACACACTTTAATTGGTATTTTGCAAGATCAATCAGATTATTTTGGAAATTGATTTAGTGATAAACTAATCTCTTAAACCCTGACTGCTGTCTCTCTGGTATCAGTTCCATCAGTTTTTGTGCTAGTAAAGGTCCTGCTGTGTCCAAATATTCTGCATCTTTTATTGCTACTTCTTTCAAAAGTACAGCACCAGTAGTATATCAGGAGTATTACAGAGTCAGTGGATACTTTGCCCATAGGCAGTAAACTTGAAAAATCCTGGGTAAGCTGCAGGAGCTAAATAACTGGGCACAACATACAGGTTTCAGTAGAAACCTATTTTATATGTCTATGCATCTTTCCAATGTGGGTTGTCTATATTCGTAAATACAATAGGAGAAAACAGATTTCCTGATCTGTCTTGACTACCATCAGATGAAATTACATGACTACAGTTATACATGTTATCTGTATGAGTTTATGCAAATCCATGTTGGAGATACCTCTTGCAGCTGGGTGCTACCATGTACTTAGTGCTAAAATTAGTACTTAGTTTAGCAGCTGAATTGTGTGACAACAGAGCTCAAAGCTGCAGGAAACTCCTCTAATTTCATGTTTCACTACAACTTCAAACTTGGGCCATTGAAAGTTTTGCTAAAATTCACAAATGTATGCATTGAAATCCTTTCACTTCTGTATTTTGTGTCCTTTTGCCAAAGCCTAGTAAACTTTAGGGCTTTCAACTGAGTTTCAGACTACACTTTAAATTCACTGAAAAACAAAGTGACATAAGAGGATGGTGGGCACTACATAGGGTCAAAACTGAAGAAAATATTCTCATGAACCTTGCAAAATAATACTTTAGATTATCTCCTGGTCCTGCTTGGAAATTACAGTAGATCATCTCATCCTCTATTTGTACTTCAGGTTAACAGTGAAGTTAATAATAATAATAATAATAATAATAATAAAGTATACGATGATTTCTTGGGCCTAATGCTACAGTCCTGATTCAGTCAACATGCCTATGTTCACCAGTGGGAATTCTGACTAAGCACAGCATGGCCTGATCCCTTTTTATAGTGTGTTATTATCAGAAGCAGAATATAAAAAGAACTATGTTTCACACTCCATTTCCATGACATATGGTTTGGAAAAGGCAGAATAGCATTACTGGCCACAGCTTCAAACATAACCTATAGGTTTTCACTCCACAGAATGTTATGGCCCAATATCTAAATAAGTACTTTGCCTCAGTCTTTAATAAGGCTAATGAGGAGCTTAGGGATGA